>NC_052144.2:40204451-40818103 GCF_016086655.4 Lepeophtheirus salmonis | reverse complement strand
TAAGTTGGATCATGGAAATTCTTAGTTCAATTTTGGTGTAGTCTATATAGGAATCAATCAGTATCGCAAATCGATATTTGAAACAAAACTCCAAGAACCCCCCTACAATAAAAGAAAAGAGGTTTCTTCCTCCAAGCCACAGAAGGAAAACTTTCTTCTCTTTCCCCTTTTTTATTGGTAAATAATGAAGAGGTTACCTTTCTGTGGCAGAATCTTTTTTTTTTTTTTTTTTTTTTTGAAGCTTGTTCCAAAAATATTGATCGTGCCCTCGATAGCATTAGTATTAGCAAAGGGACTGAATATAATTAAATGAAGCTTATACTATAACATAATAAAATACTGGATTTCCCGGGAATTTTCCGGAGGTATAAAACCCCTGGAAAACGGAATCCTGAAAGAGAAACCCTAGAATACATACTTCCATTATTGTTTGTGTATAAATGCTTGATATTACATATATAATTAGAAATTCATCCTAAAGGAATTGCTACATTGAAGCTAAGGGCTGATTCAGGCTATTAATTTGAAATTCCAATACTTTTTAGTGTGCTACTTGAATTATGTTATATTTTACTCGTACAATACCCGTTGTATAACGATATGAATCAAATATGTTTAAACCAAATACATAAAAATGAATACTTAAAGTATTGCTGGTCTTTTTTCACTTCTTTAGAGAAAATCAAAGCTTTAAAATAAAATAACGAAACGCGCTGTTTGATTGATAATATTTACTTGGCTATATAGAAACTTCCTCCCTCACTGAAAGATGTCGCTTTTTAAATACCACAAATGACGTTACTTTTTTATTCTTCTTTTTTTTTTTTTTTTTTTTTTTTTTTTTTTGTGAGGTATGCAATTTTATCAAACCTTTGCATAACTCATCTTGTTAATTCAGTTAAAAGGGTAAATTCATTTTTTTATAATTAGGCTACAACTTTTCTCGAGAAAAGGTTGTGCTTCAGCAAGAAAGAAAAAGAGCAGTTGTTTCGAGTATCCGTTCGATCAACAATGTATATTATTTATTATTAACAACAAGTAGCTCATAGAACGAAACAGAGGGACCAGATAGCAATTGTGGCTCATCTCATCTCAACAAAAGGGGATGCCTTGGTACTAGTGTAATATTTACGTATACTTAACGCCTCTTAAGGACAAAAAAGTGTTCACGAAAAATTCTGGAAAAAAAATGAAAAAAATTAAATAATTCTAAACTTCAAGACAAAGCAGACAAAATTAAATTTTTGGAAAAAAATTCAAAAATTCATAGCTATTCTTAAAAAATTAATTTTTGGAAAAAATTTCAAAAATTATATTTTTTCGAAAAAATAATTCAAAACTTCACAGCCAATCAGACAACATTAAATTTTTTGGGAAAAAATTTCAAAAGTTCAATGGTATTTTCAAACAATTAATTGTTTTGAAAAAAAATTTCAAAAGTTCACAGCTATTCTCAAAAAATTAAATTTTTTGAGAAAAAAATTTCAATAATTAAATTTCAAGTATTACTTTTTTTGAAGAGGAAGTTCTAAGCTTCACTGAAAACTAAAATTTTTGGAAAAAAAATTCAAATATTAAATTTTCTAGTAGAAAGACTACATTCCTTAATTTTGGGGAGAGGCTACAGCCCCTCTAGGGCACTCCCTGTGGACCCCCTTGTACATGTTTGGGTTTTTTTTTCCTCACTTGTTGAATAGGGTTGGGGGAGAATCAAGGGATAATTATTTTATTATCTCCCGAACTTGTTGTCCATTGAACTACGTCGTTCTATTTTATTATTTTTTTTAAATATTGGTAATTTTCATAGTTAAAAATATTATGATCTGACAGTATGCTAAAAAAAGAAACCAAGAATAAAGGCAGTCACCCTGTCAATTTGAAGAATGTTTGTTAGTAGAGTAGCATAGATGGCATGACGTTTCATTAAATTAGCTGATAGGAGCAATGGCCTGAAGGAAAGAAACACAAACCCTCACTTCTTCTATAGCAAGGCAATATAGGCAGGAATTACTCCGATTTCGACCCTCAATTCTGCTCGTAGTCCAACCAATACTAACACTTATAACTCTGAAGAAAATCCTCATTGTTACTTTACGTCTTTCACGCACTTGTGATTACTTTATACAGCTTATGAAAATAAAAAATACCTTTTCAGGTTGCAACTACAAAAAGCTTCCACTTCCCTTATCATATTATTTTCATATATCGTCATTTTCGTGTTCTACAACTTAATTAGCAATAATAAATGTGGATTTCAGAGCTCGGGCAAAATATGTATGAAATATATTGTTGGATTTGAGTTACAACTATCGAGTTCGAGTAATTAAATATTGAGTTGAGTCAAGGATGTGTTGCTTTTAGCAAATATATATTTTTTTAATTGGTAAAATCTAACTTCAGAAATAAAGTACTGTTTGACTACCTCAATAAGTCATGTTAATTATTAATTGAATAATATAGGTAATTAAAGGAAATATTTTTAAATTATTCAAAAACTTGCATCTATATCATTACAAAGAAATAAATTAAATCAATTTAGGCATCTTGAGCTATTTCGATTCCATAAGCAGATGCCTAAATTGAGAAAAATTAGTATCTTCAAAGTGTGTCGGTTCGCGTCCCGTTCATTCCTAAGGAAAGAAACATATTGAATGTATATAGACTTTACAAAAGATTTCCTGGTAAGAGGGAGAAAATGTCATAGTTTAATGTTTACTTATACTAAATCAGTGCAATTAAATATAACCAATTAAAGGAACTTTGAAAAAAAATAAAAAATTAGGCTGCTGCCATGATTATCTAGTTATTAACATCTCAGCTGCATGATCACTTGCAATGTGGATGCAATGCAGCAATGTGGCTGGCAAGGATAAGTAGTTTATAGCGTGCTCAAACAAGTTTGGATAGGCAGGCCTTTTTTCCTTCACTATTCAACAACATCAAGAGATCTTATTAAACGTAGTTGTAGAAATTGATCCAATTCTTTTTTTGGTATTGTTCAGTCCAACACCGGAATATTTCAAAGAATATATTTTATAAGTTTGCCCGCCTTTCATATTTTATTTTCTCTTCTTGAAAACAGTCACAGCGAATAGTTTAAATTCAACTATCAGAGCCTTTTAATAATAAGGGAATTATATTATAAGGAATGTGGGTAGGAGAAGAGGTATTTCGACTTTTGCGAGATATTCGGACAATTATCAAACTAAATAGAAGATCTCATTATGTGGAGAAGGTTGTGAGTTTGTCTCTTTTAAAAAAGTAAGGGACTGGGAGTTTATCCGTGAACTAAGGAATGAGGATCGACGAGATCACATCTTATTAAGTAAACCACAATTACTTTTTCTTGTATCTACCATGAACCCTATCAGGTTGAACGTTATAAGTATCATGTAGAGAAAGTTCTATGTCATCAAATCCACAAAATCATAAAACAGAAAATGACTATAAACATATATAAATAGAAATATACTGAACAAACTGCAAATAATCCTACGTGGAAACTTATTTGAGCAATTGTAATCGATTAAGTAGAAATATTTTCCCTCCTACTCCAATAATTAATGTTTAGCTACACTTACCGATATTATTATTTTCAAACTATTAAAAGGCTGCAATAATTAAATTTTAACTATCCCCTGTCACTGTATCCAATTTTGAGATAGAAAAAGAAAAAACTTATATCCATTTCGAGTATTTCTCTTTTAAGTTCGAATTTAATCAAGTTTTTAAAATATTATTTTTTGTAAAGTCCAGTTTGTTTGTTTTTCCAGTTTGGATCATACTCGAATACAAGCCTACCTAATACTCACACGTAAAATGAGAACGATGAGTAGTCTATTTAACTTCAAGAAACTTTGAACATTGATTGCCTCATCCATTGATAGTTTTTGAAAGATTGATTGATGGATAATGGCCTTCGGATACAAGATAGCATGTACAACATCTATTTGTGTATGTGTAGACTTAAATCATTCTGAGGGAATATGCATATAATTAGAAATCCTGACTAGGATTAATGCACTATAGCACAGTAGGTATGTGTGGAATATCAAAGTAAATTCCAATGTCCTTTTTGAAGAGTACATTTTGTATATTTCTCTTTAATCTAAAAATCTAAAAAATTCCAAACCTTTTTGTCTTTCCCTCAATTACTCCATGATCCTTTAAATAAAGCACATCAACATAAGAAAATTTAATTTCTTGATTACTCGCGGAGTCCTAAACGATGTACTTGGGGTCCCCGGTTTGGAATCCATCGACTAAGGTTGATCTCTCAGACCCCTTTTTACCAGGAATTCATGGGACTTACCAAATAAGAAAAAATCCCAATTAATTATTTCATTTTACAAATTTCATTTAATATTAATATACATATATAGTTCATATACAGGGGTGACCATAAGTTTTAAGCCTTTTTAAATTTTATATATTGAGTGATAGATCGATCATAGAGAAAAACACATTGACTAAATATTTTAGAAAATTTATTAAATTTTATTCCCTATTTCATAAATTATTTAATATAACTGCCTCTTTTATCGACTACCTCCTATAGACGTGATTGAAATGCTTCTCATACTGCACGCACCATAGATTTGGGAAGTTTTGCCCATTCCATATAAATTGTTGTTTTTAAAAAAGCTCTCAAATTTCTAACAGACTCCCATCCAAACAAAAATTATTTTGAGGATCATGTAAATGGATGTGGATTGTACTCTACGACATTTTTACTTTACGTTTCTTCTGATAAAGTACCGAAATACCATTATTTATGTTGGTATTTCAGGAACTGCCACAAAAATATTGATATCCTAACAACCCTACCCATAATATCTATATTAAAAAAAGGAAAGTTGGTTTGTATGTCTGTGGAGACCTCATTTTTGAGTGTGCACTATAAAAATCTTAGAACTGCGTGAGTAGTTGACCTAAGAAATAATAATGAAAAAACGAGCGCGATTAGCTAAAGCTCAGTACATCATAAAAAAAGAGAAAAAAAGAGTTGTCATAAAAATCAAATTTTCATGAAGTTTGTCTGTCTTTTTGTCTGTTATGCGAACTCTAATAGCACCGAGACATGCTGGGTACTCCTACAAGCCGATCAAAAGAGCTCAAACTTCATGTGTCTTTATTTTTTATCAAAAAAAACATGTTTGGCCTTCATTTTGAGAAAAACAATCTAGCGGGCACTGAGCAAGTATTACTTTTCAAGTTAGATTTATAGCCTTTTTGATAATCATTTGAGGATATAATACTGACTATAAATAGATAGGTACATTATTATTTTTTTTAATTAAAAAGGTAGTTATGCATTACTTACCTCTCGTTGTTTTTGGATTGCAAGGATTCTACATTAATTATTTTTTTCATTATTAAAAGCATTTTATATTATGATATATATCACAATGCCTGTCTAAACCTTCTACACTTTTTTTATAAGTATGACCAGTTGGAGATAATATTATGTCCGTATGATTAAATGTTTAAGTGGGGGGAAGAATTATATAGGAAAGTAATTATTTATAATAAGATGAGTTCTTAACCATCTATTATGCTTCTTAAATAAGATTTTTTTCTTATACAGGGTAGATCTTATCTAGAGGTACATTTTTTTTTTTTTTTTTGCATTTTCAAGAGTAAAGTTTAAACAAGAGGTTTTGTGAGGACATTTATTTTACAAAATCATTTAAAAATATTGATCGGCCCAACTTTTATTCAATATTTGAGACCTCAGCCTAAATAATTGCCTCAATATGATGCCTAAATCCCTTGCAGATCTTGACTAGATAGTCAGACTCGATCTTGGTCAACTCATTCTTGATGAGAGCCCCTAGATAAACCTTCTCCTCCAGACATGCCTAGATAGAGTAGTCCAAGGGAATCGAATCTGGAGAGGAGGTCCCAAAAGTCTGGAAAGTTGTATCTGAGGAAGGGCTGGGTCTAAGCGGTGCGATGACACGGAGCTCCATCTTGAATGAAAACACAGCTGTCCCCAAACTTTTCTCTGGTCCAACGTAGTACTTTCTTATCCACAAGTTTGATGCAAGCATCTTCATTGAGCTGCTTATTCCACAAAAATGGGAGCGTTGACTCCACAATTTCCAAGACCATGGTTGTGGCTGGACTTTTTTGCTCTGAAGACATGTTTCACTGAAGGTGAGACAGCGTCTGGAAGTTCAATTGTGACCCAGCGGCTGTTTTGCTTATTCATAGTGGGATCAGGGGGAAAAAAAATTTATTCAATGGGCTCATTCAGATTTTGGCTTTATAGATGTTTATAAATTAACTAATTAATATACTGAGTGTTGATTTGCTAAGTTTGATTAAATGTTTTTTTATACTTTTAGCGAATAGTAATTTGTTATGTCTCTGGGCTGTAACTCATTAAGAAACAAGAGATTAAGTTAATTTATTGTATACAAAATCAATAGAAATTACTCTCATATATTGAATGGAGAATAAGAAAAAATTCCTGTTTTCATCGATGATTCTATACACTTCTATTAGATTGATATATATAGCATTGTTAATGCCGGATATCTTGAGAGCCTACACAACTAAATTTTATAAGAAATTCAATCATTTTCTTATTAAAATGAAGGAAAATGATGAACTACTCTTGTATATTTGCAAATCAGAATAACAAATAACGAGGGCTGTCTCGCTCACTATCTCCTTTTATATATGTTTCCACTCGTTTTTAAACCAATGAGCACACTTTCATCTTACTCAATCCGGCAATCATTTTCCCCCTTATATATATATATATCCTTAAAATAATATTTTCATGAATATATGAGTTTGTTTTTTCACCTAAAACCATGCACACACTCTCAATGATGAATTTGGAGCACCGTTCTATAATACTTTCCCCAATGATCATTGATCGCATCACAAACCCTTAAAAAGATTAAAAATCATAAACTCTTCAATATTCATCAAAACAGGCCAATCCTAGATTTCCTTATTTAAATCGTCGACTTTTTGGATTATTTTGTTATTGTCGTTTTTATATAGAGAAATAAACTTTCACAGATTTGTTGTTTTTTCAAGATTATTTATTGTAAAGATATTAAGAGAACTTTTGTATTCTATTCTTTGTCTTTGGGGACATAGTTACTCTCTGATGATGCATTTTATAGTATATATTATTAAATAAAGACCCCTTTTAAAATTTCACTGTCCCACTCCAAAAATAGTATGAGAGGCCTTATTTTTTGCCAAAGTTTGTTACTTGATTCAGCTAATAGCAGATACTTAATACTCAGCTCAGGGATTCTAGTTAAGAGTGGGCATGGGGCAAGTGATTCCAGTGCTCTTCCTAAAACCAGACTTGTCCAATATCCATATTCGGACCTTTTGAGTGTTGTAGTTGGATCCCAGGTCCCAGAAAGACAAAATATATCTAAACTAGAATGGCCTCTACCTATGGTATTTTTTCATAGATCGGATTTTTGCAATAGGAAGCATCTTTATTAAACCTACAAAAAACGCCCATTTGAGCTCAATATGTTTCAAAGTTATTGTCGATCATGTATTTTTAACGCTTTCTGCTACCTGTACCTTAAATTATCAAAATTTTATGGCCTCTTACTCTGACCATATATATATATAATCTTTGTATTAAGTTAGATCAAAATCCATACGTATTTTTTTACTGTAATCCTGGTGACCATAAGACAAATAAACTAACAAAACAAATAGAAAGACGCAAAAACATGGCCTTCATTCAACTTTGTTGGTGGAGAAAATAACATAGATATTCTAAGGGCAGATTTCTGGGCCTATGAATAAATTGGAACTTATCTAATTGGGCTTTTTTTTAAATAGCTGAGTAGCTCTATCCCCATGCCTATATTGTTTATGTCGTATACAAATTCAGCTTATCTACAAGTTGTAAATTATATCAATTGAAACTTTTTATTACATTACACCATATTTAATTGTAATAATGGTCATTTCAATTAGAAATAGTTAATAGATTTAAAAACTTAGCTGGACTTTAGTTAATTTTCATTTCCTTTTCAACCATCAATTATACTTAATTATCATATATGTAGGTTATGTGTGATGGAACTAAAGTCCTTTAAATGTTATTACATGTCACGAATTGTTCACTCATTAATCAATAATCATATTCATGAGAAAAGTCAAAATTAAACCATTAATATGTCGAACATATAATGATGGAATGGAAATAAGTACATTATCCGGATAATAAGTAACATGAATCAGGACGAATATCAATATCGGGTTTTTAATCTCTGGGGGTACTGTTAATAACGTAATATATAGTATTACACGGGGTAAAAACCTCAAAAATTAAACAGTCACACTACATCAAAAACTACAAGCTATAGAAAAATAATTCATTGAAATGAATAACTTTTATATAAATATGTTTTAAATCAATATTTTTCAATTAATGTGGCACACACTGACTGCAGAGTGAGTCTCCAATCTCTTCCAGAAGTATTTGCAGACAGCATTCATATAGACCTCGGACATCATTACACATAGATTGTATTCTTTAAGGCATCAATGTTTGGATAGTGAAGGCTACAGTCTTTTTCTCTGAATTTGCAGTCAGTAGGTAAAATCCAGAGGGTTGAGATTCGAGCTTGCTCCAAAAATACAATTTACCTTCCATGAACTTCAGGACAACTTCTTGCCTGTAAGAGGGTATCTCCAACCTGACAATGAATTTTTCAAATGTTTTTTAGGGTTCTGACCATAGTTCTATTGGAAATATTGAGGTCATCTGTATTGGCATTGGCCAGCAGAATCTTCAGTACAAACATTTCAGTTGTAAAATTTCTATTAAAAAATATTATTTGTGGAAAAAAAACACCATGAAGACATTAGTAGTAGAAAATATTAAAAATGACACACCAAAAAATGGCAAAATCTAATTTGTAGCTTAGCTGGGACGCCATTTTTAATATTTCCTAATAATGCCATCCTTGATCCTTGGAAATGCCAACTTGAAGGGACTCCCAGACAAGTTTTCGAACTATTACATGTCTACAATTTCAGACATAGTGTTTTTAATTATTCCCGACCAAAAATTATTAATATCGATGAAAATGATGGCGTGAGAGTGAGTATACAATCTCGCGGAGTAAATTCTATGTGATATAGCAATAAATAGCCTGAAAACCAATTGGAAATGTAATAAATCGATGAATGTCATTCCCAGATTGAACCAAAATCCAGAAAAGGCTGTGAAACTTATGAAGACGATATATGCAAGTTCAAAAACAGAAAAATGTTTAAATTTAAAATTCACACAAAAAAAAATCAAATAACTTCATTTTTGTTAGTCTTGTGTATTTGAATAGTATTTTTTTTTAGATTAAATTTTATTTTTAAAAGTGTAGTTATCAAAAATAGCTTTCAAACAATATATAATATACATCCATCATTTAATTGCTTTATGAACTAAATGCAAGGGTCATCATGAAAGGAGCTCAGAGCTGGATTAAGCTATACATTTGAAATTTCATTATTGAATTTCCAAATAATAGGTGGTTTGAAATACCAAACTTTATTCAAATCGGGTCATTTTATTTTAAATCGAGTGAATGACCCATAAAAAGCCTAATTGAACGACAAACTGTCCTTATTTTTTATGCATATCCGCTTTTTACATCCTATTCGGAGGATTCAGAAACTTTTATATCAGTTTATAAAATGTTTTGTTTTATGAAAGCCAAATGGTGCATGTTAAAAATCGGCTTAAATAGAAAATCTGTTCTAAATAAACGAAATACAAAAATCCCAAATATTTTCTTGAAAAAAAAACATGTACAGTCTAAAATATTTTCTAAAAAACAAAACAAAGTATCAATAATACTTTATTACTAAATTCATTAATTTTAAAATATTTAACAATTATCCCAAGGGTTATCTTTCTTGGATGTTTTTTGTCAGACACTTAAATTCAGTCAAAAATTGATCACTTCTTCTATATTAATCAAGCAAAGTGTGTCTGTTTTTTTACGCCTCATTTTAACTCGAACGTTTAATATCTTAGAATTGCGCGACTATTTGATTTAAAAAATAAAAAAAGGGGTTGTATTTTAGCTCAGACTCCCATATTAAAAAAATAATGGGAGAAGGAAATACCTTTGTAAATATCCACGATGGGATGATAAAGTTGGATTGAGAACATAAATGTTCTTCTTCAGCACAGAGGTACATATACCTATATTAAATGGTACAAGAAAGAACAATTATAGCACTTTGGTTTTTTTTTTTTTTTTTTTAAAGTATGAGAGAGAGATATGGTACACCTGAATGAGCAGCTTTTTTAATATCAGCTGTTTTTTTAATAATGAACAAAAAAGAAGAAAGATCACACGGATCAACCGTTTTTCCTTTTCTAATCGCTATGCTTAGTTTTTTCGTTACAAATGTCCCCTCTTTAAATTTAATTTCCGCAAAATACTTCAAGCTACTCTCATCCCACTCCCGCACTCACGGCTTTTATTTTAACAATAGAAGTACTGATTTACTCTCTCTCATTGTTGTTTCTTCAATATTTTTTAATCATTATATACATTTCTTTCATTCACTTATTTTTCAATAAAATAAGACGTTATAACAATTTGTAAGGGATCATTATGGCTGAGTATTCGCTTCTTGATATATATGTACCTACGATGTACCGAGTGGCACTTGCAATTTTTTACTCTAAATTCTTTCAAAAAAGTCTACATACTTTACATACAATTGACAGTAACATTTTAGAATACTTTTGTTCAATGTAGCCACCACAAACCTTAACTATGGCGTTAATGCGCTTACAGAAGTTAGCCCAGATATTAACTGCATAATTGGTAGACAATGGTGGTCAATCTTGGCTCTTATGACATGAGTGTTAGGGTGCTGGTATGCACATGTAGTGCATGAGATGTGCAGCCATAATACAAGGGTTTGGCCTTAGGATAGTTGTATATAGTCACAACATATTGGTTCAGAAGTCCAAGGTGTCTTTGTTTTCTGTTAAAAAGTTTTGCGTGGAATTCTATCATTATTGCTGTCCTGGATATCTTCGTAGTCAAAAGGATCTCTGTGGGTTCTCCTTTTCAAACTTGAAAACCAAATATATATTTCCTTTTGCCTCGCTGTGCACACATTTTCCAACGGACTCTGATTCTACGTTATACACAGCAGTTGACAACTACAGCTGTTTTCTTTTTTAGTAAAATATTCGAAAACTGCGAGGAAAATCTTCATCTCTTGATATAATTCAATGAATGACTGTTCCTATTTCCATGTGACACCCCGTAGACTATATATATTTATAAGTCGTTGATTTACAATTATATTTAAAGAGAGAACATGTATTGAGCAATTATTTTTATTGAAAAGTTATAAAAGAAGCCTCGTTTGATAAGAAGAAGCTGAAATAAAAGTTCCCTTTTCTATTGTGTTCATAGAATGAAAGCACTTAAGAAATTTTGTGAATATATATAAGTATGTGCTTCATGCATGAATTCCTCCTAATTACGGCGTAATAGCCTAAATCTGAGCGTACATTATATAAGGAACAGGAGTATAATTCAATTAAATGAATACTTTAGAAGCAGACAATAATTTCGTTATAATTATCTATTTGGCAGAATCATTACAATTATGTAATGAACAAAATTCTTAATCTAACGGAGCGTTAATTACTTACAATGTATGCCAAGCTATCGGTGCGGCGAAAAACATTTTATTTTTAAAATGCCATTTTCTCTCCAACCAGTTATCAGATTTAAAAAAATAAAATCCGATTCTGAAGGCTTCATGGATTCTGATTTATTTTATTCAATGAAATCCCCTCCAGCCTCAATTACAGTCTCTATACTAGGGCAAATGCTGTTGCTCTCGGCGCGGATTCCAAAGAGGGATCCATCCCTTTTCCGAATAATTGGGACAATGAATTAATCAATTTATTCCATTTTTTTTTTCAACTGGTGCAGGTTTGAACAAGGTTTCTAACAACAAAAAAAGCTGCCTAAATACCCATGTGGATCCAAGAAAGCCTGCGAAAGTGACGGCATAGACAGCTTGTGTACTCAGTTCATTAGTATATAAACAAAACAAAAGTTAGTGTCTTTGTCTCACAGCAAAATAATACAACCCTCTGAATGGTAATATTAAGTCATATGAGATATAGGTATACGATTATGTTACTTAAATAGAGGGCACTGAATAAATTTGTCTCTGCATGCAACAGTTTTTTAAACAACATGCTACAGATTTGTAGATAATAGATGTTTTTTAGTTTGCTCCTGGACAGGCTTTGACCCGTTCACACTTTTTCAGTGCATTCATTCATCAGTTCATTTTTGTCGAATTTCTGTTCAGCTGTTCAATCTGTTATTTTCCTTTATTTTTTTTAAATGAAATGACGGCTACTTGATCAATTCTTGCACTAATTTAGTTGGCTAAAAAAAAAATCCTTTGTGGGATGGCCGTTTTGACATACAACAGATGATGTCACTGAATAATTTGACGTACGGAGTGTCTGATTTTCTACACATCCCAGTGAGTGTCCAGGAGATCATGAAGTTAGTAGGGTGCTCTCGGAGTCTTGTTTACAAGATTAAAAGTATAGTGGCTTTTGGTTAGGGCCCTCAGAGGTCCTCTGGTAGCAGAAATCACTAAAAGTCCGGCTAAGTCGATGATGAAAGTGATTGTATGTGTATGTGAAGGATTTGAAGAAGGGTTCTTATGTACGAAGACATCGGAATTGCTTTCAACAGCAACCAAGGCCAACGGAGTCTGAAGAGGCCACAAATTGTTGAGTTGGTTAAAGCATAATGGATCAACATTGGACACGTCCCCAGACTATGCAATTTGGGGTGTAGTTGAGAAAAGAACCTCGGCTACTCCTCATCAAAAAAATTGGATGACTTTCGTCGAACAGCAGTGGGCAGCCATGTCTGAAGGCTTCGTCACTAAGTGCTGCTGTGCCTTTAGGCCCAGGTTGGAGCCCATGGTAGCAGCCAAAGGAAGTCATTTTTAAAAATAGAAAGATATATGAATAAATAAGTCGCTGATAAAGCCTCAATATTGTAGTCTTTTTCATTCTTGGAAAAATTTAAACTATTTTATCGTTTTCAAAAAGTCCACGATTCCTTTTTTATTTTTTAGATCAAAAATAACTATTTTTCATTCAAGCATTCAGATCACTTTTGATATAATAATATAAAGATATTTCAAAAAATTGGCTAATTGTAAGATATTTTCATATAAAATTAGAAAAAAAAAAACAATGACAAGAACAAATTTGTTATTTAACCTTAAATAAGTGTCTAATTGGTTAAAATTCCCACCGTATTTCTTACTTTAATATTCCTAAGTATATTTAGATTCTAAATATTTTTTTTTTTTTTTTTGTAATCGTAATAGTTCATTTTAAGGACATCAATGCACATTTTACTAATTATCATTATACAGCCGAATTTTTAAGCATAATTATTTGGTGCATGAGCGTTAGTTACTTATATGAGATTGTAAGCAAAGCAACAGAGAATAACGCCGTCTAGCGGCAAAATAATACAACTGTCAGAATGATAAATTTATTTATTATAAAGCATATGTGTATGTTACTTACATAGAGGATCCTGCAAAAAATACACAGCATACCCCATTTTTTAAACAAATAGTCACTGACAAATAACCTTGCAGATAATATCTATTTTTAACTTTGTTCATTCTCTATTAAGTGAGTAAATTACGAGTATAGTCTGCAAAGTTTCCGACCTCAGCGTGAAGATGGCATCACTCGTAAATAAAAGCTGTTCCAACTATCTAGCCTCTGTTGACACTTACTTGGAAAAGTTACAGCCTTTTCTCGGAGTTGCGGTTATTATGTAACCGTAGTTTCAGTTAGTTGATGTATAACATATTTATATATGTTTTTATGTATTTTGTCCTCCTTTAAAAAAAAAAAGTAATAACAGCCTCAATACGCTGGCGAACCGATTGGCAGCTGTTAACGATGAAGAACATGGTGTACCACGGTGTCATGGTGGCAGCTCGGAGCAAATCCAAATTTGGATGAGAGGTGTGATAGACATTTTTCCCCAGGACACTTTAAACTGAAAAGTCCAGAGAGTGGAGGGCAGGGCTGGATGAGTGTCACGTGGAAAGCAGGTCAGAAGTCAGCCATAATGTTGCTGAATAAGATGTAGTTCTTTTTTAGATGTATGAGGCTATAATTGACTTCTTGATGTTGTAGGCTGTACGGATGGAATGTCAATGGTTTCTGCTGCCTTCTCGATAATGACACCGCTGCGTTACGTTTTTGTTGTTGCTCCAACATTTTTGCACAAAGAGACATGGGATAGAAACAAAACTTGAAAAATTGTCCTTTGAAAACATAAATGAAAATTGTATCTTTTACTGTAATCACTGGTACTAATTTTGGTGCCAAAATTTGTAAAAAAAAAAAGTATTGGTATCGTGAAAACACACGTATTTACTCAATTTTGCTAATCAAACACGTCCATATCTCTAGAATTAATGAACCAATAATTGATCTCAAATTCTTGAAACTTTAATTCATACAAAAATCGTATCTTGGTTCTTTCTGTAAAATTAGCTCATTTTGGGACGTTTTGTCGTGGAATTACCCGTAAGGAAATAATTCTCGTTTGATTCATAATAATTATATATATATGAATGATTTTTTTAAGGATCACTTTACTGGATTAATTCATCAACTAATTGATTCGTTTTTTGAGTGATGGTTCAAATTCTACTTCTTGTAAATATTTACTCAATTTATACATTATGTATAAATTGGTATATATACTATCAAATAAAAAAGGGGGTGTCAATTAAATAATTTGTTATTTTTCTCCTAAGGTACAGGTTAGAGCCGGTGGAGAGTGTTTGAGCATATAAATTGATATAATACTAGAAGCCTGCGAGGGAAAGATCAAGCACGCCTTCTACAAATGGCTAATGGGGTAGAAGAACTGAGAAATTAATTCAATTACAAAACATAAGTTATATAGGCCATTTGTAGATCATTTGTCATATTTTTATGGAAAAAAGTATTTATTAGATTTTAATAGTCAAATCTATACCTATATAAAAAATTAGGGCTGGGAAATTTAAAAACTACAGTTTTGAGAAACATATTTAATTCCAAAATCAAAATCAAACCTATCAGATGCTTCTCTTTTAGGTATATGTATTCGACTATTTGAATCATATGAATGGGTGTTGTTTTCATAAAAATATGACAAATGGCTGACAAGTGAACTTATTTATTATGTTATATCACTGTAGTAATTTCTCAGTTCTTCTTCTCATTTGTAGGTGGCGCGTTTGAGCCTTCGCTTACAGGTTTTTAGCTTGTTCTCTCTTGTCTTAAGGAAGAGAGCACACACTACATGAATGATGAAGCTTCTACTTTTTTTTCTTTTTATGGTTGGTTTGTACAAAAATCACGTTTCACAAACCGGTTCTTTTCCTTAATTTCATTAACAGTTTGCGTATAAGCTGTTTTTCTCAGTTTAGCTGTTCACGAACCTGTTCGGACTCAGGATTCAGGAATCCCTCATCATAATCATAGGATAGCAGGGGGCGGTCTGGAGGGCCTGTATCCCCCAATTAAGGATAATCTTGCGAACGCCTAGGATAGGGGAAATCATAAAGGCCACAAGATGTACGAATGATTGAGCATTGGTATCAGCTCACAAAATTAGTATATTAAGACGTCACATTTATTCTTTGTTTATTTGTTACATTAATCGGAAATTCCAACTAGACAATGGATATAAAAATCTGATTGACTCTACAAAAGTTAACAACGAATTAACTTCATTCCTTTAGGTGACGTTGAAAATATAATACGCCTTTATAACCAGGGATAAAATAATATACAATAGTACCTAGACATACGAATTGAATTCCTTCCTTGACGGAGTTCGTAAGTCAAAGCAATTTATCCCAAAATAAGCAACTAAAACTAAATAAACTGGAAGACTGAAGAGGCCCACATTACATTTGTATTCTATTTAATTTATATTTCGATTGATTAATCATCTGAGGACGCCACAAACTATATTTAAAGATTGACCAAATTATACATCAATCAGTTATAGAAAATGATTTTATTTGAAGGGTCATATCGGAGCTAAACAGTCTATCATATGTCAAATGGATGCTCTATACCACAGTTTATAATCCTAGGTATTTCAATCGATCCCACGAATTATGGTAAAATGAATCTAATAATTGACAGAAAATAGTTGATTAAATAATGGGCCATTTATATCCCATATACATATATTTAGGAAGATAAGCAATAGTTTGGAATTTTTCCTTTACTTAACTTGTATTCGAGATTGTTTTTGTGTTGACAGTCTACATTGTACAGTATATTGAATACATAAATGTTCACTTTCAGGTACATATTGAAACTTTTCGTCTTCTCTCTTCCTTCTATCACAATCTTCTTCTTTTTATTTTTCAATGCAATAGAAAGCTTCTCCGCTCTTTAAATGGAGATCCTCCCCCCCCTCACCCACCCTTCCTCAGATCGTCTTCTCTATCGTATCTCAATAATAAAATTATAAAACTCTGATGTTCATCATTTTTGAAAGCATTTCCAATTGAGTCTCTTCATCGTACAATCAAGAGTTTTCATGCGAGTAACAAATATAATGTAAGTTTTCCTGATTTATTTTGATTTGTATTCATATAAATACTTTAATTTATTTTTTTTTTTTTTTTTTTGGGGGGGTTACAAACTAAATGCTATTTTTCTATGTGTAGAAAATTATTTATTGTAAAAAAAGGAAAACTGAATTGAAATAATCGTTCAATGTATATCTTAAGGAATATATTTTTTGGGGGGTCGACATTTTTTTTTTTGTACCTTTGTGTACGAACTTTTCCAAGCTTAAACTTTTCGAGATTTTACTTATTTTATTCAATCCATTAAAAGATCAAAGTAGTTAGGCAAATAATTAGATCTAAAAGTGACCATCCTTGCCCTCCACCATGGTCTCAATCTTGGGACTGAAGGCCCTGCAGATATTTTCCACGTATTCATCCAGCATGTCAGCCCACTCCTTCTCCATGGCAGCCTTTAGGGCATTCACATGAAAGTACTACAGGTTTTCCTCTGGATGGTTCCCCAGATCCTAAAGTCAAGAAATTTTCAGTATGATGGGAACGGAGGCTACATTGTCCAAAGCCAAAAACTCGTCAAGTTGTCTGTACATCACTTTTAAATTTTTTTCCCCTTGTTTCCTCTCATCTATATCATTTCATAACTATTCCATTAATAGAGAAAATATCCTTTAGTTGGTCAAAAAAAAAAAATGTTAGAGTACTCCTTGCTTCATCATTCACTCTTTTGTAAAGGGTATTTGTTTCTGTCGGTTTGAATAATTATCAACTAGATTCAAATGGGGCGTTGGTTTGCAAATTACGAAAAAGCTGAGTACACTTTTCATGTCTTAAATCGGCTTCATTTATATCACTAAACCTTATCAAAGGTTTTGAATTTTGTGGTGGCATCCCTTCAAAATATGTACTACAAATATATAATGTTTATTTGATTAAAATGGCATTTTTTTAAAGTGTTATATTTGAAAGGTTATAGCTCCTCTATTTTTTCAATTATTTTTCAGCCAAAAAATCTCATTTTCCTTGTCAATAATTAAGGTTTAGTTGACAAAAGAGTATTACTATTTGTCACTAGAAATTATTGTTCTGCAACAATAATAGATTTATATTTTTTTGATAGATATATTTCTCAAGGTTAAGTACTGAAGCTATAATTTGAATATTAACGGTACTAAAAACTATTAAATTTGAAATTTTTATTGATGTGAACAAATTGCATATCTCATATCGCTTATAATGCACCTTCAATCTTCAAACTATGCTGCATAAATTGATTAGTTAATAAGACGGTAGCTCTGTTTCTTTATTATTTTTTTTGTAACCAATGGTTTAAAGCAATTGGCTTAGGGTAATAAATAAATTTGAACAATAACCATTTATGATAATGAATATTACACGTGAATTGGTTATCCCAAGATTCGCTTAACTCGATAACATTACAGAGAAAAAAAACAATTAATTGTGAATTAGTAGTTTATAATTATATATATGAATAAATAAAACTTTTTATATCTACAAAGACGATGGACTTTCTACTCTAATCTTTTGCCTGCAGTTATATATTGGTTTTATCTTATTTTCATATATTTTTTTATAAAAATAAGAGGATATAATGTTTGAGACATGTAAGGTCAAAAAACGAGTCAAGGTCCACCAAATTTTATGTACCATCATTAAAAATAATTCAATAAGAATTTTACTGCATGGCTCAATAGCTTTCAGATGAAGTATTATCTGTAAGGATGCTATTCAGTTCCATTTTTTAGCTCGTCCGGTTTTTTTTTTTTTATAGTTAGACGTGGAGTAATTTTGATAATTTGTTGCGGGGACATAATTGTAAATTTTTGTTGGACTCCGAGTAGAATTGAGGATCGACATGTGAGTCATTCTTGAAAATGCCCTTGTTTATTTCCTTCTCTCCCCTCCTCCCTTGTCACAGCTGATTGCAGCTAATTTAATTAAACGTCATGAGAGCTAAGAAACCCTCCTCCAAAATTTTCTTGAAATTGTCTGGGTGTCCATGTTGATTTTCAGTTGTTTTTATTTTATATAACATGTCCAAAATGTTACTGATTAGCATCACTGATAATCTGGATCCATCAGTTAAGTGGTTTACGAACAACAGTCAAAAATTTAAGGGCCCAAAGATAATTTTTGATCAAATTCTTCATGAAAAGTATTAGAACTCTTAATTTTCCAATGATAGGTAATTTAACATCTCAAATTCTATTTAAATCGAATAAACAAATATAATCGACTCTAAAATTTCCATGGAATAACCCACATATGCATAGATAAATTATTATTATTCGAGCTATTCCATTTAAGATTAATACAATTTTAATATGTATAACATTCCGATTAAAGTATTCAGCACTATGTATTAAATCCGTTTATTTTATTATTGTTGTTGTTTGCAATGAGAAAAAAAAATACACAAATGCATTTCCTCTTTGCATCGAATAATATTTTGGATAACAAATGCAAATTCAAATACTTTTACTTTGTTTACTTAAAATATTTTTTTTTTCTTTGCTTTTGAGTGATTGTTTATTTATATATGGACAATATAAGGATGAAACTTTTAACATTATAGCATTTCCAATAATAACCCTTCATCTACAAAAGTTTTTCATTACCATTCAATATTATAGGAATTTGTTTCTAAGATGTAACATATGTAACTTTGAATGGTTCCCATTTCCCTTAGAATTGTCTTCCAGCAGAATACCGGGACACACATTTTTAAATTACAGAGTCCTGGGAAATATCATAATCTGATTAATAATACATTTTAACCTAGTCTTATCTAAAGGACTCAAATGACAGAGAGTAGACAAAATACAAAGAACAAGTGCTCTCGTTCTCGTTGTTGATTGAAATAAAATTGTCAACTGCCATAAACTCCTATTTTAATGGTCTTGGAGCCATTTTATTTACTATTTTGTGAGCTTACTTTAATTATTTATTATAATTAGTAAATAATTACAATATGTTTTTCCTCGCGGTAATTTGTAGTGGAGTCTATTGTAAAAGTAGATCAGGTAGAGATAAAAACTATATGGTTTTTTATTTAAAAAGATAAGATATCAGTTGCTAAAGTTTCAATTTACTGCATTGACTTTATTAAAATGAGAAAATTAATTTGCACTTCATTAAATAAAAAAAGCGCACGCCAAAAGAAGATATCGTTTCATATTCCTTCCTACTTGTAAAAATCCAGCGTAAAACGAGCATGTTAAATAAAGAAACGGAAAATCAACATGGTAACCCATACAATTTAAAGAAATATTTGGGAGGAGAGAAAGAATAATCCCTGTGACGTTTCATTAGATCAGCTAAAATCAGCTGTGACAAGGGAGATATGAAAAAAGGATATAAAGAAGAACATTTGCTAGAATTACTCAAATGGTGATCCCCGATTCTAAGCCCTGTTACCAATAAGGACTTACAATTATAACTCCGCAAAGAGGAAAAGGATGTTCAATACTCAGGAATTCAAAAATAATGACGACTGCTAAGGAAAAGAAAATTCCTTCTTCAGATTACCAATTCCAAAAAAAAAAAACTGGCCAGCTTAAAAATAATAAACCGGATTTTCATCACTGTTCATTCGAGGGTTCCTTGTATTGTCACAGAATAGGTACCTTGTGGTTCATTCAAATCTGACCACTAACTAATTAAATATTTAATGGAGGTTTAGTGATTGACATTAATTCGATATATTAAAATAGTTACAAAACACACCTGAGTTCTCTAGATTACGTACAATTCCAGACCTATGACACTTGAACGTGATCAACAAATTGTATTCGCGCACTCTAAGCAGTTGGGCATCTCCAGGACCACCGTCTACGCCGTCAGCAAGTCCGAAACGTTGGAGAGGAAGAGAGGTTCTCTCAAAAAGGCCAAACTTGACCTAGAAGAGTTAAAAAACAGCCTAGGCATGTCCCCTCAAATCCATGAGGGATATGCAAGAAATATTGGGGTTTCGCACCATACTGTCCAGAGAGCTAAATCCTACTAAATCCTAAGCGGGGGTAGGCCTTCCACCACCACCTGGAAGCCATCATTACCACTAAGTACGGCTAAATTAATGATTAAGGGAGCTCAGACACACATTTATTTAAAGTATTCATTTTATTAAAGTATATATTTTTCTGTAAAAGTAAAAGAAACAGAAAATTAAGGATGTAATCCAGACAAATTAAAGAATGTTTGGGAAAAGAGTAGCTTAGCTGTCATGTCGTTTTATTAGATCAGCTGCAGGCAGCCGTGAGAGGAAGGGAATCAACAATAAACCCACTTCGTTTATAGCAAGAACATATATGCTGGAATTACTCCGATGTCAATCCTCAATTCTACTCCGACTCCAAAAAAGACTTATAAACTCCCAAGCAAATCCTCATTTCTACTCTTTGTCTTTCATGAGCAAACACACGAGTTATTTCTGTATGTTTAGATCTTATGTCGTCAAGAATTAAATAAATCTGACAACAGCTTTGGAAAATCAAAAACTATGCTGAGAGTACCAACTAAAAAAAGCCGCTCCCGCTTTTTCGGGGACACGTTTTTACGTCTTTATAGATGAGGAACTTATTTATTTCCCTTTTATTCATGTTGTTGTAGTTGATTTTTTAACTGGCATCTCTTTTCCTTGAGTTCTTTAGTCTTACCTAGGGCTTTAAACCAAGCAGTGAAACAAGGACCCACGTGATCAACACCTGAATAATGTATTGGTCAACATTTACATCTTTTTTTTGTCCCCTAGAGGAACTATTTTCTTATTATTTCTACCTTCAAGAGAATAAAAAATGTAGCTACTAGCTAAAAACTAGATTATATTAACTTTTCTATTTATAAATATATAGCTACAGTTGATTTATTGGAGTGATATGTTCCCTAATCAGATGAATGAATGGGAGTTTCTCAAGAATGGTTACCTTGAAATCTCTGCAACTTGTCCTTCAAGGGAGCTTTTTAACCATGGCAAGAGACATTTTAGAATTTAGAGAGAAGGAAAGTTCTTGCAACTTCACTAGTCAACTACCCCCCTGCAAGGATTGTATCAGTATGGCTTTGTTGCCCACTGTTGCATGAGACCAATTGGAAGATTACCGTCTCATGTTTTAGAGGAATTTAATTCTCAAATTCACTAGAAGCTCAATATGGGGGATGAATTGAGTTTAGACAATCAAGTTGAGTAAAGAGGTGTGTCTTGTTCTTTCGGGAGTCGTTCTTTGTAGGCCCAAAAAGAAGTATGGGGCGCTCAGTATAATAACATATGTTTATAATAGTAAGTTAAATAAGTATGGGTAAATTTTAAAAAATACAACTAAATTTAATATAAAGTTTAATAGAAGTTATAGGCAGAGAATCAAAGAAATTTAAAATGATACAATATAGAAGTTATGGGTATAAAATAAAACAAATAGATTCAGCAAATTATTAATGAAATTATACATATACAAAATGAAATGAGACATTTTTATACAGAAATAAGAAGCACAAAAGTAATAAAAAAAATCAAGGGTCCAGGATATATGATTATCCCTATAGATTATCCATCACAAACTCTACCTTATAAATGGAATTGTGATTAAGAAAATTTATTTCTGCGTTATATGTATATATCAAGGAAACTGAAGGACTCTTATCAATGATATATTTTTCCTCAAGTATGAAACTAAGCAGAGTTGACTTAAGAAGAAAATGACTTCAGAATATCAATGAAGGAGCAGTGGATAGAGGATGATAACTCTTTCTGTTCCTCACTTGGGTTTTCAGTAGATTATTCCATCTTTTCATGGAGCTTATTAGTTGTTATAGCAGTATACAATTATTCCGTAGAAGATTTGGAGGAATTTATATATTTTTGATCATAGAGGCAATTATTCATGAGGTCAGAAGTCACTGTCACAGGCCTTGATGGGAAGAAGCATCTACACAATGAACGATCCTTCCATTAAAGAAGATGAGAATCACCGAGTGAGGCACACAGAGACGAGATCCCTTGGACAGAACATGAAAAGAGGATCAGAAGGCGTAGGGCTAGGATATCCAAATGAAAAAATATGAACTCTTAGACAAAATGGATTGATCCAGATCAAATTAATTGCAATCCAGGTGGAGAGGGGGAACTTTTTTAAGGCATTTGACTAATAAAATTAATTATACTCAATATTGAACTGAGGTAAGTTGTGAATAATAATCTTTATTAGAGGGAAATGTTGACAACAATTATTAATAAATCATAAAAAAAATTGAAAGAGGACAAGAAACAACCGTTTTCCTTTCTAATCTCAAAACAGTAATTTATTAGACCAAAAGGCCCATCCTTAGAAAGGAATAAATTAAGTGTAGTGATTTAGAAAAGGAAAACAACGTTTAATGGGTGTGCTTTTTTTTCTTTTTAATTCATTATTTAATATTCATGTGTGTGCTAACATCTTCCTCTAAAGGAATAATCTTCGCTTATCTTTGTTGTAAATTGACTTAAAAATGCATAATAAAATAAATATATTATAAAAGAAAGTAAATATAATAATAATATTTTCCTTACGATAATGTTATTTTAAGTGTACAGGTTCTTCTCGTTATAGGTAGTAGTAATTCATTTTGTCCCTCCAAAATCATATAATATGGAGCTGATATTAAAAAAAGGTCTGTATTCAGTAATGCCATATGTCCCGCTTTTGCCTTTTCCTTGCACTCTTACAACAACAAAAAAACATCTTAATAATAAGATTTCCATTAGATACATACATCATTTATCAACATTCTTAGCCAGCTCACATTAAGCAGCTTTCTTCCTCGTGTGAACACAAAACTTTTTTTTTATATATAATAGAAATGTTGCCGTGTAGATAGGCTAAAATCAGCCTTTTAGCAATTTTACGTAGAATATTATTTTGGGGCCACTATAACTTTTGTTTTGAGATGTTTTTTTTCTGTGAATTGAAGCACAAATTTAAAGTTAAATTTGACCCAATAAAAAAAACTACATTTACTTTTTTTAGACTTGACGATCCATTTATGTGCCGTAAACAATAAAAAATTCTAAAGTTGTGCAGGGGGGTATATCTACTCCTTCTGCACAAGCACCATTTATAACAATACTTTTATGACGTAATGACGTTGAAATTACTGGTTCCAATAGTAATTTAGTATAGTGACGTTCTAAAATCGTCAATACCTCTATACAAAATTTTGTATATTCCACAACAAAATTTGATGGAATGCCCTTTTTTTGGGGGGCTAATTTATTTTTCCATACTTTTTTAATTTCTCGATTTGGGTAGGTCCATTTGGCCCGTCCAGTCCCCCCCCCTCAAGTTCGGACGCCCCTACTATAGTACCGGTTAGTACTGTGTCAGTCTTTATTTACCCGGTTTATTCCAGTGTTAGTGCCAATTCTTAACTGTCAGTCCTTGGAATTTTTCCTAAAAATTGTTGATGGTTTATTAAGCCAAATAAAATGTGTATTAATCTGAACATTGTACATATCTTGCAAAAAAATCCCTTTTTACATGACGATGTAATGTAAAACGAACCTATGTGATGTTTTTACTTAATTATATAGTTTATTCTATTATATAACAGAATAATTTTTTTTTAAATTAAGAATTTTTTTCACTTTTACTAGAATTTTTTTTGGTTGAGGATTAAAATATATTAGACAATAGTAGGGTAAAAAATATTTTTTTTGAAAGACTATTTTTATAAAAAAAAAATGTCATTAGAGTCAATTATGCAGCAAAGCAAAAATTTTATTACATAATTTTTTTATTTTTAAATTAATTTTATCTCAATACCTATGAATTTTTGAAATTTTTTTCCAAAAAATTTAGTATTTGAAGTTTTATTTTTTTTTTAAATTAAATTTTTTGTGAATAACTGTGAATTTTTGAATTTTTTTCCAAAAAATTCAATACGTGAAATGTTTTTCAAAAAAATTAATTTTCCGTGAATTTTTGAAAAAAATTTCGAAAAAATTCAATATTTGAAATTTAATTTATGATTTTTTTCTCTAAAAAAATAATTTTCTCTCAATATCTGAGGATTTTTGGAATTTTTTTTCAAGAAGTTTAATATTTGAATTTTTTTTTCAAAAAATTTTATATTTGAAATTTAATTTTTTTTTCTGAGCAGATGTGAATTATTGAAAAAATTTCCACAAAATTTTAATTTTGGATATTTTTTCAAATAAAATGTAAAACAAACCTCCCCCCACAAAAATAAATATAAATATTTGTATTCCTGTGGACGCCTCTTAGACTGGAGTTAGCAATTGAACTAAAAAGTATCTCAACTATCCTTGGTCTCCCCTACTAGTACATTGTCATCCAAATTGTTAGAACTTTTTGGTTCAAAAACAAATGTTATCAATACAATATACCTATATAACATATTAATAGCCAGGCATTTCATTAAAGTAATAATTAAAACCATTCACCTTATTAAATTTGTGGGGAACAAATGTGGGATCATTTATACGTTTATTTTGCATATTTTTGGTATAATTTACATTACTCTCTAAATACTTATTAGTGCATATTAGGTGTTAAGTGGTATAGAGGTATAACGTACTTGAATTATTATTACAGAGCTTTTTTTTAAATATATTTTGTGGTCACGCTTCACCACCCTCAAAATATTTTTAATTGTAATTTATTCTTCAACAAAGATATTATAAAAAATTACATGCAGAATTTATCTTTTTCTAGATAAAGCAGAAGTTTACTAACTTTTTTAGCCCATAGGTATGGGCATCCGAAGGATTATATATATATATATTTTTTTTTTTTTTTTTTTTTGAAATTGTTTTCGGAATTTTTTGAACAATTATTTAAAAATTAAATTTTTCAAAAAATATTACGAATACTAAATTTTCTTTAAAAAAGTTACAAAATCCACAACTATTCACAAAAAACATCTCAAAAATTTCAAATTCACAAAAAATTACATTTTTGTAACAAAATTTCAAATATTAAATTATTTGGAAAAAAAATTTCAAAATCTACAGCTGTTGACAAAAAAAATAAAAAATTTTGGAAAAAGATAACAAGAATTATATTTCAAATATTATATTTTTTAAAAAACATTCCAAAAATCTACAGCTACAACTGTTGACAAATGAACAAATTTTAAAAAGAAAAATCTCAAAAATCCACAGCTCGTAATAAAAAATTAATTTTTTTGGAAAAAAATTTTAAATATTCAAATTTTGGAAAAAAATTCTAAATTTACAAGTGTTCACAAAAAAATTATTTTTTGGAAAATAAATTGAATAATTACAAAAAATTCAAATATTACATTTTCTGGTAAAATGCAAAAATCCTTAATTTGGGAGGGCTACAGCATTCAACCCCACCCCCTGCAGACATCCTTAATAGGCAACCATTGAATTTTCAAGCTTATTTAAAATGTATTTGATAGGTAATAGGTATAGTAAATCTCACTTTCATAGGGTTATTTTAAATTGATCAATTGCAATCAAACTGGAAACTTTATTGGAAAAACACAAAATCACGTTTCAATTTCTAATTTTTTTTTTTTTTTTTTTTTTTGTGGGATACGCAGGAAAAATTATATAATATACAAAGGAGGAATAATTTCACTGATCATAGACAGGAATTTGAGTGCTTTGAAAGATAACCAGTTAGTTTTGAATTTGAAAATAATGAGCCCTTAACATGTCAACATGTTAACATGACTAAGGAACGAAAATAACTCATAAAATTCTGGAACTCTTTGATTGATGTAAATCCATGATTATGATAACTACAGGAATTAGGGAAAGGGATTGACGATTGCAATGAGATCCATTGTCATGTCTGTATTATCGGTGACAAATCTGCTCTCAAGCTCCGATACAATGTTATTGATTGCAAAATCGAAATTTGTCTTACGAAAGTAGAATTCAGTTGTTCCCTTCCACTTCACTCTCCTTTGAATCTTCGCCTAATTGAAATACAAATCAATTGAGTCTTCCTGGTCAGTTACTGATCTCAGCTCAGACGACTTCAACTCAGCAAGTTTCGAGATTGATTCAAAACTTTTAAGAGTTTTAGGAGTGCCTTTAACAGAGGAGTTGCTGTTGAACTTGACAATGTACTTTTATTTTTTCTCATTATTATGAGGGTCTTCATGATTCTGACTATCTCTAGAGATACAGCGTGTACGGCATTGTAGAAGAGACTCCAGCAGGTGGCATACTGGTTCTTCAAGGTCACAATCTTGGTAACCTCCTCCTCTTTACTTTTTATCTTCACCAACTTGTAGATTGCTGACCTCTATGGTGACTCTTTTATGAAGTTGTATTAAATTTACACTGTCCCAATGTATTTATCAACAGGGTAATAAAGGAGAGAAGATCCTTGACTACAAGGTTGAGGACATTGACGTAGCAGTGGATGGAGACACACAGGGGGCTGCCTCTTTCCACTTGGCGGCGTACCCTGTATGATACCAGATATGTTAGAGCATCGTCTGCATCCAGGGAGACAGTGTAGGCGGGGTTGAGGGAGAGATCCTTGACAGCCCCGTGAAGCTTCTAAAAAATATTTGCTGTCAGTCTGGGTAACATTTACCAACTTGGGTAAGCTCTCTTTCTCGATTCCTTCACTCGTCAGATATCTCCGTGTTTGACATATCTGATGTCCCATCAACAATCACAGACAACCAGTAGCCATCATCGCCGGAACAAGTCTTGACATCTTTAATTTTATTCTCCGTCACTTTGGATGCAATAACTATATCAGCTCTTTTTGTATGTCAAGTGAAGTCCACTTGGTAAAACCTGCCCCAGATAAACCAAATTTTTTGAACTCGGCCTCCAGTTTATCTTTGAGAATCTGGTTGTCGTGTGAACGCAGGGACAAAAGCGTCAAGAAGTTTTCATTAGATTATGTCAACTTTTATGTTGTTTTTGCCAATCCTTGCTTTGCAAGGAACCCACTAGTTTGGAAAAGATGCCTAAAATAAGCTTTCCTCTTCACGGATTTGTCAGCATATTGACACTGAGGAACCTGGCCGAGAATGAGGCATTCTCTCTCTTTGATGTGAGGAAATTGATCCACTTTTCCATGGATAGTTTTTGTTGTTTGAATGATGTTTCAACGAGGAACTGCTTTTCCATATTTTAAGCTCAAATTTCTACTCTGGTACTGATATGGATGTCCTTCCACTGTGGCTATCGCCCGTTAAGTATCGGGTCACCGAGCTAGCTCGTGAAGTCGGGGTATTCCTGTACGCCGTCCACGAACACAGTTTTGTTCTTTTAGGAGAAATCTGGCCGCTTGGAGGAAATTTGATGAGTCACCATTATTTTCTGTGTCGGCAGCAACTTTCTGTTCAGATATTGGTTCAGGCAGTAAGGCCTCAACTGGAGCAGGGTCATCTGTGCAGGAGGAGTGAGTAATTGAGAATGAGGATAAAATAAAGTACTTTTTAAACTCCTATTTGCTGCAAAAATCCACTCTAAAAAGTACATAACCATTATTTATGTCCCTTTTAAGCAGTTATAATTTAATTTACCTTGTATTCTATTGAACAAATTTTCACGCTCTTAATTATTTCAAAAGTACTTTACAGTCAAAAATAAAAAACAAAGACGCACATAACATTTTTCTTATGGATTTAAGTTCTTCACATTGAGTAGATATTTTAGTTAGATATTATATTTAACGTTCTGGCTGCAATCAATCTTAAAAATATTTCTATTAATCTTAGCTGCGATGTATTTTTTCAATGTCGCCTACATGTCGTGGTTTAGTTTTAAAAAAAAAATTATGACAAATACACAAATCATATATTCAAAGAGTCAATCTTTTATATTTGTAAAATTACAGGCCATATTTCAAAGAGATATTATTTCATAATAGGCATTTCATTCAAATTTCTTGAATGAATTGAGATACCTGAGAGTGTTAACTGTAGTTTAAAACCTCCGTTTTATCTATTTGACTTAATTTGGCCCCAAGATTGTCCTAGAAATATAATTTATTAAGTTCTTAATTCTATAAATGTGGCGGTAAAATTTGCTTACTTTAAGTACAATTAGCGATGCCTCGAAAGGATTAATCAGTATTATTTGTTCATTGAAATTAACTACAATTTGTTGGAAAATGTATTCCATGTTCACTTTTGAGAAAAAATATTGTAGATTCTTTTTAAGTTGACGTGCTACAAATATGCAATTTTATTACAATGACTCAGAACTATTAAAAGTTGGTCATAAGTTATATGGGCATATCCATAATTAGTGACAGGACATTCAGAATTTTTTTTGGGTTATAGCACAAAAACTTTAGATCTAAAAGTACTGGAAGGCCTATAATTTGAAAGATCATTAGCTCAACCATGTATTGATGAAATTGTTATCTCTTTAGCATGGTTAGGTGCGTTGCTATAGTCGATTACATCCCTTAATGATGGAACATCAGCGAAATGTGTAGACTCGACCATCCATCAAATTTTTAATAAATTCTGCGTCTTTATTTGAAGTATACACTATTTGTTTTAAGAGATTATTTTTGAGATGTTTCTGCTTAGGAGTATGTAAATATAAATTTTGATATAACATAATGTTAATTCTATGGTTTGAAGCAATGATTCTGTGTTTGTTCACTTTTCATATTGCTAAATTCAATACTAGACGGTTGGCTAGCTTTGGCGTGGTGCTGTTGAGTGCCTTTCACCATAGATACATCCATCAAGTGCTGCTCTAGAAAAGTGTGCTTTTCGACTATTTCTTGAGGTGTTATTACAATGACTTTAGCTTTTGAAGTGTTGCACTCATACACAAATTCTGAAGCATTGGAAACATCCACTTTCCTGCTTAAGAAATACCTTCTCACTAAACGCTTCCACACACACGAATGAAAATGCACCCTTCACACGAGTTTTTAATTGCGTATATACACTTTGAAGAATTGCTGTCGCACATCAAACGATACCGTTCCGAGGTAGGCAAGTTTTGATTTCCCAATTTTGAAAGCAACGAAACACACAGCAGGATGTTCTCGTGGATGTCAAAAATGCAAACTTTATGAGGCATTTTGTTTAATGGTAGAACGTTTTCTGGTCGCAAAGCCGCAAATTTTGATTTGTCTATCGGGTGATTTTCTTCGTTCTCCGACTTGTAAACTTCAAATGTTTCGCTAATGTTTACGTACAAATGACATTTCCAAAGTTTTACTCCTTTCATCGGTTTGTAATCTTTCATTCCCGGAGCTGCTCGAGAAATGTCACCTAGGTTGACATATTCGGTTACGTGTTGTATGGTTTCATTGGGTAATAGTTTTCTGCCTCTCGTTTCATCTTTACCATCCTTCACGATGTGCAATCTAAGGTGGGTTGCAAGCTTTCGCTTGTCTACTTTTTCTATGACTTTTTGGCATTGCTCTCTGTAACCACTTCATGACTTTTCCTTCAGACTGACGAGTTCCAAATTTGGCTTTTAAATAACAAAAGTATATTACTAGAAAAACCTAACTCAAAATGAACTAAAGTTTTAAATACTTGTTGGAAAAAGTAGGCTACCCTTCACCTTACACCTATGGTAATTTTACTCGCAAAGGTGTGCCTTCTTTTCTCTCGCTGCCTCCGTTTTCTATCTCTTTTCAGTTGTCTCGGTACCTCTAGTTCTGCTTCTGATATTGCTGTAGTTTTTTTAACACGGCTCGCACGTCGAGATGCTGCTTTGTCAGCTAAATACTTTGCATTTTTATCCGGATTGCCCTAATTAACTAGCGAAAAGTTATGGAGAATTTAAAATATAACTACTATACAAACTTTAGTATAGGAGTAACATGAACTTATGGCCGGGACATATAGGGAACGTCACTTTTCACCACTCTAGTAGTGGTGTTAATGGAGATAACCCTGTCAAATTTATTCATTATAAGTGGATCTATCAAAAACAGCAAATAGGTTGAGGATAATTGCATACTTAATAAAATAATATTCATCAAAACAACACCCATTTTAACAATAAAATAATTCAAAATGCTCTCTAACTTAGACAAAGCAAAATTAGGAACTTATAGCTTTTTCATGGGTTGTCTGTGATTAGATTTTCTCCACTTGATGTATTGAGAACCCAAAACCATCTCAACTAAATTAAAATCTTGAGTTTTAAATTTTCCAATAAAATGGATTTATTTATGGATTTCTACCATAAAATCTATCCACTTCTCATTGTTATATAATGATGATCAATTTTTGCCTGTTAGTGCAATTTACCACACTTTGAAAGGGATTAATCAGAAATTGACGATAACCATGACCATATATAATAGAATTTAAAATTAATTAATTTATATTTACGTATGGGATTGGTGAACGGTTGGATAAGGTTTATATATATATGGACAAAGTGCAATCAATACTAACTTTCGGCAATTATCATTATATTGTAAGTTTGATTCAAATCATTAATTAATATGAAATATTATTCTTTGATTGATCTTTGGATACTAATATGATTAATCAATAAAGTCGATAGAGTCGAGTCTATTTGCACAATGAGTCAAATGGAGTTGGAGTTGCATAACTCAAATGTTTCGATTCAGAACCAAGATCAGAAAATATTATTCCAAACTATAAATTAAGATGAATAGACTCTTAAATGTGTATAGTTTTAATGAAATTGTTTATGTTTATTAATTATTTCAACTCTAGGCCTCATGAAACATGAAATAAAGATTTCATCGTAATAATGCTACAAACTCACCCTTCAAGTGTAAGGACATGCGATTTTACTAACTCTCGGCTCAATTAAATATAATTACTTAAAATTAGATTATTTTGGTATTTCTAAACTCATAAATTGGGGATATGAGTCATTAATACAGTCTATATGAAGTTTTATATCCCTTTCTATTCTGCAATTAACTTATAAATACATAATCATAGTTAGGAATTAATTAAATTATTATTCAAAGATTAATGGAGGATATAATATTTCATATTGTTTGAACGAAATACATAATCTTGTACAAACTCGATCTAAAGTTGACACTTTATTTTTAACATTTTAAATAATTATTTTGATAATGTTTTTAAAGTATACTTTATAAAACCCTTAAGCATATATCTGCTTTGATTTTGAGTTGTATAAATTAAGTACATAGATCTATCATTTTTTGCTCAAAAACATATTTTTAGGATTTCAAATATCATCCCAAAATGGAAAAGTTGCTTAAAATATCACATGATATTGAGATAAAATTACAACTACGACAAATATTATAGCCTTATAATTGTACAAAGTTCATATGAGTTCAACAAGTGGAATTTATCATAAAAAAGGATGTTTTCACTACAACAGGTTGCCTGATTGGAGCTTGTGCTCCTTCAGCTGACAATAAAATATACAATGTGAATTTCATGAGAGTAAGCAATGAGTTTTAATAGTATCAGCTGTTGATTTTTCTATTTCTTCTCTCCTAAACACAGTCATAAAGTAAGTGGCGAAATGAAGACAACATGAATATGTTCATTAATATAGCACGGTGTTATCTTTATTGTATAACGCAACCTTTCCTTTAAAAAGACAGAAGGAAAAAGGCCCGAAATCATCTGGTAGTTAGGCAAATAAGTCAATCATACCAACTGTCATTTATATCTTATGTACTCCCAGACTATCACTGCCATATTATTTCTTCACAATTTTTAAAATGATTTACAATTTATTTATTTGATATTGTATTATAATACTACTTGGTATTTGGTAATATTTTATTAAAAGAGTAGTTAACCGTTTTGTGTATGATAACCAAAATTTCTTCTTAGTAATAATAAAATTGTCAATATATATAGGTACATATTATATCAAGGAATAATAAACTATAGTTTTTAGTATTCCTTGATTATATAAACGACGAGGGATCAACTAGAAATTGTTTTCCTGTACTTATATAGACTAGTATAGAATAACTTATTAGTTTGTTTATTTATCAAAAAAAAAAGTAAATTATGAAATTGCCATGACGTATCAACCGAAAAGTGGGAACCGACAGCTGACAACAAAATCTTTACCTTTACTGCAAAGGGCGTTGAGAGTGTAATTAGTATTACCAAAGATGGGAATATTGATGACATTTCAGTGAGCGTACAAACAACACCTGAGAAAATGTCATAGAAAATATGATAACTTTGAGAGACAACTTATCTACCGACAGAGCTCCCTATGAACTAAAATATTTCTTCCTTGGTGAGACGTTATAATTTTCAAAATAGGGAGGAATAATTAATAAAAGGAATTCTATTTTGATCTCACCAACAATTACATTCATCACTCTTCCCTAAAATTTACTTTGGAACTAACTATCCAACCTCTATGACTTAACCTTTTCAGTAAATTAACTGAATATAATATTGCAAAAGGATGAAAAATCCCTTAACACCGAACTGGGAACAAAAACGGCCTCGGATCGAGTCTCAACACTAATCAGGAGTGGAAATATTTAAAAGAAACTTTATTTGTGAGATCTCAAAAACAACGCATTTCAAGGGTATGAGCTTATGTTTACTTCCAATAGCTCTTGTTATGCTGGAAAAAGAGTTCTGAAGAATTATAAAATAATACATGTTTCCACGTTTGGGAAGAATCAAAGCTTCAAACCAAATGGCGAAACAAAGACCTCATCATCAATATCTGTCCAAACATAGTTGGCTACTTCATATATTTTTTTCGCTAGGGGGCGCCGAGTATACTTTAATATTAATCCATGAACTCACTTTTTAACTGAAAAAACATGGTGAATTCTGCAAAGGTAAGAAAAGGAGCTTACTTTATGAGACCAAAAATGGTAAAGTGACGTCATCTTTGGTATCGTAAAAAGCACCATCGTGCGAGTGTAGAATTATTTCAGATGGAACATGAACCTAATCTAGCTTACAGTTGCGTTTACCCACTTGGCTTACAGCTTTGTGCTTTCCCACTTTGTTTCATAGTTTTGCTCCTTTTCAGTGTTTTGAACGTTGTTGAATGGTCGAATTTGAATTAGAAATTGTTAAGCTATGATCCATTCCCATATAGTATCTACATTAATAAAACAAAGTGTGTCTGTGGATGCCTCATTTTTGGAATGTGTGCTTTATGTCGTTACCTTTATTGTAACACTCAACCTTTCTGCCGAAAAGAAACCGAAAAAGGCACGAAATCATCTTGTAGTTAGCCAAATAATTCAATCATACCAATTGCTATATATCTCGTATGTACAGGGTTCGGAAGCAAAACGTGGACTATGAATAAAGGCTAATTAAGTAACTAACATAGAGAGGTTTTGTGACTTTTCCCCTGCATATTCCGAATCTCCTGTCCTTTCTGCATAAGTAAACAATACTAACCATTTCTAAAATCTTTTATCATGGGTGAGCAAAAAGGCAGAGGATCTCAGACCTTCTGGATGCCAAAATTGATGTGGCCGAAATTATGGACATTGTGAAGTGCTCCAGGAGTCTCATTTTTAAGGTGCCCAAGATGAATGAAAAAGGAGGAACAGACCTCTCAAGGATAGAAGGAAGTGAGGGACATAACTTGAAAAGGGATTCTTAGTTTCGGGGGGACCTGAAGAAGAAGATCAAGAAGGACCCCACAAAATCCATGAATCGCCTCACTAACGAGCTTGACGTGTACGAGGGGGCAATCAGGAGGGATGTGAAGGAGGACTAGGGATTGTCCCCACGCCACCTGTTGACGGACACTCTGAAGCAAAGGAGACTACAGAGTTGCAAGAAAGTTTGTGAGTGGATCAAAGCAAATGGATCCACAGTAAAAAATTTCTCTGGCATGAAGATTTTCACCGTGGACTAGGTCTACAACCGTCAGAACGACCATTGGTTTGGGGAATCGCCAGAGGAGGTCAAAGAGGTGTTCCGTACAAAATGTCCGGCCTAAACAATGGTCCTGGGGGTCGTGGCGTCCGACGGTAAGAAGATACCTCCCATTTTTTTTAAGGCTGGGGAGACAATCGGCCAGGAGGCCTACTACAAGGTACTGAGGTTCACCATACTGCCATGGCTCAAGGCCACCTACCCAGAGGACAACTATGTGTGGACCCAAAATAGTGAACCCACACACACATTAGCCAAATGCTAGAAGTTCGGCGCCAACAACTTAGCTGATTTTTGGCCAAGGACATGTGGCCATCATCTTCGCTGGATTTGAATCCGTTGGACTTTGCTCATGTGGAGCACTTGTCTGCGAAGTTCATCATCAACTCCTGCAAGGTTTTCCACCACCGTGTGGAGGCTTTGGTTGATGCTGAGGGTGGCCAAATTGAGTGAACATGCTCACAATGGTCATGTCTCAAAGTTTTGTTGAAAAAAAAGTCAAAATTATTAGTCAAAAGATAAAAATATTGGCATTTTTCTAAAATTAGTCATCCAGTCCACGTTTTGCTTCCGAACCCTGTACTTCTAGACATATATATATATTATATCAACGACGAGGGATCAACAAGAAATTGTATTCCTGTTCTTTTCGAAACGGAGCATAATTATACGAGAACTTATTACTCAGCTTATTAATCAAAAAAATATATTATGAAATAACCATGACGTATCAAGAGAGAGGAGGCAATCGACAGCCGATAGCAAAGTACAAAGGGTATTTTTGGGGTAGTGAGGTAACATCGAGTAAAAAAATAACAATGTAGCAAAGAGCTCGAATAGCTTAAACTCAGTCCGTCAAGGCGGGTTACTAATATATATGTATAAATATGGTTGTGTCACGAGTATTTGCCTCGAACATTTTTGCCTTGTACTTGTGACACTTTACCTCTGAGAGGTTTTCGCCATGTACTTTTTGCCTTTCGAATTTTTCGCCTTGATTTTTGCCTTGGATAATAATAGAGGAGAACTAGTTCTTCTTAGTTATATATTTGTTTTGAATTTTTACCGTTGTATTCCGGCTTTGAGAAATTCGAAACAAAAATGTAAAAAAGCTGGACTCTTATAATTCGTCAAACCTTAATTAACTATATATAAATAATACTTAGGTTTCAAAGCATTAAGAAGGAATCACAGAATGCACCTGCTACGTTCTCTTGCAAAGAATCATTAGGATTCATATTCTAATGAAATTTAAAAAATGGAGCAATTGGTTGGCTAATCTTCCTAAGACATCAAGTAAATCTTCCGCGGGGGAATCTAGAACCGGTTCATAGGTTAAATAGGTTTTTGTTTATGTATCTGCAATCCATCTTTAAAATATCAAAAACTAAAGACCAAATGAGATATCTTATAGTGATAGAGTAATAAATATAATTATTATTATATAACTACAGATCCCCAGTTTTGGTCTTTAGTTAAGTCGGACGGGCGCTCTTCTCTCTATTTAAAGGAACTCAGTGAGACGGTTGGAAAGATTGATGTGGCAGATTATATTGTGCGACACAAGTGTATAAATTATCGCCCATCAGAGATATCTCCGGTTATAGATTCCCCCGGGGAAGATTTAGGAAAATTAGCCAACCAATTGCTCGATCTTCTCAAGTTCATTAGAACTTTAAAGTCGTCGATGTCCAATGTCCCATCCTACGCATGGACTCAGAGTATTTATGAGTTTGATATTGACGGTGAAATAATAATTATAGTAAGTATTATATTCCATCTTTAAACCTCAAACTGTGAAGATCTCCTTGTCTTATTCAATCCTCAAAACTCGAGAACTCTACAAATCCATCGTGCTCTTGTATTTAATTTTTTATCAACCACTAAAAATTATGCTTTATATAGAAAGAGTCTTGAAAGTATGTTTTTCTTATATTCGTTTGGATCCTAAATCATCCCAGTAGTAGGAAGATTGTAAATTACCACATATAATCACAAAATATGCAAAAGATATAAACACTAAAGACTGCAATATAATTTACTGCCGAGGCACAGGGAGGGAAGCACGCGTCAAGGGTTGAAGCGAGTACAGAAGAATCTATGATTGGGATAACTTTAATATAATATAAATATATCATATTCACAAATACATGTAGACTTTCATGGACGAAGTCCCCATCTTGATCTATAACTCTAGTACAATCCATGATGTAAGTAGAGATTTCAATATTTCTTCATGGCATTTTGATGGAAGAAATGGACTGCATATGATCTCAAAAATGTATAAAACGTTCATGAGGAAATTAGCATTAAAATAATTGTATTTTTTAATAAAAAGTAATTTTTAAATCATTATGAAATGACAAAGTTTTCAATTTAAAAAAAATCTTAGTCCCAAATTTGTATTGAATTTGATATTAATACTAGGAGGAAATTTAAGTTGCTCCCTCCCCCCTATTTAATCATAATCTACATATTGAAATGATGTTGCATCACTTTGAAAGAAATTTAAATTAGGCTAAATGCAGTGACGATATAAGTTTCTTTCTTAAATTTTGAGTTTGTGCAACCAAGTGGTTAAATGAAAACCACGTGATCAATATTCGTCAAAATGAGTGGCTCATCGACATTTCTTTCCAATAGAGGCATTGAATATAACTCTTTATAACATATATATACATAATATAACAAGTAATTTGCAACCTTTTCATCATTAAGAAGGCACTAAACATATATATAATTTTTTTTTGTTTGTGGAAGCATCTAAATTTGGCCGAATATTTGGGTACAAATTTTTTTTTAACATTTCTAGATGACTTTTTTTAAAAAGATATTTCTGGCTTACTTTTATTGATTTATTTGTGAGGTCATAAACGATGACCTCACAAAAAATTATATATACGTTTAGTGCCTTCTTAATGATGAAAATTGTAAATTACCTGTCTGAAGGGTTATATTCAATCCCTCTACCGGAAAAAGATTATGTCTGTAAAAGGAAGAAAAATTTAAATACGTCCTTTGTGGAAAAAATAAAGTAACGTCTTGCAGGTTGGGGGGGGGGTAAATTTAACATAGCCAAAGGAATGGTCTCGAGCTAATTGTCTTACTTTGTCACCTATGGTGCAAACAGGCCTCAAGGTGGTGACAAGAATTTTTAGCGGGGGGGTAAAATTGGACCATTTCTAACAGAATGTAATTTTTTTTTATAATATTATTGTTTTATAGACATTTTTTAGAAAATGTACTGCTTGTTTTTGTTTGTTTGTTTTTTTTTTTTTTTGGGGGGGGGGCTAACTTTATTGCTTTTAACATAAAAAATATTTTCAAAAATTAATTTCATGTCTAAAATAAATTATTATTTTTAACTGCCAACATAATTTAATTTTACGTAATTATAGTCTTTGTTTTTTACAAAAAGTATTCCAAATTTGGCAATATACTTTTTGGTTAGGCCCGGAGGGATACTAGCCCCTTTGTACTTCCAGGCTTGTCTGGTTTTATGCAAAAAAAAAAATAGTAGATTTCTTATTCATCTGTTAACTAAGTATACAAAAAGCATAAATTAAGTTGATCAATTTATCAAAATAAAACATATGTACATATAGCTATGAAGTGATAATAATCATTCTAATATTAATTTTCAGATGAGGACCATCACACTATCTTTACTTTGTATATCAACTATTCTCTCAATAAGTCAAACAGTTTCAGCTTTTGACCATGGTAAGTGATTCATTTTCCTTCATCAAACATTTGATATTATTCCTTCAGAAAATACTTTTTTTTTTTCAGAAACGAGTCCCACAAAGCGCTTTCCAACCCTACCTTTCCCATATTCAAACGATAGAAGATATCTCCAAGATCTTGACCTGATGGAAACAAATGCAGGGGATGACATGGGCTTTGAACGAACCAGAAGGATTCCCTACTTTTTCCCAGCGTTACATTCAAAGTCCTTCTGGAAACGAGTATTACCATCTTTGCAAGACAGCATTTACAAAGATGAGAAAAGGAAAAAGAAGAGGAAACGGGACGAAGTGGAATTTGGTAATGTCAAACTGGGTTTAACGACCACTTGTTTAAGCATGACACGGAACTTCATCTTTCCAATTTGGAATTGTAAAAAATAGGAAACATGTTTTAAGAGGTCACCAGCACTAGGATGTTTTGTTTTTTTTGAAAGTTTTCCGTGTTTGGCCGCTTAATACAGGTTTAACCGATAAATTATGGAGTTTTAATACAGCTTGCCACAAGGATTATTAAAAGGCATGCACATTAAAAACTGCATTTTGAGATTAATGTACTGTTCCTTGATTTGAATATGTCCATGTGCAAATAATTAGGATGTTTATAATATCAGAATAACACTCAGGGCTCCCATGTTTTGAAATCCAATCGATGTGAGATTTTAACAACGTGACGTCATTCAACCCTGCTCTTAAGTTTTTAAGTAAGTTCTTATAAATGAAGAGCATAATGCATGCAATCAAAAGAATTTATTGACTTCAAATTAAACATTAGAATACAATTGTTGCTTGTTTTGAGGCATTTATGATGGGGATGAGTGGCTTCTGTACGAAACATTGTGTTTCTAAATCAGACACTTTTACCTATTTTGATTGATGATACGTGAGAAATGCAATTTGTGGCGCGAGAGATTGATTGTATACGCGTGAGTTGCACGTCAATAGGCTATGAACAAACTAAAACAAATATATCATCAGGGCGTTCTCAGGATTTTAGTTTGGGCTGCAACATAAATAAATATAAAAGCCTATTCCTTTTTTTTTTTTGCACCCCGAATACTATTTTTGATTTGAATTTACCAATTATAATTGCAATTGATTATTTCTCTCGAATTGGATTATATCCTGATCAGATATTTTGTGACATACCTATATTTTTTACTAAACAATATGATAATTCGGGGAATTGTATTATTTTGCCGAAAGACGACGCCACTCAGTGTCGTTTTGTAAACAAACAATATAAGTAAACTAAGCTCATGCTTTACCTGAGAATTTTGGAGACAAGTAAACAAATTTTTACCTTATATCAAAGAAAAAACAATATAAGAAGACGAAGTTCGGTTTGATCGTGAGTGGAACCTAAGTCAAAGATAAATGTGCGGATTCATTCTATTATTTTCTCTATAAAAGTTAGAATTATTTTGTTTTCGTTAATAACTTTGCATGAGGCCCTATATTTTACGTTTAAGTGATATACCTACGCAGGGCAATGTGGGCCCTTTTCTGAATTGCTAGGTGACATTTTTTTTTTTAATTTGAAGATATCTTTAACAAAATTTTGTATTTTAATGACGCTGACTCCAGATATTAAGTAAGTCACTAACGACAGAGCTACGTAAGCGCAAAATAGGGTTGTGAAACTGAGAGAATATAAGCAAATAATATTTTATCATTTATATCAATAGAGGGGTGACGGAACGGCCTGCCCCCCCCCCATCTAGGTTTATTATATGAACATTTATATTTTATATGCTTAGAATGTAAATAAATACAATTTGGCCCCCCTTAGAACAAATTTCCAACACTGGCCATTGTTGTATCATCAAGTTTCTTGCATTATAACACAACAGACACAATTTTTCATTATACATAATAGTCAGAACGCAGATTACGGCGTTTGGTGAGCTCAACCATGTTACCTAATTTTTTACATACGATTTTTTTTTTTAAATTCAATTAGTAATATGCACATCTTTGGTATTAGTTAATTAATGTTTTTAAAAAACTTAACTACCACAAAACTAACACATCTAGGCTAGAAAAGATATTATAAGATCAGCCAAGTACTAAATTCAAAAATTTTATATAATGTATTATCGTAATGTATATTAATCAAGCAAAGTATCTCTATATATTTGTATATATGCTATCTGTAAAGTCATTTTTGAGTGTATCTTGGGACTGCATAGAAACTTGATCTTAGTAAAAAATAAAACATTGATGACTAATTTTTAACAACGAGCGTGTGTAGCTTAAGCTCATATTCAAAAAGAGAAGAAAAAAGAAGTACTTTATATAAAATAATAAATGTAACTTCAGATGAGGTAATTCAACAGGCGTGTTTAGCTAAAGCTCTGCCTGAGAGCATTCTAGAAACTTAAGTACTCTTATGAAAAAATTATCGAACTGTATTTTATTTAATTTCAACTCACTAATTATTGATAAACTAGGTGTGATCCTGCTCATAAAAAACAGTTATTTCTGTAGACAAGTGTTTTTCAATCTTTTTCAATGCCAAGTACTACCGCTAGTATGAAATAATTCAATCAATGAATGAACAGTAATGAATTCATCTATCGAATAAGTGGCCTTTTAAAACCATATATTTAATTTCATCCTTGTAGCAAGTTTTTTTTACATTATTGTAATATTTCAATCTTTTTACGAAGAGTACTATCTAAAATATGAATATCTTCAAGCAGTGGCCTTAGAAACATAGGGGGCATTGCGCCCTTTTTTTTTACATCTATTGTAATATTTCTATTATGACTTGACGTGTTATTTTATCACGTTACTTACCTTTTTATTGAATCACGCAACTTTTCCTTTAAAAAGAAAAAATATAAAGAAGGCTCAAAAAAAAAATTTGAAATCTCAAACTGTTATCAAAAAAACAAAAACAAATTTAATTGCTATTATAAATTTTTCTGAAAAATAATGAAATATTTATTTTTTAGGAGAAAAATTTCAAAAAAATACATTGAAATTTACAGAAAATTATATTTTTACAAAAAAAATTGAAAAATTACATTTTCTAGTAAAAAGCAAAAATTACTTAATTTGGCCCTATTTTTTTTTTTTTTTTTTTTTTTTTTTTTTCATATCTTCGAAAAGTAAAAACTAGTTAAATACCAGAAATAAATAAGAATCGAAATCGCAAATTAAACATTATTTTCTCGATGGCGATCCAGATTCAAGAAAAAAAAACAATTCTCAGATTCCGATTAATCGTACCAACATTATTAATCACTAATTGTTGAGAATTGTTAACAGTTTAAAAGAAGCTTAATCTACACAAGCAATTATGGTTGTTCAGAGCATTGATTAGGTAAAAAGAAGCAAAACTTTAACAGCGCACAAAAAAATAAACAGAACATTTTTGTTAAAATAATCCAAAAAATTATTATTATTTTTTTTTTTTTTTTGGATATGAAAATTTAAATTATTTGAAAAAAAAATTCAAATTATTTTTTTTTAAATTTAAAAATCCATAGCTATTCTCAAAAAAATTCAAAATTGACAGCAGTTCACAAAAAATTATTTTTTTTTTTTTAAATTTCCGATATTAAATCTTTTGTAGAAAAATTTAAAAAATCAATTGCTATTCACAGAAAATTAAATTTTTTCGAAAAAATTTGAAAAATTAAACTACACATATTACATTTTATAGTCAAAACCAATAAGTTCCTTAATTTGGGAAGCTACAGCCCCTCTAGTCCACACCCTGCAGATACCCCTTGCCATGGCAAAGTATTAACCAATTTTGCGGTATGGGAGGAGCTCCCGTTGCACTGGGGTAGTGGTGCGGCTACCACAGTTTGAGAACCACTGCTGTAAACAATACATGGACTCATAAGTGCACATATTGTATAGTTATAAACGTATATTTTCCCTCCTCAGAATATTTGAATCAACAGCGTCATCGATTACCAGGAGACATTGTAGAGAATCAGGACGTAGCAGATGTGATGAACTTACTAGGTAATATATTATTCATTCATTAAATATATAAAATAACGAAATCATTTCTTTTAAATCACTAGAAAACAATGATAAAAAGCGTGGGATCATGTACTACTACCCAAATTATCGTTATGCTTTCTTTAAAGACGATAAAAACGGTATGGAAAGTCTGAAATAAATGAATATTCAAGTATAATAAAAATGTTTTATTCATCCAGGCAATCATGACAAAGATGACGAAGATCAGAAAAAGAGGAATAGGCGCGAGAGTGGTGGACTTTTCGATCGGATTCGAAACGATGATCCCTCAGATATGGGCTATGATTGATGGAAAATCAAAAAAATAAGTACACAAATGAGAGGCAAAAAAGATCCGTTGATATCCCGTGCCCTGCAAGATCAATTTCATCCCTAATTTAAATTAATAAAAAATAAAGCTATTAATAAAAAAAAACACAATTTTTATTCCAAAAGTAATTATGAATAAGAGATATAGGCGTGTAACTCAATGATAATATTTATTAACAAATGAGGGATGCATGAGAAAAAAGAGATCTAAATACAGTTTAAGCATTAATTAATAATTAAACCTATCAAAACAACAACAACGATGAATTAGCACTTACCAATACAATGGAGTGCTTAAATCCTTAATAAATGCATAAAGGCTCTTTTCCTTACACAAACCCCCTAACCCCATACCAAAGGGTAGACAAATCAAACTAATTAAATTCATGATATCCTACTATTAATAGTATAATCAATTACTACCTACTAGGGAGGACTGGAGACATAATAGAGACAGCTGTTGCCTGCAGTCCTCAAATTCAATTAATTTATTATTGTTTCATCATTCATTTGTTGGTCATTGTTTCACTTTAATAGCATCCCCAAATAATAATGAGGAATAAAGTCAAGGGACTACAGTAAACAGCTGACTCCACTATGTTTCCAGTCCTCCTTGATATATAATAATACACAAAAATGATTTTTATTTTTTTGTACACTATGTTGCTTTATCCATTCGAAAAGGATATAGAGATTTTAAAAAATGAGCGATATTGCCTAGACCCATGTCAAGTGCATTTCGCACTTGCTGCCGAAGGGATCTAGGTGTCATAGATATGGTGTTGGGTGATGAATGGGTTCGAGTAGCAATCACTTTAGAATTTGTAAGGTTACTTTGTAGATTCAACAACTCTCTATTTAAATGAAGGGATTCTTTTGGATCTATGAAAGAAAAATAAATGTTTTGCAATGAATTAATTAAAAAAAGTATTATTGTCAGTGTAAATTCCGTTTTATTTTGTCTCGTCAAATTTTTGCCAACAAAAGAAGATAAAAAATTATTTTTAGTCAGACGAAACCTTCAAAAATATTGTTTCGCCTTGCAATCGTCATGCAAAAATAAATGATGACGATTGCATTTTGTCTTGTCATAGGTGACGAAAAACACTGATTCTTGCAAATAACTTACCGAACTTATATAGGGCCTGTTGATTAGTACATGAGGATAAGCTTCTAGTTGATCGGGATATTTGTTTCCCCCTATTAATTTTTCTTGGGTTCCAAAATTTTGAAACTTGATGACGTAAGAAGGATCTAAAAAAATAAGAATTAACATTTTGAGAGAAGGAAATAATTAATAAGTCATTAAGCTAAAGTTCCTGGACTATGACGGCTAATTTTTAATGTGGATAATGGGCGGCGTTGTTAGGGAGGAGCAGGGCAAGGGTTTTAGAGGCACTTTCTTAAAAAAAATATTCTCAAATTTAAAAAAAGGATAGAAACATAATTTATCTTTATCTCAGGCCCAACTAATGCTAAAGCCGGTGGTAGAGAGGAAGAGATGTCCCCTCCCCAGATTTGACAACTTTTATGCAGGGTAGGGTGGGTTCTAATGTATAATGTATTTCTACGTTTGGAGGGTTATCCGAAAAAATGGCTGAACTTTTCAAATGTTTCATGTTTCCATAAGGGTCATTGCATTTGTTATGCTATAAATTCCATCTAGGCAGCATTAATATGTAATAAAAGAATAATCTAGAAAATTTCAATTAAAGAAAAAAAAGTCAAGTACAATTATTTAACCTCATTTGGGGTTTAAAATTGCATTTTAAGACTCTCAAGGGCATTCACAGGGGGTGGTAGCTCCTCCCCAAATTTAGGATTTTTTGCTCTCGACTAGAAAAATTTTCTCCAAAAAATTTAATATTTTTTTGTGAACAGCTGTAGATTTTTGAAATTTTTTACCAAAAAAATATTTTTTTCCAGAATAGCTATGGATTTTTGAACTTTTTTTCTAAACATTTTAATATTTTGTGAATACCTGTAAATTTTTGAAATATTTTTCAAAAAAATCCAACCTCTCCCCCAAAATATATATATAATAATAATAATACTGTGGACGCCCCTGACTCTTACATACATTTTGATACTAAAGTTAAGTAGGTTTAAACTTGCCTTTTTGTGTAGAATAATATTTAAATAAACAGAAACTATGTAAACTTTATAATATGAAAAAATTATGATGTTTTATTTTATATCGGAAAAAAGCAATATCTTAATCCGAAGAAACTAGTAAATCAAGGATGTGTATGTAGTAAGCGGAGAAATGAGATGGGAAACAATTTTTGAAATATTGAATATGGACTCGACTTCCTTTCTTTTATAAACAATATTATTCAACAAACATACAAAAAGAAATATTTAGTAAAATTATTTAATGGTTTCAGAGTAAACCGCTCAACCCAACTCCTACCGTTACAGACTACAGACCCATGACACAATTCAAATGTATGGTGCACCAAAAATCTGGTTACTTCTAGGTAAATTTCCTGTACAAACCTGCAAATTTATAGAATTCTTCCAGGGCGTCTGCAAGACGTATATATACATATATAATTTATTTTTATTTGGGGAGGGGGGCTATAGCCTCACCCTGCGGACGCCCCTCCTTTCCAAGTACTTTCCTTTTTTTTAATTTGTCTGAACAACGTCGTTTAGTATAGCTATTTTATGTTGATTTGTAACCGTAATTTTGTCTCCAAAAAATGAGCACAAATGAGTCATATTATCCATATAAATAATTATGCAAATGTATGGGTAGAATCGGCATTATTGAGCCGATTCCGATAAATAGGTACACCCCTAATAATAATACATTCTAGCCACACACATCCTACTTTTAACTTCAGGTATATTACTCGTCTCTTTGAAAGAAGTTATGAATTATGATTAAACTTAATTCAGAGACTCAAATGACGTAATTGGTAGTAATGACCAATATTACTAGAACATGTTCTAGTAACAATGGTAAATTCGTAATTTTAGCTCTTGTAATTTTCATAAAAGACCGATAAAATCCTACGACTGACAAATTTTATTAGGACCTGACTGAAAGGACTGCACTCTTTTCAGTATTATTAGACCAATCCAACACTAATCAAATATGATATTTTGATGGTGTAAAGTACGTGTACCCAAAAATATTATGACTTAAAAAAACTTTGATCAAAATTACCTCCTTGAAGTCTTTAGTTCCCTCTGTTGTTTTGCCTTGATTTTAGCAATGACCTCGAGCATAACAGGAGTAGGATTATCCCAACTACTTTGCAGGAGTGAAATTGTCTTTTTTTCACGATCTTTCAAATATCTGGAGTTATTTTTGAAACAAAAAGAGGGATGGGAAATGGAAGGTCGTTTAGATGAGGAGGAGAATTGACTCTTTGACTGAAAATTGGGTTGAACATTCTCCTGATTCGAATAAGTGTTATTAAAAGTCACTATTGATTTTTGAGGCATCTTCATGAATAAAAGGGTCTTTGATGATGATCCTGAGCTAGCTTTTAAGAGCTTTCTAAGGTAATTATAGTCAGGAATCTCAGCAAATTGAAGGCCCTTTAAATACATCATGTATTCGTATAAGAAATCTTGAATATGAATAAAAAAGATATATTAGGATAATGAATATCGATTGATAAAAAAAATGTTAGAAATTAATTGTTAAAATATAACAAACGAACCTGGATAGCCATCTACACCAAAACAAGAGTTTAAGAAATCAAGCGGATTGTTAAAAGCAGAAAATTTTGCATCTTTATAGTAACTTGGTCTTTTTAGTTCTGGAGCATCCCATGGAAGGCTTAAAAAAATGATAGCATTTAATCATCTATGAGCATTATAAAAGATCCATTGAATTTGTAAATTTTGCTTCTCAAAATATAAATTTATGTGGCCCATCAACACAGAATCAAACATGAATGATTTTTCTCAAAATCGAATCTGGATTACATTTGATTATGAAATAATTCTGATGAATCCTTTGGAATCATTTGCAAACTCCGATTAAATGTTACAAAAAATCATCATCACAAAGAAAAAATTAGAAATTGATAGATTTTATTTCAATAGCCATATCAGGATTAAATAAAGTCTCGTGAATCAAATGAAGATTCTAAACTGTAGTTAACATTATTGAGTGTATCAACGTATCACAGAAATTTAAATGCAAATCCTATAATTGACCAAAAAAGGTTTAAAAAATTGGGCTCTATGTTCCCATTCTTATTGTCTTAATTATATTCAAGATTGTTTTTGTGTTAATTCACCACATATTCAAAGAGGACAATTTTAACCTCATTAAAAAGTAAATTTTGCATTAAGTCTATAAAAAATAATTGTTAAGAATTAAGATTACCATCCACCCATCCATTCAATCATGTTATAAAACAAGACTTCAATATCCCCTCTCCTGGAGAAGCATCCTAAATGACCATCTCTACTGGTATACTCTAATGTCCCTTCATGGGCCATTCGCAAGTTTTCTGCCTGGGGTTTGTGCACTCCATCATGTATATACCTAGACGCGAGTCCAAAATCAGCTAAATAAACTTTGTTCTTATTTTTTTTATCTAGAAGGAGGTTAGAGCCTTTAATATCCTTGTGTACGAAACCGCGGGAATGGATGTATTGGAGGGCATCAATCTGAAAGAATATCATCCTTGAAATATATTTCTCAATGTGATATTGTGGTCTTACCACTTGAAATCCGACATTACAAGCTGTTTTTGTATGAAAGTATCCATTGCAATGATTGGACATCTTTTCCAAGTCATCTCCCAGTCGAGGTAAAACAAGAAATCGGAATTTTTGTCCATTATAAGTGAAAGAACCAGATGCAATGAACTGGGGTATTCCAAGATGATTAGGTCTTTTGAGTTGTAAATCTTCTTTTTTTGCACAACGAGTATAGAAATTAATTTCAACGTAGAGGGGTCCATTGGAATGAGGCTCCTGGAGGATTGGAAAGTAATGAGGAATAATAGAAGTAGTGAGTCTGAATGGCATTCTCTTATCCTTGAATTTCTCTTAGTACAAGCTACTCACCACTTTAATGACAAAATCTTTTTTCTTTAGATTAGACTCCGAAGCAGCCGAATAAATCTCTCCAAAGCCTCCGATTCCAATGGAAGAGGCCAAAACCCATACCCGTTTGGTATTATCCTTGATTTTAAATCCTGTGGGGAGCGGAGGAGGAAGAATGAAACCGTTTGGGGATCGACGAACTTCAGGCTGCAGGCGTTGTACTTTGAGAATCACTTCTTTATCACATTCTCGAAGCTTCTTTTTGGAATTAAAATCCCCAGAAGATGATATTTTCCTCTTCCGCAGCATCTCTGTTGATGGATGGTGGTGGATGTGGATCCCTACTTCGTGAATAGCATGTACATAATTTTTAATACATAAATATTGAAAAATCCTAGGTCTCTTCTTCCTCCACACTGTCACACAAAGTGCGCGCACGCTTCGTAGTCCCAACTGAACAAACACAACAAAGCATACGTCATACTCTCACCCTACCAAGCGAGACTACAAATAGTCAAAATAGTTTATAATAAATTATTATAGTTTAAAAACCAATAACAGACTACCCTTTGTCTAAATGTGCTATATATACGAATAAAATCAAATTACAGACACATTTCCTAATCAAAAGATGTCCAAATCTAAATTGAACATGCAGCATTGACAACATATTAATTATTCTTCATATAAGACAGAAGGGTCATAAGAAGTTACATTACTATTAATTATTTGCAACATCTACAGTGAGATAATATCTTAAGGAACAGGGTTGGGCCTGCCTTTTTAGCTCTTCATTTTCAGCAATCCACCAAGTAGAGCAAAAATCAAATTATGCCGGTTATTTTATATTTTCAAAAATTTAACCTTACTCGTTATGTAATCATTTGTTTCATGTAAAATTTCAGTATTACTTTGAAATACGAGCTGGATTCTGAGTGAAAATTTGCAATAGAAGGTGTGCGAGTGAACGCAAAAGACCGCTTCAAGTTTTAATCAATTTCTTATGGGATAAATGCATGTTGACTTACGAGGAGCTCGTCTATGCACGCATTAAACTCGTATATCAAGGTATTACTGTATTACCCATTACCTGGTTCATCATCAGTTAGTAGTTTTGCGCTAAAAAAAGACAAGGGGGATATATTCAGCACGTGATGAAATAAGAAATTACTCCAAATGAGTCAATTTTACCCCATGCAAGGGTAAAGGTTCGCCACTCACCAGGTCTACCCATCCATGGTTTATGAAAGTTACTTATATTAATACTTTAGTATAATAATATGCTCTTGTATAAATTAAATGGCTTGTTTTGAAAGGAACGGTCATGTATCTTCTAGAAAGTGATATATTATTTAAAGATGTCCATGTTGTGATGAAGAATATGTCAAGATATTTTTAGTATTGCTACCTCTGATAAATTAGTATAATTCAAATGAACAACAGTCCTATGTCATTATTAAATTTAAATATGAACAACTAAATGTATGATTAAACTATATTTGGCCTAATAAGTATATGTGGTTCTAAATTTAAATATTAGGGATGAAGCAAAATAAAATTATGATTGGTCATACCAAATTTTAACAGTAAGGAAGAATGGACCACACCACAGAGGCGCCGAAACTATGGGAGCCATTGCCCCCTTTTTTTGTAGATATTTTATAGATATCACAATAAAAATAAATTTAGTTTTTCCACCAAAAATTTAAGCACAAGATTTTTTGTCAAAATTGTCCCTAAAAAACCAACGGTCCTGTTCAAAAAGACTTCCCTGATCACTTCACCATTATATTCTCCCCCCTCTCCCCACGTACAAATACATTCCTACCCCAGTGCCCATACAAGAATAAGATCCTTCCGTCCATTCATTGTGTCAGCAGAGTGTTAATTTATACGAGTTGATTGTTCGAATAAGGAACCTACCCCCACTACTGTGAAATTCGTATGTATCAGATAACCCAATCCAAAAAACAATATTTAGAGCTAGCTGAGTTGTTTGTAATTTTAAAAAAACTACCTTTAAAAATCAGAACAGGAAAAACAACTTTTGTCTTCTTCTTTTTTATCATTATTTTATGAGTCGTCGGGGTGTTCACTTCTCCCTCTGAAGTATGCATTATTCCCTATCTTTGGTGTAAATTATTTTTAAAATGCATACTAAAATAAATACATATAAAGCTAAATATAAAAAAGCTTATTTTCTCCTGCACTAATGCTATTTTAAATGTAGAAGGTTCTCCTCGTCATAGCAGTAATTCATTATGCCCCTCCAAAATCATATAACGGGAAGCTTACATTAATAAGAGTTTTAATTTAGCAGTATCATTTTTAATGATTAGACACACCGTATAGAGGGATTATATTTTGATTTCCAAAAAAGAGAACATGTGCAAGGGGATGGAGGGGCTGTACCCCTCCATCAAAAAAGCAAGGAATTTTTAAATTATTTTAGGATTTTTTTCAAATTAAAAACAATAAATATTTGATTTTTTTTTTTTTAATCTCACCCCAAAAATAATATATATATATATATCCTCCGGAAGCCCCTGACGTAACCTGTTTTAGTTATGGGAAGGGTTCTGGTGTGTTATTTTGACACATTCATCAGATTTAAGAATATACTAAAATATTAATAAATTTGAAGAATAGTTCATAAAATATTTATATTTTGAAAAATCGGAATTAAAACATTAATAGGAAAAAATAGAACCTACAATATTCATATAATTTAATATTTGTTTATTTTGGATCTTGTTTTTATCATTAGACAAAATTTTGATGTTTTTTATTAGACTTTTATTTTAGGTCGAATGACAATCGACCCAACTCACAAAACCGGAAACATGATGAATTTATTAAAAAATGTTCCCGGATGCCCTAGAAAGGATGTAAAAAGAGGACATATCAGGGGAATTTTAATTTTGCTAAGAATAATCCCCTTGTTTAAGTCTAGAAACCTCTTCTCTCCCTATCTCCTCTCTAATAACTTAGAACAACAGCCTGTATCTACATATCGTGGGACTAGAACAAAGACTAAAAAGTTTTTCAAATTACTATTCATTATTGGCAATTTATATCTGAATATTTATCAGAGTTGTTAAATTTTTGCAGTAGATTTTCCAATGTAGAATATCTATTTAATATCGATTATGTATATTTTCCTACCTTATTTTTTCGACATGAGTGGATAATGATAGCAGATGGGTATATGGTCATTAGGGTAATGTTATCTTATCCTCTTTAATTGTTTTGGAATGAGGATAAAGTAGAGTTTGAATAAAATTTGAGTTTTAATGTAATCTGAGACAAATCCTTATACCCCTCAAGAATCCAATTTAGTTGTATTACAGGCATTGGATAGAATGAATCTCAGCAACACCTTAAAATGTTCATCACATACGGCAGCATATATTTAATTTTTTAATCAGCTCTTTACGACCTATCTATAAGAGATCCCTGGCCCACTTTTGGGTTGCACCCCACCTATTGATAAATATTTATTTAACACAATCCTGTGCATAGTTATAATGTAATATAGACTGCAAACCTCCGTCTTTGAGCATTTTCCCTCAATTGAATTTTTTGCTATATGAAACATCATGATTAAACCTACATAAGTACACCAATTTTCACTCTGTATCTCAATAGATCATTCTAAGTTATGGTGGATAATTTAATTTGAGCGTTTTGTGCTACCTTGACCTTGGAGTTTGACCTCTTCAAATTTAATGGCATATTACTATGACCCTATATAATCTTCGTACCAATCTCGATCCGTAACTTTTGCGTAATCCTGGAAACCAAAAGAAAACCAAACTAAATAGCATACAAAGGCAAATACATAACCTCCCTTCAACTTCGTTTGCAGAGGTAAATAAATATCTATAATAATAAAAATAGATGTATACATTACATATGTGTAGGAACAATGGGTGAATGAGGGTTCGGGTTTTAGGAAACTACCAAATTAAAAAATAAATTTCTTTCTCAAATCTCCAAAAATATCAAAGCTATACAATAATGTGGAAATACTATTTTTTAGCTTATTTTTTATTCAATATGGTGTCCTTCACAGGCAATAACAGCCTCGGCACGCCACGAACAGATTGGCAGCTCTAGACGATGAGTCCATGGCATACATTGATAGCTCGGTGCTAGTCCAAATTTGGATGAAAAGTACAGCAGACAAAGTTCTGGGATTTAAGTCAGGGCTGTAAGAGGGACACATAGAGACAGGCCAGAAGTAAGCCATATTCTTGTTTCAGAAGTTTTGGTTCTTCTTGACTGTATAAGGCTATAATGAATTTCTTGATATTGTAGGCAGTCCGGATAAAGATGCCAAGGGTCTCTGTAGTCTTCTGTAATGTATTCGTATTTCCTTCCCCCTTGTTCTCTTACTTCTTTTATTTTCTTGTATGTATATATATGTGTAAAGTACAGTCTTTTACCTCGTTTTAAGTATAAATAGTCGTGTATTTTATGTATGTATCAGAGTAGGTTATTGTGTTAATAAGAATATAATTGTTCCTATTAGACAACCTTTGTTTTATTCCTCCACGTCTTTCCTCTCCTCATTTCTATCGGTCATCCTGGATTCCTTGGTTTAAATAGTTTGTGTCTCCTCAACCTCATCAAGACACAACACCTTCTCGGCACATGTGCAAATGAGATCGCACACGTGTTGCCTTGTGTATTGTTGCTCCGATATTTTTACATTTTTATGTTCATCGTTGTTTCAGCTGTCATTTGGTTGCGTAATAAATCCTTGTCATTAAAATTACACGGATAAAATCGTAATTAAAATGCTACTGCAAGTTTAGGGTACCCACTCTGTAAGTAAGATATGATCTTTTATCTTCAATTCTTGTAAAAATATTTTCATCGGAATTCAGACTAGTTGCTTTATATTTGTCCTCATTTTATATGCGAGGTTTTTGATCTTATTTATATATTATAAGACAAAAATTCATTTAAAAATTTCTTTTTGTAAAAAAACCAATAACAACATTCATTCAGAAATTTCTTTTGTATCATAATAAAAAAAAAACAAGGTTAAAATAAATTTGAATGCTTTTCCTTTTTATATTGTGAAAATGGTCATTTTAATTGTATGAGATCCATGTATTACTAACTTAAACCTTATTGTGTTGAAGTCAAAAAGACTTAAAATAACTGGTTTTTTTTTAAACATAGCCTCTTGAAATAAAATACTTCGACCAAGTCACACGATGCTAACTTCTTAAGTTTGATGGTTTTATTATAATGTATTGAGTATCACTTCATAAATTGCACGGGGTCCGTATGGGAGGGTTGTAGAGGCAGCAGCCTCCCCCCTCCATATTCAAAAAATTGTCAAAAAATAAATTCTTCATTTTTTTTTTTCTCCAAAAAAATTAATTTTTTGTGAATAGCTATAGATTTTTGAAATTTTTTTTTGAAAATATGTAATATTTGAAATCTAAACTTTGATTTTTTTTTTCTAAAAAATTTAATTTTTGAAACTTTTTGTGAATACCTATGGATTTTTGAAATTTTTCCAAAAAATTTAATATTGGACATTTTTCTAAAAAATTTAAATATTCGAAATTTGCTTAATTTTTGAAAAACAGCTTTGGATTTTTGAAATTTTTTAAGAAAAAAATCAATTTGTTCTAAATAGCTATTGATTTTTGAAATTTTTTAAGAAAAAAATCAATTTGTTCTAAATAGCTATTGATTTTTGAAATTTTTTAAGAAAAAAATCAATTTGTTCTAAATAGCTATTGATTTTTGAAATTTTTTAGAAAGAAATCAATTTGTTCTAAATAGCTATTGATTTTTGAAAAAAAAAATTGAAAAAATTTAATATTTAAATTTTTTCTTAACAGCAATGGATTTTTGAATTTTTTTTCAAAAAATTCCAAAAAGCCAACCCCCCCCCTAAAAATAGAAGCATATCAACAGACTCCTTATTAAGTAATACCATTTGTCTCGCAAATGTTTGATTTTTGTCTCATCGGAAAATAAAATTTTGATCAAATTTTTATTCGAATGTGAAATTTGACCAATACTATTCAAACTCACCGATGATCCAGTTGTATGGAGTTTCCTGATAATGGTCTTAATTGATTTCATTGATAGGTATAGGTACTTGGTGATATAAATTGTCAGTAATTTTTTTGGTTGGGCCGCTATTTTGGAATCGGTAATCTCAAGAATGAATATTATTTAAATCCTGAGTCTTGAATTTCCTTTCCTACCGCATTCCATTTTATTCAAAACTTTGTTGCCGAGTTATAATTGTAAGTCCTTATTGGACTCAGAGTAAAACTGAGGATCGGCAACGGAGTAATTCTTGTAGATGTCCTTAGTTACTCCCCCCTCCTTTGTCACAGTTGATCTAATCAAACGTCATGACAGATAAGCTGCTCATCTCAAAAACATTGAACTTCAAATTGTCAAAGTGACCATTTTGATTTTCAGTTTCTTTTTTTAACATGCCCATTATAAACACGATTTTATCACTATATATACACTCTTAAAATATTCTTCCAGTTTCTAGTTTATTTTTAATTTTACATACCATCGTTACATATAATTTAGGCGATGAATTGTGATATGGCAATATTATATCGCTGATTGCAGTATCGCAATCCGTCCTGATCTTTATATCTCTATATTACAACAGAAATAGAAAAAAAATTGGAGGAGACACAAGGAAAAACAAAAATGTTCCTTCTTGAGAAGACCACCTTATTTGAAGATTACCCAACCTACCAGCTGTCTCAGGATGAGTGAAAGAAAGTAATTTCTTCACCAAACGTCCCGTAAAGATGGATACAGCCAAACAGGAAATGGAAAGATACCTGACTGATGACTCTGAAGGTCTGCAAATTATCTTGGCCTACCGAGTACTGCCAACAGTGAGCGTTTGTTCTCCAAGGTAAAACAGATCCTGAGGAGGACTAAACAGAGGCTGAGAGACGATAACTTTGAGAAGTATCTCCTGTTAATCTCAAATAAAGAGCTATAAGAGAAATAATTTATGTATTTCATTTTTTTATTATAGTAAAATATTGTAAATAAATACATTTCAACAAAGTGTATAACTCGATTATTTAAGCTAAAAAGGTATACATACATACATAGATTTAAAAAATTGTATATTCGAATATGATCGCAATTAAATTGATCGGATCGCTCATCGCAAATGGCCCTCATCGTTAAATCGCAGTGAATTTCTGATTGCAATTTTTGATCGCATCGCATTTTTTTCCCCTGATCGCTCACAAGCCTGATTTGGTAAGACTAGTTTTATTCATTAAAGACTAAACTTGAAAAATTGAGTATTAAATACTTGATATTTGACTAGGTTTTATTATTAAAAACAAAACTTTAGACACACAAATTAGTGACTTTCTTCCAACTTTGCAAAAACTAAAAGTTATTGCGCCAAAATGATACATCTCTTTAAATATTATTTAATATAAAATGTAATTATATTACTCAAAAAGAGGGCGCTGTGAAATTTAGAATGAATATTAATTGTTGTCCACCCAAGCTACAGACTGTCACGCCACCTTGCGGATAATATATATATTTTAGTTTCCTCATGCCCCAATGTACAATTTGCTTGTTCATGTTGCAACTAGGATATAATATCTTGAGCAAAATAAGAATATAATTGTTATCACCAAGGTGTTGTGACAGTTTGTAGCTTGTTACTTTCAAAATGGTGCATGGTCAGAAGAATTTTAACAGTGCTTTCTATGTGAGAAACATAGGTACATATAATTTTCTATTAAACAGTATTAAATTCAGCTAGTTGTACTATTTTTCCATACGACGACGTCCCTCTTTTGCCGCTTTGTTGATAAACGAATATGTGTAAAAAACGCTCATGCCCCATTGTATATTTGCACACTTAAAAAATGGGCATATTTTGGCTTCACTAATTAATATACTTATCCCTATCTTAATTGGATTTTGTACCTCCCACTATTCCATACGCACAGGTCATAACAATAAATACACTCGACTCAGTGTTGAGAAAAATTTATTATTGATTAATTTAGCAACTATTTAGTCGCTATTCAAACATACTTAATATCTAAATTGTGACATACTCGTAATAATAAAGGACATATTAGCTGTACTTAAATTTAACAATCTGCCACATTTCATTCTAATTTATTAAAAACATATTAACAAAATATACATACTAAAATCTAAACATTGGAGATGCCATTCAAAATACCTTTCATTCAACATGATTAAATTAAAGTTTAATCCAAAGATTTTGCTCAAATTGACACGTTAATTAACTATGAGGTTTTAAAAGCTAAATAAATTATTTTTTTCTTGTAATAGGCGCCATCTTTTATCAAGAATATCATTTTTAGGAGTACAAATTTGCTGTCAAAGATCGTAAACAAGTTTTCTCGTTAAGTTAAAAACAGAGATATATGTACATTATTAGATCATATGTATATGATGCGTTGTTACTTATAATTCACTATTTGAAACATCTACTAATTTGCGTGAGACTATGTTTAGCTCAAGGGGAATATTTATGAGGAAAGACCAAAGAATATAACATATAAAGAACTTTATACACATTCTTTGAAAACAACTTTCAGTAAGATACAAAGGGCTCAGTTATGACTATTGCTGTGTCAGTCTTTATTTATTCAGGCCATTTCAGCCTTAGGACAAGTCCTATCAGTCCTTGAAACCGGTTTTTATGAATGTCAAGTGTACTAGAGCTGATTTAAAAAAGAAATAAAGTTGATTGACGCCATCTAGGACGAACATGTTAGGACTGATATGCAGGAGTGAACTGGACCGGACAGAAAGAAAAACTGGGCGGGACTGGGGTCTTCAGTCATAAATAAGGATTGGCACAACAATAGTTAAAACTAAAAGACTCGAGGGAAAGAGTGGACACTCAGTAGAAGAAGAGCATATTTTTTCCTTCTCTTTGCTGATTGGCTTAAAATTGTCAGCTTCCATAAGGTCCATTTTAAAAGTCTTGAAACCAATTTATGGACTACTTTGAGGGCTTAATATTTAATTATTTGTTATAATTAGCCGATACATATTGTGATATATATTTTTTATAATGGTAACGTGTAGTGCAGTAAATGATAATAATGAATCAACTTCGAATAAAAAGCCCCCGGCTTACCACCCATGAAAATATTTAATTTTCTAAAACACATCAATCGAAGGAAGTCTTAGATCAAAACCATGAAATGTGCGAATTGGACTCCAGCCAAAGACTCAATAGTTTGCCAAGTAATATAATCAACTATTTTTTATTATGTGAGGGATGTGAAAATTAAATTAATGGGTTATTTTATGAGGATATCATTAGGCACCATATTTTAATTATTTTTATACATAAATTATTCTATTTAGGCTCACTTTGAAGAATTAATATTTTTCTTAAAATCTGCATATAGACGGTGGCGTTTGTTACATAATGTAATTCCTACTTTATTTGAATATTCTAAGATAAAAACAAACGAAAGCTCCCGTTTAACCGAAACAGAGACGCAGAAGAACTTTATAGGAATAAAATAATTCAAATGTTTGAACATTCGTGTACAAAAACTCATGGGGCATCCAATAAAGAAGATTTTCTTGATCACAAAGTTCAAACCCCACTCTCCTCAGACATTTTAATCCAAAAAGCCCCTGACATTGGAGTTTTAAGCATCATTCACCCGTTTTCTTTTTTTAGCACGTATCAGTTCAATTCTCAATATTAATATAAACAAAAAATATAATTAATTAATTAAGTTGAAAAATGACTCTCTTTTTCGGTTTCTCTCGGAGTTTCTTTTCTTGTGGTATTCCATAGGTTTGACGATGTTTTAGTTGTATTTGCGATTTTTCGGAATTTCCTATTCCTCACATAAATACGACCAAGTGTAAAAGTGATAAATCTCGAACCACATTCAACTAATCTCCATCTTTCTTCATATTTTTGTTGTAGGTTGAATTCAAGACCTTTCAATCTGGATGCATCCGTTTCAAGGGGTGTTCCCTTCTTCAAATCGAAAATGGTGAGGACAGGGGTATTCGTCAATATTTCATTTACTTCTTCCATAGCTTTAGGTTGTATGTTGTCCATACAAATTCATTCTTTAATTCCATCAGATGTCTTAATGGTTCTGTTGCTTTGGTAAATTTTGATGAAAAGCCTGCAAGTTGATTTGCTAAACCAATAAATGATATTATCTCTGTTCTATTTATAGGTGTCAGGAATTCATGGATCACCTTTAACTTCTTTCCATCCAATGCTATTTTATCTTTACAAATTTTATAGATAACAAAATTGATATCTTAACGTGCGAATTGAAATTTATACTTGCTCAGCGTAATACCATATTTTCTAAATCTCAATAATATTTTCCGTGTGAATCAAAATTTTCATCATCCACAAGGACGTCATCAACCACTTTATGAGCATTATGAATTCCTTCTAAAACCTGATCGCATCTACAATTATATGCATTACAAGTAAAAATGAAACCCATTGGTTCTTGCTTAAAATAAAATCTATCATATGGTGTTTTAAATGTTGTAAGCTTCTGACTTCTCTCATCGAGAGGCATTTTCCAATATCTATTTACTGCATCAAATTTGGTAATTTATCTTGATTTGGGGCTAATTTCCTTAACAACCTCTTCAATATAGTAAGATCTATTGTTAGTCGTATTTTTCCATTAGGTGTTAGTGCAACAACAATTGGATGACACCGTCACCTCATCGTCGATCTTCTTTATTACGTCTTTCTTCACCATGTCTTATTACGTTCTTTTAACTTGATCCCTGTGGCAAAGTGGGATTTGTCTCTATCCATGAAGAGCAAAGCGCTTGGCATAATCCAAAAGTTCGATTTTTATCTGAAGGAATTTATTTCATCGTCTTTAGTTCTTCATCACAGGTAAATTAATCTGAAAAATTGGCTATCAAGTCTTGTCCATTTTGACTTTTTCTGATAGGTTTAAATATAGATTTTTATTAATTTTAATTTCTTGCATTCACTAACGATTGAATAATCCATTCTTCCTTTAATTGTTTAGGGAAATATGGGTTTATAATTCCCAATCCCATACACGCATGCTGTGATAAAAAACAAATCCTCCTGGTCGATAGTTTTCTCAAAATAGACAATCTCTTTATGTTGACGATTACAGAGTCTAAATATTAGCTTAACATTATTAATAACCTCCAATCTTGAGCCGTTCACTCGGACTATCTTGGGACTAGCAGATGGATGCCATAGTCTCTTTGATGGAAAGTTTAAATCTTTGTAAACTCTCAAGCCTGCAATAGAAGCCATTAAACCCCTATCACATACAGAAATTGAATTCCCAATGTATTCTCCACTTACAGTCAGAATGTCAATTGGAATTTTATTCAGTTCACATCCACGAACTGAATTGAAGTGTAATACTGAACATATGTTCTTGGATCGGCATACTTTCGCATAATGACCTTTCTTCCTACACTTTCGGCATTCCATTCCTTTAGCAGGACATGGTCTTCCATATTGATGCGCATTGAATCCACATTGTATACATATCAATTCTTTCTTTCTCATCCATGGTTTTTTTTACTCTTACTTCTTCTTCTTTCAAATCATTTGGCCTTTGAAATTCTATTAATACCCTTTAATACTAAATCTTTTAAACTTTCTTTATTACTCTTTGCAGATACAATTGTTCTGCACAAAGTAATGGTCTCTTTCAAATTAAGTTGTTTAATGTTTTCTAAAAGTTTTTGGCGAACATCATCGCCCCTGACTCGACATGTGACCAGAGTGCCCAACCCATCTTCTGATCACATTTCATAAATTTCTACCTGCTCCGCCAACATTCACTCAACAATAATTCATAAAAAAACAAGGAATAATAATTAACAACTATATTAATATCTATGAGTGTAAATAAAAACCCTATTTCTTTCCCTCATTTTTTTTTTGTTATTTTAATTTTTTTGTCTGTCCTCTCCTTCCCTTGAGTACTTTAGATGAAGAAAGAATTTATCAAGTAGTTGAGAAATCCATGGTTAAAACTAATTAATAAGTAATAGATATAACTATAAGATAACTTTAATATTTGCAATTGATCAGCAGCGAATAATGTACATAAATAGTGAAGTAGTTACTCACTACACAAAACATGTCTATATAGATCATAACGATCTTACGTTCAGATGTCAAAAATCATTTACTATTAAAGTATACATCATATTTTCAACGCTTTAACTACATAGCCAAACCCGTCCAAAACTTCATCATCAAGAATCTCTCCCAAGAACGTTGCTTAGTAGGCTATGGACTTTTGCCCCCCTTCCCCGGAGCAGTGACATCAAGTCACTGGATTACAGCATCTAGGAGCATATTGAAGCCAAGGCCTATAAAGTTTGCCAACCAACATGAACTCACTCATGGCGGCAGGGGACAAAGCCTGGGCCTAAATGTCCGCCATGTACCTTCGGAAACCCTTGTAATGTATTCGCGTTTCCTTCCCCATTGTTCTCTTACTTCTCTTATTTTCTTGTATGTATATATATATGTGTAAAGTACAGTCTTTTACCTCGTTTTAAGTATAAATAGTCGTGTATTTTATGTATGTATCAGAGTAGGTTATTGTGTTAATAAGAATATAATTGTTCCTATTAGACAACCTTTGTTTTATTCCCCACGTCTTTCCTCTCCTCATTTCTCTCGGTCATCCTGGATTCCTTGGTTTAAATAGTTTGTGTCTCCTCAACCTCGTCAAGACACAACAACCCTGCACCGCCTTCTGACCTTGCCTTGAGCGCTGGATCGCCGTTGAGGGCGGCTATATTGATTAAAAATGGTAATCATAAGAATACAAATTTATTCCATGTAATATATCTACATACACATATTATGTTTTGTATTTATAAGTCAATAAACATAGATGCCCCAAAGAGGGAAAAATTTTCGACAACCCAGTGAAGCATGATTTCTCTGCAAAAAGAAAATGCTTTACTCAGTCTTAAAATAGTATTTCCGAAAAAATTTAGGTACCATATTCTGAACAAAAAAAGAAGTGTTCTATCTTGTAATTAGATACAACTATCATATTTTGCCTGAAAAAAAGGAAGCAAGACTTCCTCAATAGATTTCTCATAAAAAAAGGTTATGATCTATTAACCATTTATGTTTGAAAATTGTGCTAACAAAGAACTTTTAAAATACAAGATAAATTTTATTAAAATGGACCTACAAAGGTTATAGTATTTATTAATATACAAAAGTTAAATTAAAAATTAATCTACAGCCAACATTAACTTCTCCAAGAGGAATCTCTGCAACAAAGCATTCAAGTACATGGAATTATTTGATATATTTTAATGGTACTAGGAAAACTGTACTAGAGAAAATTGCCATGGAGGAAAATTACCCGTATTTTGTTCAAACTTAATGATGAATAATAACACATTATAAATTCGCTTAATATTATTTATGACAAATACCTAAACATATTTGTTTGTTCCATCCCCCAAGGGACTCCCTTCAAGTGTGAGTAATATTATTGCAATACCATTTCCTTGCAATTTTTTTAAATTCAATCCAATCTTCTAAGAAATGGATCGAGAGGGTTGGTAAGGAGGGAGGGCGGAATAAATAGCTTAGGGCCTCTTAAAATATGGTGGAATACCCTCTGCACTCGGATTGGCCCCGAAGTAGTGTGGGATTGCTAAGAACCACCACCAATTTATCCAATACATTCGAGCAACCTTTCTAATACCAAAAATAGTTTAAAGCCCTTGGGGTACTTGGGGGTGCCCCTGGATCCTTAAAAACCACTATTAATTCATTCATGAATCCCTTTAATGCCAAAAAATAGTTTAAGCTCTCAGTTTGCAATTTGACGGGTATAACTTATATGCCACTTACAAGGAAAAAGTTCTGAGAAAGAATTCCTACATTTAATTCTAAAGATTTAATGGATATATATAAATAATAAAATATTAGATTGTTTGAACATTAATTGAATTTCACTTAGACTTTAATAAAAAAATTATAATACATAGTAAATTTTCAAATTAAGCAACGATAACAATTCAGCAAAGTTATTTTAATAAAATAAATCTGATTCTTACCTTTCAAAAATTTCAAATATAACAAGTGAATTGATGAAAATATGTTTTATTAGAAAGATATTATGTTTTTCAGACAAAATATAATAGTTGTATCCAATAACTTAATTACAAGAAATTATGCAATGAAATAAATATATATTTTGAAATTTTTTCAAAAATCCTAATATCATACTATGGGTAATTAAACAATTTTTTTAAGATAGCATACTTTATCATATAGGCACAGTACAGGGGTGTCCCTATATACCTATATTTTTTGTGTGTGTGTGTGTAAAGTGTGAAAATAAATTACACAGTTAAGTAATAACTAACTAATTACTTACTACATATTACTCCTGGGAAATAATTTAGTCATATTGCTTATAATCTAGAGTAATAACATTACTTTATATTACTTATTTTTCGATATCCTCTTACGAAATGAACGATACTACAATCTATTTGGCGAGTTTTTACATTGAATACATATTTTTTTAGATTATACATTGAACATTTTTCTATAAGGAAAGATATAATATTCCTCATCACTATGTATTATGAATAAGTTTTAAGGGTCTAAAGAAGAGTGTCCTTTTTCATCATTTTTGACCCTAAAAATGGAAATATATCGAGTTAAGAACAAGATACAGATCAATAAAACACTTTATAATAATAAAAAAACACTTTTACATAAGTTTTATGTATCCTTTTTTTAATTTGGGGATTGTTTTAAGGTTAAAAAATGACTCTGAACGATGATTAATAGTTTCGAATTACTATAATCAAAAATAATTTAGAATTCAGATGACCGAGAGGAAAACTGAGATCCGTTTTGGATTCTGCACTCATAGATAAATCGATTGCCCAATATTTTTATAACAACAGATCTCTGAAAGTACCAATTTCATTACCAATTTGGAGTAGTAAAGTTTTAAATGTTTTAGTACCCCAGTACCAGAAGAGTACCAACATACTAAACAACATTAATACTTAGATATGATGAGGGTAACTGGGGAAATATGGGCCCCTGGGTAATGTGAGACACCCTTATATGTGTACATTTTAATATTCATTCAAGAGTTACATTGTTTTGAAATGTGACAGTAAATGACATCGTCTTCCATTCATATTGTATTCAAGCTAATTGTGCCACCCATGTGAAAAATGTATGTATTTAGTATTTGGACCTTTCATTTACACTAATGCAACTTTCATGCAAACAAGGATAAAATATTAAACATGGAATGCAATGTAGAGAATTATGCGATAATTAACATTAGTTTCTAAGATGATACATTTTTTAATAACATATATGAAATGGTTCTGTGGGGGTAATATGATATATTCTAATTGGTGTAATATTATTCATGGCTTTGTGGATACTTCTGATGTTGTCATGAGGCTTTGACATCCTCAATTTGTAGGAGGAGGTCCATCTAGAACTGACACAACTTTGAATTTTGTCATATATTTGTCAAACATTGCATATGTAGTTTGTATAGCCCAACAAACACTTGTTGCCCACATTATGTGTGCTATCTAAGACATTTTATCAATCTAATAATACTCTTTATCAAGTATTACTTAATTATTATCTACATAAAAGCAATAAACCAATTTGTTTTCATTTATATTAATGAAACTTTGGTGGACCGTATTACCTGGAGCATGTGGGAGTATGGTCCAATATTAGGTTTTCTATAAAGGCCTCTAACTTCAAATATTTTTGTATGTTTGGAGATAAGTGCTAATAATTTTGAATAAACAACATGAAGATACATCTACAGTGAAAGTTCTATAATTAAGTAAAAAATATAGATAATTTTAAAAAAGTCGTTAACGTTTATTCGAGAAAACAACATATGTTTAGTAATTATAAGAAGCGTGTATTATTTTGGAGATACTACACTTCATATAATTACTAAGACATAAGTTGTATTCTCGAGTTAACGTAAACGACTGAGACGGTTTATACAAAATAATAGACTAAGAGATACTCTCGGGAAGAAAATGGAATCAACTTGTATAGCTGAACGCTACATATATAATGAATATAATAGTGTATTTATATCATTGACAATAATTCATTTTTTAATTCAAATCGAACTATCTTTCAAATCAAAAATCATATCTTGGTATATTTACATACATAAGAATAGGAGGTACTCATCTAAATAAGTTTAAGAGGGATAGTTTTTGTAATTTTGAAACTTTATTCTGAAAATGAAGTACAATAAAATATATTCAAAGTATTGTCTATTGTTAGTTTTGACTTTTCTCCATCTTTGAGGCAGAACACGGTGCTGAAAAAAATCATATTTTGAGGAGAACCAAGAATCAACCAAATTAACAGCATCTTTGTAAGAAGTGGAGTGCTGCTCGCCCAGGCCATGAGTCATCGACCGGAATAAGTAGTAGTCGGAAGGAAGAATGTGTGTTGAATACGACGGGTGAGGTAAATCATCCCATTGAAAGCGCCTCCAAAGTTTCCTTGACAACTTTAACAATCATACATATCATTGACCCAGCGCGAAAACATAATAACTGACAAAACATAAAAAAAATGAGTTTAATAACTTTTTGTGAGTAACTGTAGATAGAGATTTTGATATTGCATTTTTTTTTTCTTTCTTTTCCAAAACCCAATATTATTCTATATTTCACTAGCGAAAAAAGGACACTGTAATATACTATGAATTTATTCAATGCAAAACTATGCTATGTGGCTTTAACATTCAGCGAGTGGAAACTTGTCAGTGACAAAAGCTAAAAACTTGCAAGTTTATAAAGTGAGAGAAGTTGTGATTATTTTATACTGATTGTTGGCTACAATGGTATGCGATCCATATTATTAGCTTTTAACAAGTATAATTATAACAATATTTTCATTCAATAGCTATATGTACTAAGTACCAGTATACAACGCCATTTTTAGTAAACAGTATCATCTTTTAGTACAATAAAATAGTTATATATCCTTGAAATGTAAACTTTATTATACAATTCAAACCAGATAGCACCGTTTAGCGATGCATTTAAAATATGTTCCTTGGAAAAATGTACTATCTGGTAAATGCATTTTATAAATGTGGTATTTATAAGAGGCATAAATAATTTAAACATGACAATCTAGAAGTCATACTTATGATGATAACAACATTTGAATCACCTAGCTTCAATATTGGCGAAGATATAGTCATCCAAATATTAGCAATTTAATACTCACTATCAGTTATTTACCTTAGAATTAAGATGCATCCGATAATATTTTACGCCGAGAGTTAGTAGTTTGCCCTATCCATAAATCCTTTGGATTGTAATAAAAAAAAGAGTTGGAGTAAAATCTATTACTCCTGTTGAAGAGGCAGTTGTTTTAGTTTTCCTTTCCAGCAATCCTTTAACAGCTTCTTGAAACGACATTCAAGTATTGAAATAATTTGTGGCACTAGAAGCTCATTCTCTTGAATACTTTTTAGGATTTCAAACAATTCTAATTTTATATTCTGATTCTTAAGACATGCATTATGAAGCTTCCGCCCTAGCTTCTTCTCCTTAAGATGCGCTTTTTCTAACAAAAATTGATGACGATCATACTTGGCTTTCGCCAAGTTATGATCAGATGGAAAAGCGTATGAATGATCCATATTGATGGATTGAATAGGATCTATCGTATTTTCAGTAGCAATAATTTGAATATTAATATCCAAGTTCTCATTTGTTTCTTCTTGATGGGATTCAGAAAGTCGACGTTTTCTTCCCTTGGATGGAACATTCAAGGGTGTCACTTGAAATTTCGAAGGCACAGCATTAAACTGCAATTTTTTCAAAACTCTATATTCCTGCCCATCCAAGTAGTCCTCGGGCAAAAAGTGTTCTGAACATAAGACGGAAATAGGAGAAGGTGGAAAATCCTTTCGTCGAACAGCACGTATCCATTTCTGGCGCATATCTATTTTGGAAGGGAATCATAGACATTAATTTAATTTAAAAGTCAATCTATTATATAAGTTTTATTAACCTTGATCTTTAGGAAATCTATGGAAGCTCAGACCAGGTCGAGTGCTTTTATTTGAACACCCGTAGGCATAACAATATAGAACCATGTTGATGATGAGACCAAAGGATAATTCAAACTAATAGAAAAAAAATAAAGCAAAAGTAAATGCTTTAAAACTTAAATTTCGCAAAATTAAATTAAATGAGATAATTTAATTTACAATTAGTAATTATACTAGGATATAGGGGGGGAAGTAGACCAAATACAACAGTTGTATTAAACTTCTCAAGATGAGAATCTTTGTCTGCCTAACAAAGCCAAGCGGCCAACTAAAAATCCTCGTAGGTCTATATTTTTCTTCCCACTCACGACTAGATTTTTTATCCACTCTCAACCTCCCCTGTAAAAAGGGAAAGGAAAAATTTGAAATAAATAAACATTGGTAGCTAGTCTTCTGTATTTTTCTTGTTGCCAACTATTAATTATTAGTTAGCTAGAATGGTGATTAATTATTAATTTAGTGATGGATCAATAAATTTTTTAGAATATTTAAGATAAATAAACATCTAATCAATGAAGTATAATTTATTCTAAAAAATATTATATACTAATAAAATTAAGTCTTTCAACATATTATTGATATTTTTCAAATTATTGATTCTTAAACTGTATAGATTTGTGAGGACACTAGGAATCTTAGTTCCTTCTATAGTCTCAGTTTCTAACTTTCCCAAGTGATACAGGTTTATACATGCATAACATCCAGAAATAGGGTCGCTCACATTTTACGTTGATAGGTTTCGAAGATGACGTCATATTTGTTATTGTTTCTTTCACAGCTGTGCTCAGAAATAATTGTAGTTTCATCATCGAGTACACACTCGAGCAACGCATGCAAGTTATTTAAATTTATTTCAAAAGTGGTGAGTCTTTGATCCAAACTTTAAGAGCTTTAACGCCACTTTATGGTCAACGTAATCGACCTGCAAAATCAACAATTCAACGTTAGGTGAAAAAATTTGAGCCCACATACACGCTACATAATGTTCCTGTGCCAGTGAGACAAAGAAATGAACGAACTGTAAAAAATATTGCTGCCGCAAGCGCATCAATTCAAGATGACCCTAATTTGTCTCTTACGCGCCGTTCTTAATCGTTGGGCATCTCTGTGACATCGTTGTCGCGAATTTTACGAAAAGATCTTGGCCTATACCCGTATAAGATCAAGTTGACACAAGAACTGAAGCCGCTAGACCACTTCAAACGTCGGGAATTCGTAAAATGGGCTGAAGGAAAATTCGAAAATGATCCTGATTTTCAACCTAAAATCATTTTCAACGATGAGGCACATTTTGGCTCAATGGCTTTGTTAACAAGCAAAATATGCGCTATTGGGCCGAAAAACCCTACACGTGATTCATGAGGCGCCATTACATCCCCAAAAAGTTACTGTTTGGTGTGGATTGCATGCTGGCGGTGTCATTAGGCCGTACTTTTTCGTCGACGATGACAATCGCCACGTTACTGTGAATGGAAATCGTTACCGCGCCATGATAACCGATTTTTTTTGGTCTGAATTGGAATATATTCACTTGTACGATATGTGGTTTCAACAAAACGGTGCCACTTCACACACAGCAAATGTTACAATCGATTTATTGAAGAGTAAGTGAGCTTCTTATCTCCCGAATAGACCAGTCAATTGGCCGCCTCGCTCATGCGATTTAATGCCTCTAGACTATTTTCTTCGGGGTTACGTGAAAGCCCTGGTATCACCTATAATCCGTCGACGTTAGAAGAGCTCAGAACAAATATTCAACTCGAAATTGCTGCAGTATCAGCCAATTTATGCGGAAAAGTAGTCGAAAATTGGGTTCAACGATTTGACTTCGTAAAACGTGCACGTGGTGGCCATTCAAACGACATCGAATTTCATTCATAAATTAACTTGAATGTATTTTAACGGCAAATAAAGAAATCGTCGATATCTCAAACCGTTTTCGTTTTATTTATTAAAAAAATGTGAGTGCTGTTAATGAAAAACCCTTTAGAAGGGAAAATACATGATATGATCACTAAGACATTGAAAGACCTCATTTTTACGAACGCCAATATTTTTCAAAACTGTAATGCTAATTTTAAGAGTCAGGTTGGAATCTCTCTGCAATGCCCGTTTTGTAGAATTTAAAAGTCTTTCAAACATCTTTTCAGTTTCTAGACAAACTTCAATTACATCCTTAGGATAGGTTACTGCGGTTTGATGCGATCCTCCACAATCTTTTTGTTTTATCAAGGCATAATCGACCCTGAATTCGTTGTCAAGATACCACAAAGATTCAATGCATTTATCAGAAAAGATTATTTTTTCACTACAAATACGGCAATGTAAGTGATGACCACTCTTTTATAGTCCAAAATTGATATGCAAGAATTAGGATTAGGCACCTTGTAGTCATGGTCGATCTACAAGGGACCTGTATCAATTAAGCCATGTTTACGAATAAATTCCATATGGCTGCTATCCATATTTATCTGCAATCTTCCTTTGTGTCCTTGGTAAGATAGAAAGGTGATGTTATCTTGGCTTAAGCAATTTCCTCTCGTTCCTCCTTTAATTTCATGTTGAATAATCAATCGGAGGAAAACTGTCTGACCGAAGGATTATTATTCTGCCCGTTGGTAGAGGGAATTAATTGCACAGAAGAAAAGTTCCAAGTGATCTTGACTGAATATGTATGTTAGAATATATTTTAGATAATTTGTTTCTATAAGTGTATAAAACTCTGAATTGCAATCAAAACTCCAACATATCCTGTTTTTTGCTTTGTATTAACAACTTTTTGACCACTACAAGTTTTTCATTATTTGATATAGTCGTAGCTTAATTCCAAGGGAGGACGTCAATAATCATAGTTGGATCTACTTAATGGGGCTTTAGTTGAGCTTCCTAATATATTCCGAGAGTTAAAAATGTCAAATAAGGCGTCAAATATTCTAATGAGCTCCACTGTAGCCGTTCAGTTCGAAAAGTTTTTGCGTTGAAGAATCATTGAGAGCATGTCCAAAGCATCTTCTACACTTCTCGAAAGTGTTTGGCATGCCAAATTTACTTTCTTTGTGTCTCCAGAAAGGGTCTCAAAAGATAATGTGAAATTTATTTTTCCAACAATTTTGCACATAAACGATATTTTTCATTTATTATGCACATTAAAGGTCTTGTTCAGTTATTATACATATTACCTATTTATTATGCACTTAACATTTATCTGGCACATTAAAGTTCTATTTCAGTTATTAAGCACATTAAAAAGTTATTTTGCATATTAAAGGACTTCTTAGTTTAACTGCAACATATAATATACATATTACTAAGGATAACTCAAGTTAGATTTTCTAGAATGCAAATGTTGTACTCACGTTAGGATTTGAAGGGATTTAACGGAGGATTAAATACTATATTAAATTCAATATTTTTGTGCTTTTCTTATGAAATCTACTATAAATTATAATATATAGTAGGTGTTTGTATGTCCGTCCGCTAATAAAAACGCATAAACAGGGTATTTATTTCACAATTGGAGATGGATTTTAGACATAAATTCTAAACATTGTTCAGAATTCTGAGTTATGTACTTAAGGTAATGTTTAATTCTGATCAGACCAGATTTTTGGGCTCAGGAGGGCAAGTTTGTTTTTCCGCTAATAAGTTAACTATTTTCATAACACAAGATCGATTCCCCGAGTCCTCAAAGTTATTTTTAAGGTATAGGTTGTAGATTCGAAAATGTACCAAAAAAATCCAAAATCCAAAAGAGGGAGAAGGTATATATCATGTATATTAAAAATAGGAATTATGAAGAAGATTAGAGATTTTTCCTTAGCATATATTAAAAAGATATATATATAACGAGTACATCCTAGAATTATCCTAGACCTCATTTATGAATAAAAAAAAAAACAACCATTATTCACTTATAGCAAAAATATACTAGCCCGTGCAGGGGCTCGAACCCTGGACCGTTAGGTTAAAAGCCTAACGCTCTACCAACTGAGCTACACGGGCCTATTGAAACGTTGACAGTAAATAAAAATAAATAAATAAAGTTTCTAAAAATAGCTACTCAATAATTTTGTCTCATATTGTTTTAGAAGAAGCTTTATTTACATAAATTATATAAAACAAACAACATACCTACAAATATATTAAAAAAATGATAATAAATATAAAAGATTTTGGATAACTTCCCTAAAAACTTTACTCCTTGTCGAATTAACGACTAGATGGAGCTAGTTAAACATTTTTAACATTCTGATAAAAATTTAAAAACATCATACTCCTCGAATACGAATTTTTAAAGACTTTCTTAAAATCAGTATTACAAATACACCGTATTTAGCATTTTCTCTAAAGAATTGAAAATTGATGTTTGATGAAAAGAAAGAAAAAAATTGAAAAATTCTTCAGAAAATATTAGATATTTCTTTTAAAAATCAATTTTTATGTGTCAAATTTATATACAAACAAATCTTTACATTATTTATGAATCTAATAGTCTATTGGAAGTTCTTTTTTTGCATCTGAAAAAAAAATATTACATTTTTCACATATTTGTTTTTTTGCACATAACTTTGTTGATTTTAAATAAATTTAGAAAATGTAGTTATTCGAATAGTTGTTTTTTGAGACGCAAATCACTTTTTGATTTATAACTGAAGCCTCTATCTAGCCTCTTTGAGCTCCAAAAACTGTTTTTGTGTATAGCATAAGTCCCCCTTATATAGCCCCCCCCCCCAAAAAAAAAAAAAATAACCATTTCCGCCTAAGCCTGACCAGGTTCAAAAGAGGGACCCATGAAAAATTTCAACCCTCGTAGGTCCCACAGTGTGGGCACCTATAGGCTATAAAGGACACGCAAACTTATTTTATTTATATACAGATGATATGATATATCCCAAGGGTTGGCAACCTATCCCACGCGTGCCACTGCTGGTGCGTGGAGGCATATTCATTGGCACGCGTTAATTAGAACATATTGATGTAGTCGGTGTATGTCTTTTACCATCATTGTTGATAGTGGCACACTCATTGATTATAAATGTTGAAGTTGGCACTCTATGTCTCAAAGGTTGCCTACCCCTGACATAAGCTATAGCCTATATCAGGGAAAGGTCTATAGGTATTATGTGTTACAAAATGTCGATTAACGGTGAGAAAAAAACTTGCAGAAGGCGTGAGCAAAAGTCTAGAGGTGTATTGGGTATTTCCATAGAAATTCTAGATTTTCATTACTTAAATGGGATAAATCAATTTGATGAAATTTATATTTAATATAGAGAAATTTTTAATCTTTCACACAGTTTTTTTTTTTTTTTTTAATCCGTTTAATCGGACTATTTGCTGGGAAATCAGTCATCTCAACATTACTTTTCAAAGTTACAAATTGAGTGTAATGGATCAAACAAAAGATATAATGGACGTTAAAAAATTTATTTATCTAGTATTTTATCAATTTTCAAGTAATTTGTCAATGTGAAGTACAAAAATTTCAACCCGACATTACCATCTTCAATCTTTATTAATGCACAATATCAAAATATTTTGTCTTAATTTTTAACCTCTCCTTTTTTTTCAATAAGTATCATTTATCATCTGGGAAGATATTCATATAATCGAATATCATATTATACAATTCAAATTGTAGGTATTTAAAAGTATCTTTTGCACAATACAATACTCTGTAATTCCTGGAAATTACAATTAATTTTTTTGATGTTTAAGAAAGTAGTGTTGTTTTATTGAAATATAATATTTTATTAGATCACAGATTTTGGTATATGTTATAAGTATAGTACCCCATAAACGGCACAAATCATTTTTAGTTTCAGTAATATACTTGTATAATATTTTTCAAAATCTCAAGCACCCCCTGGAGTGCCTCCAAGAACCCCAAGGGCTACGTGTACCCCCATTTGTGAATCACTGCCATAGTTATATGATATATATTAAATGTGAATGTCTGGTTGTGTGTATGTCTTTCAATCACGGCCAAGCCAACGGATGGATTTTCCTAAAAATTTCATGTTGGTTCTTAAGGCTCCTGAAACGGTTCTGCTATTTTTTTTTCTTTTTTTTTTGTTCTTCGGTGCCATAGATGCCTTTAAATAGCGTTGCCCCTCTACAACTTGAGGGCCGGGGTATATTTTGGATATTATACGGGGTTTTTTATGCTTAGGGAAGCGGCAGTTCCTTGGTACCTAGAAACGCGGGGGAAGTAGAGTTTAAACTGTATTTTGACCCAGCATTTCAGCTGTACTACCTGAGAACCGGGGTTTATTTTGGAATATTATCAGGGTTTCTTGATGCTCAGGGAAGCGGGGGCAGAGAAATTTAAATTGTATAGGGGTAAACAGTTCATCAGCACAACCCGTGAGCTGGGGTGTATTATAGCATATTAGAAGGGTTCTTTTGTGCCTAGAAACGCGGCGGTGTTAGAGTTTAAACTGTATTTTGGCCCAGTTCTTCACCTGTACAACCTGAGAGCTCGGGTGTATTTTGGGATATTAGGAGGTTTACTTGTTGCTCAGGGAAGCGGCTGCAAGACTGCGAGTTCGGGTTCTGACCCAGAATAAAGCAACTACTTCCTTATCGCTTGAAAGAAGAGTTAAACTAAATCAATTCCTTACTCGTCAATTCAAATAGGAAAACACATTTGATTTCTTTTTATTAAGTTAAACTTTTTGCTTTTGATAATTAGGAACATCCAATATATATATATTTTTAAGAGACTTGAGCAGTGGAACATTTTTATCAAATGTTTTCAGTCTTTGTAACCTTGTTCTAAAATAATTTTTTGAAACTATTAAGAAAAGCTCAAATTGGGTGGTATCTCTCTTATATCATGAATTGTAGCGTATTTGTGGTGTTCTACGTCTTGAAATTCAATGTGATAATTGTGGGTAAGAAAGTTATAAGATGGAAAGTTTTTCTACTTTTAACAATGAATTTATGTCTTCGTCTCATAATCGGCATGCAATTTCATCTAATCAGAGCTGACAAAATTAGCACTGGTCGACACGAAGTTTCTAATAATTACGTATAATTTACAACTCCAAAAAATATATTATCCAAAAAAAAATTAGGTGTCATGCCCTCTCAGTGTCGACGCCCCTACATTCGAAATATGCACATTGGGTAGTAATTATTAAGACAAATAAAATGAATAATATATATCAGTAATTTTTTTCTTGATGAAATCGATTAATTGTACAACAATTTCTTTTCAATTGTAAAAATATTAAGACGGCATATCTCGAAAACCAATCATTTGAATGCCTTTCAACAACTTGAGGTGGAATTACCCAAAAGCATAAAATGTCAATCAGGTATATTAAATATAAATAGAACTGACAAAAGATAAATTATATTAAAATCTTCAATTTATTTATAAATTCGTAAAAAATATTACTTGTCAATACAATTAAGCTATAAAAATTGAATCATACAAAACATAATTTTAAAAAACTACGTGAAGCATATTATAAATTAATATGCTCCCCAAGTAAGTCTTGAGACATGATCCGTTTTCCTTCTTGATGATTTTATAAATCCAAGAAATTGGAGTTCCGCAACAGCTTGACTAAACCGTGCTTGGAGTACATTGTCGTTGCCCTCATCTTTTTCATTTTCGCCCTTGATAACTGAGAGCCAACACTAGATAGAAAACAAAGTTAGATTAGGAAATCATCATCAAATATAGCATATTTTTGCAAATCCATCTAATATTTTAATCCCTTACTTGAAGCCAATCATAAAGATTTATAAGTTTTCCACATTCGGAATATAGTTTAAATGCAATGCTGATATCTGGAAGAATGGGTGGGATTTCAAACTTTTCCACTTTCATCAAATCTTCATTCTGCAAAATATAAGACGTTAAACATAAGTCAATCCTATTCCATATAATTTAATTTATTCTTTACCTCCAAATAATCTCCTGGATATGATAATGCTGCTTGAATTGATAATCTATGATCACCGATAAGGTGACGCTTCACAGAAGCAGAGTTGTTAAAAAACTTAACCTCGTGGAAAGGCAACGTCGTAGGTGGTTTTAAATTTTCGATAAAATAATGGTGAAGACAGGACAAAACGTCACTTCGAATTCCTTCATAGACACTTGCAATTTTTTTTCTTTCCTTCATCATGTTTTCTTTGAGATTCTATTAAAATTAAAAATTCAGTCAAAAACTTAGTATTGTCTCCTTTGAGAAAAAATGTATAAATACAAGGCAAAAAGTACTTAAGTGATAGTTCTTTAAAAAATTCGATTATCTGTCTGGCTTAAGCCATTAACAACTATTGTTATCATATGAACAAGGCAATTATCTAAACACTTAAAACCAAATTCAACAATCATCACGTATCAACCTCATTTTTATAAATTTTAAAGCGAAATATCCTCGAGGCAATTTTTTGTTCCGATTATTGAAGATTTTATATTGAGAAATTAAATATAAAATATTTAAAATGTATTCAGATCTGCCTATTGTGATCATATGATCTCAGCCAAAGGACGTCCGTTTTTGGCAGTACATTTTTTTATCTTTTATTTACAAATCTTAAAATATATTTGTCAACGTTATTGGGTTAAGTAGCATTAAAGTATACTAACCTCTTGCCATTGTGTTCTACTAAGTCGAGTCTTAAACTCAATGGGTTTATCTATTTTTTCAGGAGATGATGATTTAAATATTATTTCCTCTGGCGTTTCGTTATTTTTTAAATTTTTTAAACTAGTAAGATGTGTTCTTAAGCTTCTTTCCAAATTATCATCATCTAAAACCGAAATTTAAAATTAATACTGGTTAATATTTTATGCATATTAAAAAAACAAAGAATAACTTATTTCTGAAGTGCATCAAAGTATTACCCTTAGCGACTTCCACTATTTTATTAATAATCTTTTGTAAATCCGTCTGTTCAAGGAAGCCAAGTAGTTGAAATACTTCCTTATATTCGGAGGTTTCACAAAATTCTTCTGACAATGCTGATAAATAGGCCGTATGTAACTATTTTATTAAATTAAGAAGAAAAAAAAGGTTAAAATTAAAGCTGTGAATGAATGAAGAGACTCATACATATTTTCCAATGGGATTCCTTTGTAAATTCATCACAATAGCATGCATAATTTCAACGGCCTTATTAAATCCATTTGTAGATACCTCCAATTGCTTTAAACATTTCTTCAAACATGCTCTAAATTCATCGTCATCAATTAAAAGTTTAGCACGACTAGAAATATCATCTTCAACATATTTTCTAAATGAGCGAACACGTCGGTATACTTCAAGCTCATTGTGTGAAAGTTGGGACACGGATCTCATCAGGAGTTTCCCAATATTGCTCGTTAAATGCTCCAAAAGACAGAACTAACGATATATAGACATGAAAGTACATTTTATAGAGTATTATACGCCTAATTACTCGGTATCCGGATAAAAAGTTATTGATGGAAAAATCATGGAATAAAAATATGTCGAATAAAAGTTTGAACACTTTATCTCCCAGTTTAAAAGGGACTTTTTCATTGGATATGATGACCTTATCTACGACTTCCGCAAAAGTTTGAGTTGAGCTTTGACTCGAAAACTTTCGAATGGATAAATTAGAAGTCAAATTTGTTGGTAAAGCTCGATGAACGGAGTCGACAGATGTTGCAACACCCATAAGTAGTATAAATGGTAATTTTTCACAATATTCCCTACAATATAAACAATAGTTTGCTGAGGGGAGTAATTAGTCAAATGTAAGTCATCATACCTAACGTTATATAGGAGCTCTTGAAGAAGTGATTCTCCAAAGCTTTCAAAGTCTTCAAGTATGATGACACACGGGGGTCGAGACTCATCAGAACTATACTGATTCGCATACCAGCTTTGAAATACGGGAAATAAAAGATCCCGGCGCTTTAATTCCTCAGAATTATTCTCTTCCTTAGAATTCTAAGCATGTAAAAGAAATGTACATTTAGTAAGTTCGTGAAATAGAATGGGAATTCAGTGTTTTTTTACATTTTGATTCATGAGTTGCTTGACTATGGAAGCCACAAGAGCTTTGAGAGTCGTAATTGATGATGATTTCACATGGGCCACATGATTTGTTGTTTTTAATCTAATTTCTTGATGAAGGAAGGAGAAGAAATCCCCGTGATCCGGTAGATTCACACCCGTCACAATAACTCCAGTTGAAATGACGGTATTTTTACTGATGGGTTGTCCGAGGAAGGAGATCACCTCGGAGATCACACTATCAAAAGAGGATTTTTGCAATCGGCTAAGAATATTTCCCGTGATTGATTTGATATCATGGTACAGGAAAGGGGAGTTTGGAACAGGCACAGGGCTATGCTTTAACTTCTTCTTCGGTGATTTCCTGCTTGAAGGGCTTGCTTTTTTGAAGGAAAATACACCCTAGAGCCAAACATATAATTATTCTTAAATATACATGTTTAAAATATCATACGGTACTTACCTTGGATAAAGAATCTGTTCCAGACATCTTGTGAATAAAGTTAAAATTGAGTCCAAGATATCAAATTAAAAACTAGAAGTTATATTTTAGAAACATCAAAAATCCCGGGAAATGTTTTATTTTAATGTTTTGATGATGAAACAGCAACAGTTTTACACAGCGCCATCTAGTGCACCATTTAAAAAATTTGACTCCAGAAAAAAGCAAATAAGTAATTTATAAAATGGGGATAATTCCGTGATTCGCAAGTATTTGATACATCACTAATAATTAATATAGTTTTAAGTGAGATATGATATTAAGGGATTAAATATTGAATGATTATTATTTATTAATATTATATTTTATACCAGGGGCGTTGCTAGCTTTAATCATTTAGAGGGGCCTTAGCCTCACAAATTATCACCACTATAATTCAATAACTTATATAAATTGGTTTATTTTATTTATATTTTTTGCAAAATATTTTCTTGCTATTGATATAATTATTTTTCAGAGGGTGACAATGACTCCTATGGTTCCAGCAACCTTACAGGAGCCTTTTTGGGACCTTCATTCTAAAGAAAAGGTCATATGACAAAAAGAAAGGGTCCCGCATTTCATTTTCCAAAAAGTTAAACATTTTTTAGAAAGAGAAAAAAAGAGACCCACAAATTTATCTGAGACCCGGGTCTAAAACTGGCTCTGAAGAGGTTATTAGTATTTTGAAATCTACCTAATAACTTCTGGGTAATAAATTGCCCAAATTTATTTTTATTTTCAGACGATTTTCAACAGTTTGTCCTATGGTATAATCAAACTTATCATGAATTTATAAAAAAAACTCAATTTATGATATCCGAACAATTTGTTAAAAATTTTAAACTATATTATCCAACTAAAGTAATATACATTTAGGTTAATATAAGTCAACATTTATTGGACTGTAATTAATCACCACGGCTATAAGTCTTGTCAAATATGAAACTTTGAAGTGAATATTAGGCATAAAATCTAGGCTAAATTTAAGATATTTACTGCACTTGCTGTGGATCAAGTTATGTCCTAAATTTTTGAACTTAAGCTAAATAGATATATATTAATCTAACTTTAGCTTCATCCAAATCTGTGACACTGGGTATAAACTTCTTCTATTTTGTTAAAATATTTATGTAATTAGTAGATATACACATGATATAGGGATGTAATTAGGTAGAGAAAAACAAAATTTAGTAATTACAAAAGGTATAATTTTGTGTTTATTATTTAATTGTTCGTCGGGGTGTTCACTTCTCCCTCTGAAGTAAGCATTATTGCCTATCTTTGGTTTTAATTATACGGGTACTTGCTAATTTGCGTGACATACAACCAAAATATTATAGGTAGGATGTACCCATTTTAAATATTTATACTAAGATAAACTTGCTAATCCGCGTGACAGGCAAACATACGACTATAATATTCTACTTAACTATAGTAGAGAAGGGGTATCCGCAGGTTGTTGTATCCTCCCTCCCCCCTCCCCCAAAAAGGAAATTTTTTGCTTTAAACAAGAAACTTTGAGCTCCCAATATGGGTTCTCCTTGAATTATGATGTAATGCATGACGTAGTGTAAAAGCTTTATAATATGCTCTATTATCCTTCGAAGTTTACTCAACGACGCCTTATAACTTAAATATATTTGAAGTATGAATCAAAAAATTAATTTAATTCCTAAATAATAAATATCATGTACTGTATAAATGCATGGATACACAAATTATAGCTTTATCAGAAATCCACAGGTTTCATGCCTAAAATTAAAGGGATTCCTGTAGCTAAAACAGCAGATAAAAAAATAACCGATGTAAATAGAAAAAAACTCTACATTGATTGAAATAACATTTTTGTTTCTAGTTAGTATATAGATAGAAATAAATAATATATATTTTTAATATAAATCATTTGAGAAATGGCCAAATGTAAGATCTAAGGAATTAATACCATGACGATTTTATCTGGTTTTAGTAAAATTAGTAGAGTATCTGTATTTAATAATCATGCCGTTATTATTGTAATTTTCTTGATTGTCAAAAGACATAATTAAATATATATTTTCGTTCTCTTAATTGTAGTAAAGAATCAAGATTCATTTTCTTTAAAACATAAGTATTACTTCAAATTGCTGATATTTAATTAATACTGTTGTAATAAGCTTCAACTAAGTATTGTGAAAAACGGAAGAATTTGATTATACGAAACTAATAAATTATAATTTAAAGAGAAATGAATATACCTACTATATATTTTTTTCATTTAGCTCCCAATTAAAAAATGTATATCATAATTCAAATTATAATTTATTCTGATTGTGTAATATCTATGTCATTATTCCTATGATACCTTTACGTGGGTAAGAAATAAAAAGTAAGTAAGCGTGACGTCAAAACAGCTGTTGCATCTATATATTTAATACAACGATCTCATTATAACTCGGTTCGAACATCTTTCAAATGGACGACAAAGTATTTTCAATACAAGCTATGGAATTTGATCAATATTTTTTTGATTCTTTAAAAAATGTGTTTCATATGAAGATAATATATTAAGTGAGTCCTGTCATTTAGCAAGGTAAAACAGTGGCCAAGCTCAGGTTCGAGAACTAGACTAAAGAACCGACTCATAACAAATCAGCTTTGCCGGAAATCAATTCTTTCTCTCTCTTTCTTTTCTCTTTTGTCCCCTCACGTTACGACAACCCTAGTTTTTACGGAATCCAGGGAAATTAATCGAATCGTAGAAGATGGGTATTTCTAGAGACCATTGGCATAAGCGACGCGCTACTGGAGGTAAACGTGCTCCCATTCGCGGAAAGAGGAAGTTTGAGTTAGCTCGCCCAGCCGCTTTAACCAAGCTTGGACAGTCCCGTGTTCACACTGTTCGTTGTCGTGGTGGAAATACGAAGCGCCGAGCACTCCGTCTTGACCAAGGAAACTTCTCTTGGGCTAGTGAAGGTGTGAGCCGTAAGACACGTATCATTGATGTTGTGTTCAACGCCGCCAACAATGAATTGGTTCGTACCAAGACCCTTGTGAAGAATGCCATCATTGTCATTGATGCCACTCCATTCCGTCAATGGTACGAGGCTCATTATGCACTCCCCATTGGGCACAAGAAGGGCGCCAAATTGACAGAAGCCGAGGATGCCATCATCAACAAGAAGAAATCCAAAAAGACCATGAGAAAGTATTTGGAACGTCAAAAGGATGCCAAGGTAAGGACGGAGGAGTGAATCCCTCTCGATCATCTACTTAATCCATCACACTTTTTCCTCTTTCAGGTCGAACAAGGAATCGAGGATGAATTTTTGTCTGGTCGTCTCCTCGCCTCAGTCTCCTCAAGACCCGGTCAGTGCGGAAGAGCCGATGGATACATTCTTGAGGGTAAAGAACTCGAATTCTACCTCCGTAAAATCAAGGCTAAGAAGGGACGTTAAGACGTTGTTCTCTATTTAAATAATGATTTCTTAAACATATGAAATTTTATGTTAACAATTTATTCACCAACAAAAGAATATAAATGTATGTTAAATACTACATTAATTGAGTTATTATTTAAGCTTCTGACGAAGTTTCCACAGGGGTTTTTAACTGAAAATTATTTTCGTTCGTGCTGTATGTAGGGTTGTCGTAGGCAATATTTGCCACTCCTGCATTCGAAGACCTGGCACTTTCGTTTCTAAAGAGTCTGAAATGACATGTATTAGCGTTGCATAGCATACTTCGTATAAATGAAGTGCCATAAATAGTGCCGAAAACTAAACTCATTGTGCTATACTAGTGCGTAATTTTACAGGGCACTAACCCATAGTCTTTCTGTACTCTATAGTATTTTAATCCCATAACAATGCCAATGGTGAATAAAATGATCAATATTACGCCCAGTACTACCTCTGCGACAGTAGGTGCATTGATTGTGGATATGCTCATATCTGGTGCTGAAGATGGTATTGACTCGTTGATGAAGTTGCATGACGTATTGCAAGATTGGAAATCCACAAAATTGTTCTTATTACCGTTACAGCCCAAAAACTCAAAGGGTAAGCAAGTCTCTTTCCAAAAGTCAAAATAATAACGAATAGATTTAGCTGCGTCACATTTCGATGAACCAACATCCTTTGGCGAGTAACAAGGACTTCCTTCACCAACAGGGACTCTACACACCGCTGCACATACTTCTTTCGTTGGAAAGATATTTCCATTATGGACACCACAGCCTGTGTAAATAAACTTTTCACAAGTGTTAGTCGACTGATCAAAGTAAAATCTGATCAGCGAATCGTTACATAAATTGCTTCCCGTACTCAGAGGAACAGTACATTTAACATTAGGTGTAATTAAAAGCTCAGGCATTACAGTAGTACTCACTGAACTCGCGGGAGCACAGCTTTTAAAACATGAGGCTCTTGATACAAATCCCTTTACTTTTAGAGAAGGGCAGCCTGAGTAGCATCTTTTGGACCTTGGATCATAAAAATATCTGTTAGTACAGTGCTGTTTCTTTTTTTTGCTTTGGTATAATGTCATTGCAAGGATCTTCCAAATCCAAATGATTCTTCACTTTCTTTTTTTTGACAAACAGCTCGACACTTATCAATGGTATAAAACCGATTATCATTTCCTCCACAACCTCCATAAATAAAGCGAACACAATCATTTTTGTTTAAGTCATATGCAAAGGCTACATAGTTTCCTCCACATGGGCCTACCTCAGCTGGTTTTAAACATTCTTGTCGGCTTGGAAATTTATCTCGTTTAACTGACCCAGTGAGTCTCTGTTTGTAAAAATTCGTATTTAATATTAACAGACATTCATTATTGATTTTCGCACTTACCAGGAATGTTTTTTTCGCTATTGATCTCGAGTCCTCGTCAATAGAGCATTTATTTTTGCATTCTTTCCTACTTTTAAAATTATTACTATTTCCTCCACAACCACTATAAAGAAATATCAGGCATTTGCCAAGTTGTGAGTCAAAAAAATATCGCTCCGAATAGAAGCTACACTTTACATCCCCTGGATCTCTAGGAAGTTTACATGAATCTATTATTGCCTTAGATTTATCTCTATGCGGACATAGGGAATAACAATCTTTTTTAGCCTTAAATCTATTAGCATTTCCTTTACAGCCTCCATACGAAAACTCTAGACACTTTTCTGAAGCAGTGTCGAAATAATAACGTATAAAGTTTCCTCTACAAGGACCTGAATTCATTGGAAGATCACAAGGAAAATTATCATCTGCATCACTTTTAAAAGAAGTTATTTCCTGAAGCAAGGTAGTTGGTACATTGATTGTAGTGGAAGCTGTTGTCGATTCATCAAGGGATATAACTTTGGTTGTTTTTGGGACTTTTGGAGTAGAAGACGAAGGCAACTCGTGTTGAAGTAGCTCTTGCTTCAGGGAAAAATCATCCAAAATCACAACTTCACTATTGTCTAAAGCACTTCCTTTCCAAGATTCAATTCGTAGCTGAAAGTTAATAAAAATAAAATACATTTACTCTTTCTCTCTAATGGATAAAGATGTAATCCTTACAATTTGTTCTTTATTTCCAAAGTTAGTGAGATGAGGACTATCAAGAATATTATTTGTCTTCTGCCAAATTGAATAATTGTGCCATTGCTGTTGGATATGTTAAATATTATATTATGCCATCTAATTTAAGAACAAAATTATCGATTAAATTACCTTATCTAATATTCCAGCTGACAAGAAATCAAACACCATAACATCTCCAATATATATTTTAAACCCCGGGTTTAAATGCTCAAAAAATGGATGGATATGTATATTGACGTCTCCAATCAAAATGAGGCTGAAATTTATATTCAAATCTCGATTGGGTATGAGATCTATAGAATGAATGAGCGTTGGCCGCCTGAAAGTAAGGAGTACATATGTAAACACAAGAGTAATTATTTACATACCAGCTATATAAAATCTAAATGTTCATATAATAAATCTCCGCCTATGGGTATGAACCGAAAACTGAAATCCCCCTCATTTAACCCCAGCTATATAATAAAATAATTTCAATAATGTAGATTTTCATAAAATTTACCTAAAAATTGTATTTGGTTCATAATTTGGTGAAGCCCCATAATGAGAATCGGAATTATTAGCGGAAATATTCAAAGTCGAGTTATCAAAATCGATCCTTTCAAAGTGTCTAACCGTCCATCCATCATCTTGGAGTGAAAACTCTTTTTCGAAGTCCAGAGAGAGGGAATAGCTCTTGTTACTTTCTTGTAAAAACATTTCATCTTCGCTCAAAGGTGGATTCTTGCATATGGACTCGCAGGCTGCTTTGATGTTAAAGTTGTTGCCGTTTCCATTGCAACCCCCATAAGTAAAGGACTCGCAGTTCTATTATCATTTATAATTATAATGGGGTAATGAGAGGGCTACTATTATCATCATTATTGTACAAATGTGGAGAGTCAACACAAAAAAAAATCCAGAAAAACATATAATATACTTTTTTACAAAAAATAAACTATTATTTAATAGAAATATTTTATGTAAATTAAAGGCATTGTATTCAAATTACTGAGATGAGTTGAGATACGGCCTTTTCAGTATGACAATGTATTTTTGCTACTTTAAGTGCAATTTACGACACCTCCAAAGGATCAATCCAAATAATTTGTTGACAGGAATTGACGATTGTTATTCGTTCAAGGAATACGAAGAATGTAACACAGACTAAGTTTTATGAAAAAATAATTCTAGCTTGTTTTTGTGTTGAGAAACCACAAATTAAAAAGGAATAGATTAGGTACATAATGAATTTGAATTTTCAAAGCATAAAAGTGAGTGAAAGGAGCTACAATGTTGATGATGATAGTATATATCGATTGAATGCCTCAGTAGTTCTGTTGTAATAATATCGAATCCATCTTCCATCACATGGCCCTATTTCATTGTCTAAATCACAAAACTCAGGCTTTGATGGAATTGAGCCATTTGTTGAAATTTTTTTCAATTCCTCCTTCAATGATGACACAAGTCTCTCCCATTCACCATCCTGAAATACACTTAGATCAATTATGAGATTACAAACATATAAAATTATCACATACATATTGTTTAACATCCATTTCGGGCTCAGATCCCGTGTTGTTGGATGATACAAGAGATGTTTGCTTTATGATAATGTTATCTAAAGCAAGGATATTTGATGCTAAACCTTTTTTACCGAATATTGAAATCGACATATTGAATTCATACTTATAGCTGAAAGAAATATCCACATTAAATAAGGCACTGTTCTCATTTAATAATTAATTCAATGAATAACGTAATAAAATTATCATAAGATTCAAAAATTATTTCATCAGTGAGTGTAAAAATTTTATTCAATGATTTGAATATTCACTATTTGATACCTGATATTTCTATCAAATTACTCAATAAAAAGTATATTAAATATACAAAAAGATCCAATCTTGAGTTTTCATCAAATACTTTTTTTCTTACCTTGAGAATAATCGGAATTGATTCCATTTGTTGGGAGAAAAATATTTTATATTGTCTCTAATGGCTGAGTCCAGTTTAAAAACCATAACATCGTCGTAAATGACTTCAAGGACTGGATTATCAGAAGAAAACATTGAATCCTTCTCTTCCCAGCCCAAAGCTAATGCACTGAAAAATACTTCCAGCACAGAGTTCCTGCTCACAACTATGTCCTTCTTCATTAAAGCTATTGTAGTAGTGTCATTTAGATGCCGGGATGGAATGAGTAGAAATGCCTGTAAAAATTAAAAAATTAAATAATATAGAATTTGAATCATATGTCAAAAGATCTACATTACATTTTCAACAGTACTATTAGATTCCTTTAGATTCGGTAGTGTTCTGTTATGGATACTTTTTAGTTCGTCAATTGATATACGCTCCCACGAATTATTTTCAACTGTCCAGCCATCGAAGTCCGTTTCAAATGAGTGAAGAATACCTTTGTCACTTGTTTCTGTAGTAGTAGTACTCCATGACATTGGTAAATAAAAAATGACTAAAACAAATAAGGCTCTCTGAACAAGATGGAACATTCTTTTGACTGTGCTTAGAACAAAAATATATCTTGAAATAGGTATAACTAATATGGATATATTAAGACCAATTCTTCAATTTATGATTTGTCTGTCCACGAAAAAAAAATAACGTCTGGAATATCACTCTTCATACGATGTTAACCCCGTTAAATGATAAAAATCATTTTCCATAAATCGTACACTTCCTTGGATCCAAGCACATTCATATTAATTGATTATTAATGACGAATTTCTTCTTCTTGTAGAGCGTTTAAATAATTGCACTCCATTAATAATAGTACTTAGAAAATAGAGTGCGTTTGTACCTAATACAGTGAAATTAGCGAATTAATATAGGTACAACATATTTTTTAGATTCGTTGAGCATTATTAAAGTCTTTAAAGTATTAAAACCCTAAACTACAGGTGTTTCATTATTGTAAAAGACCTTAATTATTATTTCTAGCTAGATCATAATTTCAAAGAAAATTGATGTTTGATTTCTTTCTGCAGGTGTATATTTTGTAATTTGATCTCTCAAATTGAAGTTGCTGTACAATAGCAAAATATGAAAAAATCAATTTAATGATTTGCAACATTAATTTACATAGTATCAATGAATTGGAAGTTGATTATATAATAAGTATGTGCTCCTTTAACATAAAAAAAGGCAACATTCCCAATTTAATACATAAAGCCCCCATGTTTCATAGACATATTTGGCTCAATTATAGGGTTAGTACTCAATTTTTTTGGGATAACTTGAACTATCAAAGAATGTTTACTACAGTTAAGATACTTCATTTGACATCTATATGGAGCCTTTCAAATACATAAAATCCATCCTTTTCTAATTCTTTCATTGTAAAAATGAGTTTTTGCTACTTATTTAAGTGCTATTTTCGGACCACCCAAAGATTAATGATAATAATTTGTTCACAGAAATGGATAACTAAGTATTCCTCGTTGAAGACAAAAAAATATATAATCCTAACTCAATTATACGAAAAAAACTTTCTAGCTTGCTTTTGTGTTGACACCCCACATATTCAAATCCATGTTGAACTGTTTATTTCCTTTAAAATCTGTTTTCATGTAATACATTTAATTTCAAGTCTGCTGAAGAAACCTGTGAATTTTGAGTGCTCAGAGTTAATGACTAAAGAGTTCAGCTTTTTGACACGTGACAAATCCACAACTTTTACTTTCATGGGAGGGATATCCAATCTTGCATTCAGGAATATTTACCTTTACCGGGCGCAAGGAATTATACTATAACAATGGATAAAAAAAAGATCAAAATGTACTTACTTAATTCATGGGCGCAAATAACCATCAACGGTTGAAGGATCATTTGTAATTGAGGGTGGATTTTATTGTAATGACGTCATAGTACAAAATATACAATCGGCTTTAACTTCATTATTACGTAATAATTATAATGAATGAACAATAAAAGACGGAAGGAATATGTCAAAATATAGATTCACCAGCCAGGTTATAGTGATGGGAATATTATAACGTTAATTCTGAATAAAATATATACAAATTAATTGAACAAACTTGATATAAAAGCTCAAGACACGTTTTTCCTTCAATAAAGCAGAGCTAGAGCTCCCTAAAAGAATATATAAAAGATATATATTCTTTGGAGCTCACTCTTAGCAGAGGGTTTCAAAAATTGAAGGGAGAAGTAATAGGGCTGGCTGAGAGAGGAAAGCAGATTGACTAGGGAAGACTGAGACAGTTATTTATCACAAACTCTCCCAGTCTTCCCTCACAAACGCTATAATATATTATTTAAAGTTAAATGTATTCATAGAACTATGTTATACAAAATAAATGATATACTTCCATGTACTGAGCAGAACCAGAGCCGGTTTCAGGGGTTCGTTTGACTGGGGCCCCTGCACTGGATATAATTTTGTCAAAATTTAAATATAAACTACACTTAAAAATTACTTTAAACTATAACTATAGAAAAGCCCTAACTCATTCGAGGGATTTTTTACATTACATACAAATTTTGTTATATTAACAAAAACTTAATATATACTTTTATAAAGAAATGGTTAAAGCCATCCATTACTCCAGAGAAAAATTATTAAGGAAAAAATTCATTAGTTCTAGAATTTTTTTATTTAAAATACGAATGAATCCAAATTCCGCAAAAGCTTGATTAGAACGTCATCTAAAGGCGGGTTACCACATCTATCGTGCATGTATACGTATACGTCTATATATATCTATATATTTGTGTACAAGTTGCAACTTGTATAAGCAAATTGTACGTCTCAAAATGCATTATTTAATCAGGGCATTGGTCATTCAAAGTATCGACTATTAGTAGATACTATCTTTTCATTTTGATCTATTAATATTACATGGTTATTATGTATTTATGAGTAAAATAACTATGGATATTTGAACTTTATAATGTTTTACAAAATTCATATATATAATTAATTTGTATAGAAATAGTAAAAAATTACATCATTGATATGATATTTAAAAAGTTTCCGTCTTAAAAGTCCGTATTTGTGACCTCTCAATCTGTTCACTAATTAAATCGTTGCGTGGTAAAATCGAAGTGTACATACATTATCATTTGAGACAAAATTGTTGTAGGTAATATCATCGTGAAGCAATTTCATTGGAAGACATCAATATCGTGTGCAATTTTGTTGCAAATATCAAGATAAATTATATTCGGGCAATCAAACTATTGAATGATAATTACCCCAAAAAAAAAAAAATATATCAAAGTAAAATGTACTAAAATGGGCTAGATTTTTTTTATCGATTAGAACGAGAATAGTTGGGATAATTAGGAGAAAATATTTTGAGTTATGTGTATACTCAACGCCCCTAGCAGACAAAAAAAGTATTGCCAAGACCACTACTTAGTAGTGTATAAATATTGATTATGCAGTCTTTCCTTGACGAAATTTATTTTTAATTGAATAAAATATAAATCCTTTTTACATTCATATAATAAAAAATAGTATATTTATATAATTTAAGGTACGTACCACTACTTTGACCCCCAATTTCAGAGATATAACGTCACAACTTACAAAATAATTTGATTTACAAGGGTGTCAGGTTCGTAACTTGATAGCACCGTATTCCAAATAAAGAGTATATTATATACTCTTTGATTCAAATAGATACTGATAAGGACGCACAATTTATAATCCATCCAATAGGGAATGACTGGCGAAAGTACACAAAATCAGGTTAAGACTCCTTGATCATTAAAAAAAGAAAATTATATATAATTCCGTTGACAACATTTCAATATTTTACGTCATAAATAATTTAGCCCACCCGTCAAAATTAAGTGTACCCACGGACACATAAAACCATGTCAGGAAGATTCGCCTTGAACATGCCCGCCCTGTACGATAACTTTCAATTGTTGTCGAAACAAGAATAAATTTGATAAAGCTTCCATCATATCGAAATGATATTTTTTAAATAAAAAATGAATTCACGAGTCTCAAAATTTGTACATATATTCGCCTGTTATTTTTCTAATTTGTATCGTATAAAAAAAAAGGAGTGTGTATTAAAAAAATGGTAAAAAGGTCGTTACACTAAGCTCAAAATGTTGGGCCCTATTATTGAACTTGCTTATGTAATTACTAATTATAGCTATAATTATTTTTAAGATAAGTACTTCATAGCTAAATCATATAAAAATAAGTTATTATTTAGATCGTTAGAATGAACAGTCCGTGATCTTTAGGACTCGTCCCATTTGATTCCTTAGTTAACTGTTTCAATATAACAAACATTAATTATATGTATCTATTTTATTAAATTTGTTAGAACCTTTTAGCGGAGTCACATCGCCTCCCTTACTAAGTACACTGATGATTTTATATATTTGAAAAGTAAGAAAAGGACAAAAAAGTATCAACAGGTTAATAAACAATGAGTGATGTCGATCCAATCATCATGAGCGTCCTTAGCAAAAACAAAAGTTAAAAAAAAAAATATCCATGGAGATATTTCATGTTGAAACTGGTATAAATAGCCATGTAGAAAAATTTACACTTCGGTCTTAATGGGTTTAAATTGTTTACTGAGGAATATCTAGGGGAATTCAACTATCATGTACAAGTTTGCCCGTACGTCATGCTCTCTTTTCAAAAGTTCAAAAATTCATTTTTTCACAACCTTTTATTAATAAAGAATAACTTTGCAGTAGAGAAGAAATATGGATTGAGAAAGAGGAGAATCATCTCGACTTTTTTGAGTTATTTGGATATTGAACACTTCGAAGGATCACGAAAGTAGATGGAAGGTCTAATTTTGTGAAAGGCATTTAATACGATAATTCGAATTAAAATATATAATATGGGTACTTTTTAATACTTCATAGTATAATCTGTTTAAAAATACTTTATTAAGCTATTGTCATCTCTAAATTCATATAATTATTGTAATAAATTATTATTATTGCAATAAAAATTAAAAAAAATATAAATATTTTAAATGCCATTTATGTTATTAACCATAGATTACTTAACATGTAATCTACTAAATAGTGTTATAAAATTCACAAAACTTAGGCCAGCGTATATCATAATTCATAGCTATAGTTGATAATATTGTAGAGAAAAATGCGTGCAAGGAGGAGGGGGGAAAAAAGACATATGGTATCATTGTTGAAAATACTGATGTGATTATCATCTGCCTGCTTTATTATGATTTTTGAGGGTATAACGAATGTATTTATTAGCAAAATGTTTAATGAAGATATACTACGTATAATTGACTTAGACGTTTTTTATCCGTTACAGTAGATTTGAAAACGTCACACTCCATGAAATTGTAATTCATTATGAACCTTATTCTCAGAATAATAGCTAATGAAACGACAAAGTAGAGTATTTGAAATATATTTGAAGCTCAAAGTTTAAAAAAGAAGGCTTTAATTAAATATAATCTACATACTAAAAAATAAACCATTAAACATTTAAGTTAAATATACAAAATTAAACAATTAAAATCATATAACTATTAATAATAATAAATTATAAATACAGAATATTGAAATAATAGATTGATCCAGATAATTTTTTTCTTGTTTTAACATCGGAATTCAGTTAAATATGTCATAACTTTAGGTTGCAATACACAAGCGAGACGTGGAGTTTAATCAAAAAGATAACCACCCCTCTTCTTCATGTGGAAGTTGCTATATACAATTGTGCACAGGATAGATATATCTCTACCGATGAGATCTAACTAATTATTAATAATAAAGTAAATGTCAAAATCATAAAATTAGACAATAAATATACTAATAAAAAATTTTTATAAATAAATTCATCGTAAAGATTTAGAGCAGAAGCTAATTATGTAGTAATGTCCGGCGATATTACTCCCTATTAAGAGCATCAAAAAAGATTTTCCCCCGTTATTTAGGTATGCTTATATAACAACATACTATTATCATGATGGATATACACAATTGTTAATTATAATGCAACACCCAATGTAACTATTGGTTTTCCAATATTACATAGTCAATAAATATTACTTCTTTATCACTTAAGGCTTAGCTATGGTTGATAGGCTCCAAGAAATGGTGTTCAGAAAACTCATAAAAGGCAAAAACAACTGCTTAAATGGTCACAACAACGGGGGTAGTTGCATTGGGTGTAGCATTATAATTACAATTGTGTATATATGTTGTTATATAAGCATAAATAGCGGAGAAAAAAATCTTTTTTGATGCTCTTAATAAGGAGTAATATCGCCGGACATTACTATATAATTAGCTTTTGCTCTAAATCTTTACGATGTCATGTTAGAAAACTACAATAAGTCAAGAATGGTTGCCTGAATTGTCTTATCAGTTAAATTTGACTGCATGGATTAACTTTTCTTTTTTTAGATAAATATGAAATAAATGAAAGTGGGATTCTAAAAGCTGTTCTTACTAAGATTGGAAGAAGATATGGATTGAAATCTAACAATATTTTATGATTTACTTTATTATTAATAATTATTAAAATCTCATCGGTAGAAATATATCTATCCTGTGCACAATTGTATATGCAACTTGTACATAAGGAAAAAAGGTGATGATCTTTTTGATTAAACTCCACGTCTGGCTTGTATTTTTCAACCTCAAGTTATGACATATTGAACTGAATTACGATGTTAGAACAAGAAGATATTATTTGGATCAATCTATTATTTCAATATTCTGTATTTATAATTTATTGTTATTATTAGTTATATGATTCTAATTGTTTAATTTTGTATATTTAACTTTAATGTATGATGGTTTATTTTTTAGTATGTAGATTATATTTAATTTAAGCCTTCTATTTTAAATTTGGAACTTCAAATATATTTCGAAATACTCTTATTTTGTCGTTTTATTAGTTATTTTTCTGAGAATATGGTTCACAATAAATTACTATTTCATGGAGTGTGACGTTTCCAAATCTACTGTAACGGATAAAAATCGTCTAAGTCAATTATATGTATTATATCTTTATTAAACATTTTGCTAATAAATACTTTCGTTACACCCTCAAAAATAATAATAAAGCAGGCAACTGATAAATACTGATGTGATTATCACTGATAATCACATCAGTATTTTAAACAATGATACCATGTGTCTGTCTCCCCCCTTTCTCCTCGCACGCGTTTTTCTCTACAATATTATCAACTATAATTATTACCATGACTCTGATGATTAAGATGTATAATTATGTTCTATGAAGACAGATCCTTGCATTCCGTCCGAAAGAGTATTAAATGTTGTTTTTTCTTCATATATTAATGACTATAATCATCCTAAATTATATTAATTAAGACTCACTTTGGTTTAATTTATTTGAAATAAAATTGAATACAACTTTTGAAAAACCTAAACAGAAATTAAATTATATTTGTTAATACAATAAATAAATGCTTATATTTCAGCCATTGTCCCAGCAGTCTTCATTGCCTTTACGTGATCTAAATGTACTTACACCAAAATAAAAAAGATCATCATACACCTGGATTGAATATTTAAGTTATGACAACAAAAGATTGGCATGAAATAAAGTGAAATGAAACTCCATGTCCTCTCCTAAGAACACTCTTGGTAATAACTTAAAGATACATTGGGATGTAATTTAGTAGAACCTACAAAAATAGATTCCTATACAAAAAAACCAAAAACTATTAGTTTTTAAAAATTTAAGTTTTTGAACGTTTTAATAACTTTCTAATTACAAATTCATCTACTAAAACAAGGAAGGAAGGGAAATTTAATTATTTCACTTATGATATAATAGGTTAGTTTAGTGTATTGAGACCCTACAAAGGTTCTTCTTTCCTTCCTTCTTCCCCTCTTCTTATTCAAATTTATTATGTGTATATGTAAAGTACTGTTTTAGCTTCTATCTTGATAGTATAAATAGCTGTAACTCTCATGTATTTATCAGAGTAACAAGGATGTGTATAATATACTTGTTTATATATAACTCCTTCTAGTCCCATTCCTCAACTCATTCTCCTTGTTTCTCTCGGTCATCCTGGATTCCCGGTATTGAATAGTTTGTATCTTTCAACCTCGTCAAGACACAACAGTTAGGGGAAAAGGAATCCGTCATTTTTGCATAATTTCAACGATTGAGTGATAAGACGTACCACAATCAACCGATTTAAGCCATGTATGCACCGTTCTGTTTGATAACTTGTTACCAACAAGAATTCCAAACTTCATAAGGGCCTTCTTGTAGAAGCCCTTGTTCCAAATGAAAAAAACAAAAAACAAAAAACTAGGACATCTAATATTCACAAGTCTTTATTGAGGCCAAATTTGTATCCCCAAGCGTATTTGCCATATACAGGAATAGGTAGTGGTCTCTTGGTGACAGTTATGGTCTGTTGGTTGGATGCATAAGAACTTCCAAACTGAGCTCCAGGAGCTTCGGGCGCGTTATCAAATATGTGTCGAGCCTGGTGTTGTCATGATAAAACAAGATTCCTCACTTATTCAATAATGTTGGCCTCTTTTGATCGATCCCCACCTTCAAACGGTCACATTGTCCAGAGTATAGTGGAGAATTGAGTCTTTGGCCATAGAAGAGCAGCTCATACTAGATTATTCCCTGTAAATCCCACCAAACACACAGCAACATCTTCCTGGTAGTCAATCCTTGACATTGACGTAAGTGATCCATTTTTATTGTCATGCACAATCCGTCTGAGGAATGACACGTTTTTCCCCTTTAGATTGTAAAAATGTAAAATATGGCGAATTTCTTCGTTTGAGACCTCCATATTGGACACTCATAATTCCCGACTGAACCGGCCATGTGCAATACTGTCCGAAAAGCATTTGTAGTATACACTTACAACTGTTATTATTGGCATTCAATGCGAGCGTTAAGTCTTTTTTATTCTTGAAGCCATTTGATGGAGTTTAATCAAGATTTTTTTTTAATTTCTTCATTTTATCTATTCAAAATATCAGCTTTGAGTCCCCAAGATGCCGTCTCCTTCAGTTATGATACAATTTATGACGTCATTGAAAACGCTCCATTGACTCCTTAAAAAAAGAATAAGATAATTGTACTATGAAGTTAGATGTGAAGTGATGCAAGAGAATGAAAGGCTCGTTTTTTTTCGGGATCATCTTTACTGTCAATTATGAGCTGTTTAACGAGATAAACTATTCCAATTATTGTTATTAATATCATTATTATTACGATTTCTTTTTTTATCAGAAGGGAAGGAGGAGTATATATTATATACTTCAGTAAATGAGGGGTTATGACCAATTTTAGAATAGTACTACATATTCTGGTGGAAAGAGAGTAGGGCCTTACCTTTATTGTATCGCACAACCTTTCCTCAGAAATGAAAGATAACAAATTGCCCAAACATCAGCTTGTAGAGATAATTATTCGTAGCTTTTAAGAAGCTATCTCTTATTGAACCAATCAACGCTTAGAACACTGATTTGGAGAAACGAAACAGAAAAATCTACAACTAACAACAAATTAGTCGTAGCTCCACTTGATTACAAAAAATGTGATTTTTATGGAATCAATAAAAGACTACTCAAACTCATTTTGTGATGTTTTTAAATATGCCATATTTTGTATTCACAAAAAAATTTGGATGTGAGGTGTGGGAGTCGTTCTTCTCAAAGATGTCCGAATTTGGAAAATCCAGATGGTTGATGTCAAGACTGGGAGAAGGCACATGGAGGCAGTACGTAAATCAACCATATTGTTGTTGCAAAAGAGTTGATTAATCTTTGCTTTATGCGGGTGTATTTGACTTCTTGATGTTGTAGGGAGTCTGGATGGAGATGCCAACGGTCCCTACAGCCTTCTCGGTACTGACAATGGTCGGAGGAGATCCCACATACTTTTTGTAGTATGTCCGACATTTTTACACTTGGAAACAAACATGGGATAAAAACAAAACTTGTTTATTTTCAGCTGTCGGTTGTTTGTGGTAAAAAACCTAGGTTTTGAAGTAACATGATAAAGTCGCCATTAAATGATCATGCAAGTTTTGAGTTCCCACCCTGTATATTTTTGTGTTAGCAAAGTTAGGTTGACATTTCAAATAGAAGTGCAGGGCTCTAGGAACTGGGGTGAAAGTCCCAACATCCCAACAAAAAGTTGTTTATAATAATTATATATTATGAATAGAAAACATTTTGTAGAGCGCGAGGAAAAGAGTTGGCAATATTTGTGGTTTTACTAAATGAAGCTCAGGTTAACATAAGCTGCAACCTATATGATTTTTGAGCGAGAAAATGAATTATTGCAATCAAGAGGATAATCTTGACGTAGCTCGTGTTTTGTGTGTGCTCTTTTGTCTTATTTCTTTATTCTGTAATTGACCGTCGGGGTGTTAACATTTCGCTCTGAACGATGAACTCACACCAATTTTTTGAGGTATTTTTTTTAAATGCATACTAAAATATTAGTTAATATGTTCTGAAATATAATTATAATACTTTCTTTGCACCTATGCTAGTTTAAATGTTAAAAGTTCTTCTCTCATTAGGGGTAATACATCCTCTCCTTTCAAAATCATCTAACAGGCAGCTGATATTAACAAGGGTATTAATTCAGTAGCACCATATGTCTCGCTCCTGCAAATAATCGACTGCAACGTCATGAATTCCAAGTTCTCACCTCAAATAATCAGAATTACCATGTTAATTTTCAGTTTCTTTTTTTTTTTTGTATGCCCAAAATGCTTACGATTTACAATCCTATTTATAAATGAACTCGACATTGGATTAATTCCTGAAAGTGGCCTTGATAGATACGGAGGGGGATTTTTGTTTATTTCCTCGTCTTCTTATGAATGAAAAAACCATATTTTTAAAGAAAAAATGACGTTAGGAAAAGGCGAAAGCGATGGATATGCTATACTGAATCCAGACCCTTGTTCATATCCCCTACATGTTATATGTTGTTGTTGTTTTTTTTGGAAAAAGGGGAGAAAGAAAATTAATTTTTGCTATGAAGAAGAAAACCTCTTCTACATTTAAAATAGGATTAGTTTAGGAAAAATATTCTAAATACATATATTTAAATTCATATATATTTATTTTATTATTCATTTTTAAAACAATTTACACCAAATATAGGGAAGAATGAGTGTTGTGTTGGTCCTTATTTATTCGGTCCAGTCCAGTGTTAGGATGGGTCTTATCAGTCTTTAGGTCTAGTCCTAGAAATTTTCAAAAGGATATCAATTGTTCATTAAGCCAAATAAGAGACATATGAAGATTATTGCACATATCTTGCAAAAAATATGATTTTTTTCATTATAATGCGAACAAATTATATTGTTACTTAGTTATGTAATTTAATTCTATTATATAACGGAATAATTTTTATAATAGAAAAGCCACTTCGTTGACGTCACAAGGGAGGGATTTTACCTTCTTTAAGGACCGATACGTGAAATTGGACTGGATCCTGGTCTTAAATAATGACGGACGCAATACTGGCGAGAATGCTTACTGCAGAGGGAGAAATTAACACCACGACGACTGGTTAAGTAATGAAAAAAAAAAAAAAAAAGAGCACGTGCCATAATTGGTTTTCCTTTTTTTATTTTTAAGGATAGTTTTTTCCTTACAAAAATGTAATCTTTACTTAGAGCTGCATACAGTTTATCTAACAAAACATAATGATTGCTAAGCTGCTTTTATCCCAAACATTCTTCAAATGATTAGGGTTACCATTTTACCATTTCTCTGTGCTTTTTATTTTTACATACTGGGAGCTCATATTTGATACAACTCTAATAAGGAAAACACCATTCCATTTTTCCTTATTTGATGTTTAATAAAGAGTGTGGAACATACTAGAAAAGGAAGAATGACGTCATAAATAGTATTGTCTAATATATATTGAATGCAGTAGAGGAAGCTAAGGAAGAAGGTATATTATTGATATGGGTTGTAGTATGATCGTATAAGTATATTATTATAATATACTATGCAGAATATTTATTCTTCACTACGACCCTGATTAAAACAACTTTTCATAAATATTTATTTTGTTCCTTAGTTTCACATATTTCATAGGTATATAATATACAAATTTATATACATATATTATAAGTGCATTAAAAAGTACCTACATATTAGACTGCCCCGTTTTCGGCTTCTGCTTTATATAAATAAAATTTCAGTCAAATTTGATTAAATATCCATTTAGAAAAAAATTAAATTTCAGAGTTCTAGAATGCTTAGAATATTTTCTTGGAATTAAGGCTAAAGTTGAATTTGTAACATCCATCCCTATAAATTATAAAGACAACAAAAGAACAGAAAGAGAAATAATAGGGTCGCACGATAGGGGGGCAGAGGGACTATAACCCCCTCTAAAAATGAAAAAAAAAAATAAGAATAACGAATCAGTGACGGTATCAATGGTACAATTCCTATAATTCTTGAATACAGGCAAGAAAATAACTCAAGATATAGATATTAGTGTTGTGTAGGTTTAGGACTGAAGACTGTAGTTCTGTTCAGTTCAGTGCTGCATATCTAGGGGCATACACAGGATTATATTAAAGGGGGAAGAAGAGGGGGGTTGTTTAAAAAATAAAAAAATCCCCCGCCTCTGAATTTGATGAAATTACCTTTTTTTTATAAAATAAATTGTTCAAAAAATTATGACAAAAATTCGTTTATTTAGGAGGGAGGTTACAGCCTCTCAAGCACCCTAGCTACTCCCCTGATATCAAGTTGCAATTACAAAAATAGCGCAACCTTTAAATTTTCATATTTTTTTAACCTCTAGAAATAACAATGTAGCAACGAGCGTGTGAAGTTTACGCTCAGGGCGTCAATGAAAGGGGGAGTACAAATCCAGGTTTGTAAATCCTAAGCATTTTTTAGCGTACAAGCTTTGTTGTTTTTGTTGGTAGCCACAAAAGTGTTTTTATTTTCGAAAGCTATTATCAGTATTCCTTTATTCTTGAAGAGAGAACATCCAAGTATAAAGTGCAGCTACGAGTGTGAAAAAGGAGAGTAAGGCTAAGGATTTATTGTGGGGTTATCTTCTATTTTAATACAACCAATTTGACTACAGCCAAGTTTTTCTAGTCGTCGACGCTTAATAACCCCGAGCAATGCTAGGTACTGTTATGTTTCGATCATAATCAATCAATTCCCCTCAAGCACTTAGGGCAGACTAATTTCTCTTTATTCAACGTATTAATACATATTTACATATAATTGTGTACTTGATATTTACATGTTGATATTCATATTTGATATCCCTTGTGATACCACTGCTGCTAATGTTTGATAAAAATGTTTCAAATGGACAAACATGGGCAATTTGAACCCAAAAATATCATTTTTGGGTTCAAATTGAAGCTAATTGGCATGTCGAACGCCAGTAATAGCCAGAGAAGTCTCCAACTTTGGCAAAGTTATGGAATGACGTAGCTCAATCAACCAAATGCTCGGGAGAAATTATTCTCTTGAACTCAATGTGTGCAGCTTCGCGCCTGGTCGTTCCTAGAGAAGGAAATATACTTTATTTATATGGACTTCAAATACCATTCCTAGGTGAAATGAAGTAATTGTAATGATATAATGTTCACATATACTTTATTAGCGCAACGCCATCTGACCAATTAAAATAACATTGAAAAAAGAAAAGAGAAAAAGTTGGGTTCTTTTAACGGGACGGTATAATGTATAAGTAGAATATAACTGCAATGAAGAATTTTCTACTCCTAAGTTTACTCAATGACTCAGGATTAAAAAAAAAAAATTATACAAATAAATACAATTCTACAAATTGTATTTAATTACCAAAAAATCCATTCATTAAGCCTCATTCGTGCTCAACGTTATTTTTCTTTGCATTAAAATAAATATATTGGTCCCGGGTACTTTCGCCTTAAACCATTTTGCCTTAGAATATTTCGCCTTAAACCCTTTCGCCTCATGGATTGCCTTAATATATAAATAAATGAGGTGTATATGTCGTTATGATTTTATTTGAAAAAGAAAATAAAATCCACCAACACTCTGGACAGATCTCAAAAGAGTACATATCCGGGAAAATAAGGACGGTTTATAAAGTTGTCTTTCTTTTAAAAGTACAGTTCTGGGTCCTTTCACTTTCAAAAAGCAGTGCGTGGGGCGTTAGATATAAAGTAATCATTAGTGTGAGTACTCTTGAATTAGTTAGAGTAGGGGTGAACAGACTTTTTAGCTCGAGAATTGCATTCAGAAACAGATTCTGTCTGAGGACCGCCCTGAGGACTAGTTTGTGTGTGTCCGTGTGTTCTTTATCTGTGATCACACGCTAAAACTAGAAGGCTGAATTTTTTCATGGGTGCCTCTTTCGAACCTAGTAAGGCTAAGACAGAAGTGGCGATTTTTGGAGGTGATATAAGGGGAGCTTATACTATACCCAAAACACAAAAACCGTTTTTTGGAGCTCAAGGAGACTATACAAGGGGTTCAGTTATAAATCTAAAAGTGATTGGCGTCTCAAAAAACAATTATACGAAGAACTACGTTTTCTAAATTTATTAAAAATAAAAAAAAATGATGTGGAAAAAAATAAATCTTTTCTGAATAATTTTTCTATTTTTTTTTTTTTTTTTTTCATCAAAAGTGAATTTTCAATTTTAAGCAGAAATATAACAAAATGATGAATTTTGCAAATAAATTTTTGACTCTAACTTCAATAATAAGTATTTTCAATTTCTGGAGCATTTTACTAAATAATTTTTCCAATATTGGCAAAAATGAACCAGTTTTGACGTGTTATTTTTTCGATAAAATTATTTTCCATCACTTCTTTATTTTTGCAAGTAGGTTTGGGTTACTATTTTTTTTGCAAAATTAGTGCAAACAAGTTTTTTATAGATTTCTTCGTGAATTTTCATTTTACAATTTTTTGACAAAAATAAAAAAATGACATCTCATCTAGACAATTTTTTTGAAGGTTATAAGAGTCAATAATAAGAGTATTGGGAGGGGGGGGGTTATTTTGTGGACTACCTTAGTTAACCGGATGTATATGATATAGTGTGATTAGTATAGATATGTAGTATAAACTTTATATAATTTCCCGTTCCATCATTATTAACATAGTAAGATAATTACAATTAGAAGGATCTTTCTCCACAGTAACGAAACATTCATATTTCATTAAAGAAACACATTTGACTCAACCAACACAATACAACATAGATGTTTATAAGATCAGTAACATTTAATCGATTTCGTCTTCTTTGGGACCTCTTCAGAAATAATTATATAACAATATTCTTAAATTCTCATGTTTTCACAAAAAAAACAAAAACACTAAAATTTAAAACTAGGAATATATATAATAACATATACGAGTAAATTAATATATTAATTAGTGATGGGACGATTGATCGGAATCGAAGAATCGGGTGCCTTTTCTGGAATCGGAATCGCATCGGCACTGTGAAAATAATGTTTAAATTCCTATTCCCACTAGTATTTAACTGTTTGATTACTTTTCTAAGTTATGCAAAAAAAAAAATATATATAAAATATATCCGTCAAGATACAAAAACAACAATTTGAATTTATGATTTGAGCCTTATTATTTTATAAAATCAAAATAAAATAATATATGATAAAAATGCTCGAAAACTGAGAAGGAACAAACTGAACGTTAACTATGTTTGGGAATAAATAGATACCATTGAACCTCTGCTCGAGACGTATCACGAGATTTTTCAACTTTTGAAAAATTTATCTTTGATTGCCGGAACGAAGGAAAAGGTTCACTATTCAATTCCTGCTTCTTACTTTTTGGACGATCCTTTATATAAGAGAGTTTAGCTCTAATTGTTGTTTTGCAATATTTACAATATACATTTTTTTAATCAGTAGAAATTTGAACAATCCTGTCTTTGGATCACTGATCTACTCTGTTCTAAACTTTTTGCGTTTATGAGATTGTCTTTAACATTTTATTTTTTTAAGAAATTTTTTTAGGATTGAATATTAATAAAGAAATAAGAAAATATATAAATTTTTTTGTGGGAATTGTAAAAAAAATGATGTTCTATCAAAGGAACAAATATATATAGAGTACTTTTAACTCATAGGTCATAACTATTCTACTCTTTAAAAAAAAAAAAAAAAGCGATAAACTTCCCGTAGGCAAATTTTCCAACGGCGAGCTCTCCTGACGCGGCATCATATCTGGGCTTCACCAATTGATTTTAAATATTGTACTATATCAGTTATTCTCGCTAGTAGTGTTGTAACATCGCCCATTGACTGTCGTACAAGTTCACTTACCAACTTGATTTTGTTTATAGTATTTCGAACACATCACAAGAATGGCAGGCAAACCAACCAGAGGTCGCAGTAGGAGTATTGTATGGAAGTTATTTGCGATTGATCTTGATAACAATGCAAAGTCAATCTGCAAACTATGTGAACCTCACATATCTAGGGGTCCAAACTGGAAAATCAAGTTAGACCACATCTAATTTGTTAAAGCATTTCTCAACAAAGCATGTAAAAAAATTAAAAGAAGAGGAAGAAAAGGATAAGATTGAACAGGAACGGGTAAAGAAGAAAATATGATTGCTTTTTCCATCAAATATTCAATCAACAAAAAAAAATGAAAAGTTTGAATGTTTCACAAGCAGTAAACATTAGATGACATTCAAGAGAAGTGCAAAATATGGGACATTTATGACTCAAGGGCTAAAAAATATTATTATCGAATTGGTGAAACGATTTCAGTCGATTTACAACCATTTTCTCTTGTTCAAGACCTAGGATTCAATTGGCTTTTAAACAATATTTGTCCAAATTATAGAGTGCCTTCAAGAAAATATATTAAAGGCGACATCGTAACGGATATTCATCAGAAAGTAAATAATATATTACAACATGAGATCAATAGCACAAAATTTATGTTATTCACAAGTGATGGTTGGACTTCCAGTACTGCAAATACCTCATATTTAAGTTTAACAGGACATTGGTTTGATGACAACTTTGACCAAAAAACTTTTATACTTTGAGTGTTCCATTTCCATCAGCGCATACAGCAGTAAACATAAGTAAATGCTTAGAAGATACCATGACAGAATTTAACATTTCTTTTGAGAAAATACAACTTGTAGTAAGAGACAATGCTCCTAATATGGTAGCAGGAGTTGCTCAAGTAGGTTTGAGTTCTTTGCCTTATTTTATCCATACATTACAGTGAGTTATTAATGATACTATTTTTGAACAGAGGTGTGTAAAAGACTTACTATCAACATGTAAACAGATTCTTGGTTACTTTAACCCTTCACCATCTGCTTTCGCAAAACATAAAGAATACCAAAAAAAGTTCAACTTGACTCTTCACAAGTTCATTCAAGATGTACATAATCGTTGGAATAACCATTATTATTTTCTGGAGAGGATTCAAGAACAGAAAACTGCAATCATAGCTTATTGCAGTGACAATGTTAAGCCATCTTGTTTAGAAAACAACGAATGGAAAATACTTGAAAAAGGATTTTGTTTTGAAGGCTTTCATAGGCTGTACAAATATTCTGAGTGCTCGCAATGCAACCGCTTCAATTATCATTCCAAATATTAAAGCAATTTATAATTTCTTTGAAAAAAGTGAAGAAAATTGTATTTTTGCTGGCCTTGAATCTACAATATTTAAATGGAAAGCCTTCAATTAAAAGAAGATTTTATTACTATTCAAATGATAAAAATTTAATTATTGCTACATATTAATTGATTTACGATATAAATATTCATTTCTTGATGACAGATATAATAACCAACAGTGTGACGACATTATTCGGCAGTGGATGGATGGACCAAAGTGCTTTATCGTCCAAGAATAAAGATCTTGATAGTCGTCAAATTGATATTTCTGACAACTCAATAACTTTCAATCACACTTCAGATGATAACAGCAATAAAGGGGTAAATATAAATATTACCTTCTCTTCATGCTTTGCAGAAATTAAAGAAAGGTATTGTCAAAAAGATGAAGTATAAGAAATCCGACTTCCAATCAAATGAAAAAAAATTATTCAACTCAAGAGTTTGAGAAAATCAATGCAGAAATAAAATTTGATATGGACATATACAAAGCATCAAGATTGATAAAAAATGAAAATAATCCTCTTGAATATTGAATTGTGAATCATATTGATTATATTTGTATACATTTATTTTATCAACAGTGATTCTTTGAAATTTACAACAAAATAGTATTTTTTTACTATTATTTAAAATATTAAAGAATCGGCTATTTTCACTAGAATCGCATCGAAATCGGCATCGGGATTTATTTTTGGAATTGTTCCATCACTAATATTAGTAATAAAATATCGAAATACTTTGCGTTTACAGGATCGTAACCTTACATAAATTCATAATTATATTTTTTTTAAAGTTTTTTTTTTTTAAAGGAAACTGTTTTACAGTAAATTTAATGAACGTCCAATTCAATTTTTATTCATTCCAGTGGGTGTTTTTGACTGAAATGATTGATCCACCATTTTTATTGAACCAAAAGTAACTTTATTATATCAGCATCGGACCTTATAGACTGGACTTGTATTAGCACCTGTACTTTCATATTGGATTTCTTATGTCCTCTCCAATTGAAGTTATCTCCATTGGAAAACAAAATTTGTCTTATAGCCTACACCTAATTATTCCAGGAAATATCTAGGCTATATTCACTATATGGATTATCTCATTACTCATCTAATTTTTTGAGTCAGCTAGTACAAGTTACAATTTGGTCATGACCTGTACAATGTGCAATATGCTATATTGCTGAATACGCATAAGATAATCGATAAATCCATGTCCCATATCGGGGACGTCCGCAGGGAGAGGGTTAAAGGGGCTGCAGCCCCCCTCCCCAATTAAGGATTTTTTGATTCCTACTGGAAAATTTAATATATATATATTTTTTCAAAAATTTAATATTTGATATTTTTTTTTTTAAAATTTTATTTTTTAATTTTTTTTTTTAAAATTTAACTGTCTAAATAAATATAGATTTTGAAATTTTTCTCCAAAAAATTTTATATTATAAGTTTAATTTAATAAATTTTTTCCAAAAATGTTTATATTTTAAGTTTAATTTAATAAATTTAAAACAAAAATTATAAATATTAAAAATCATTTTTGTAAACAGCTCTTAATTTTTTGAAATTTTTTTCATCTTTTTTTTTAGAAAAATTTAAATATTTATAGCTACAGAAGTATGTACTAAAGATAGGATCCGTATACAAAGTACCCGGCTAAGGTATAAGTAAACTTGTATTATCTGAAAAGATCCAAGATCCAAATTGGCTTTGGGTACCCGAACTTTTACTGTTCTTAAAAATGATCCGAGTGTTTCGAACATACACTCTATTTATCTTGATTAGTGATTGGAGCGATGACATCTACATTGAGAGTTGTATCCTGTGGTTATTTTACACGTGTGTAGATTCTCATCTTGTCGTATCACATAACTTGCTGGAGGGGATATATCCAAATTTCCAATAAATTTAATTCTTTAATTTTTTTTTTTTCAAAATATGAATATCTACGGATTTTTGAAATTTTTGGAATAATTTATCAATATTTCAAATTTTTGGAATAGTTATCAATTTTTGAAATAATTTTTATAATTTAATATTTGTAATTTTAACCGAAAAAATTACTCCTTCAATTTTTTGTTAGTAAACATTTAAAAAAATTTTACAAAAAATTTAATATTTAATATATTTTTTGTGAATAGCTATGAATTTTGGATATTTTTTACAAAAAAATTCTTAAAAGGTTGCCCTTTGCGGACACCTCTGGCTCAACATATATTGAAATTGTTTTTCTATCATAATTTAAATGATGATTTATAAAATCTATTTTTTGTTGATTCGTGCCCCACCCTCCCTAATATAAGGACTATTATGATAGCTATAATCTATTTTGATTGCATCTTATTTAATGAACATCAAAGATATGCACATAATATGTATATTGGGATTTCCGTTCTTCTCCAAATGATCTTCCAAGTAATATGTGTCTGTTGTATAATTAGTATGATACGAATGACTGTATGAATGAACGTATATGTAAAAAAACCTCGAGAAGTCCCCATCTTTTTTGTTCCAAAATCCAAAGTGATGGAATGACACAGTAAGTATAATGTACCTTATATAATATGAAAAATGAATGATATCTTATACACTTTTGTCTTCTATTCATAAGCAATTATTTGGCACTCTACAAAATAAAATATGGTAGTATATTATACTTTCATATCTACGTGGATGTCAGTAGTTTTTTCTATGTTCTTTGGCAGTCATCTATTACTTTCAATGGATGGGAATGTGGCAATATATGTTGACGGCTTGTCAATACAAAAACAATCTAAAATGATTTTTTCCAAAAAAGTGTTGGATTACCAGGGGCGTCCGGAGGTGGTTTCCTGGAAGGGCTGTAGACCCCCCCCCAATTAAGAAATGTTGCTTTCTATTTGAAATTTTAAGATTATTTTTTATTTTTTATTTTTTTATATAGATTTATATAGAAAATTATTATAAAAAAATTGAATATTTGAATATTTGTTTAAAAAAATTATATATTTGAAATTTAAGCATTGACATTTTTTTCGATAAAATTTAACTTTTTGTAAACATCTGTAGATTTTTCAAATGTTTAATCCAAAATCTAATATTTGAAATTAATTTTTCAAAAAAGTTTAGTTTTTCAAACATTTTTCTAAAAAAAATTAATTAAAAATTAATAATAACAATACATTTGTATACTTAAAGGCAATTAAAGGTGAAAACCCTCTAAAAATAGAACAATACATTTCGTTTTTTTGAATGCCAAAGCGTGAATAAGTTGAAATTTGGAGAGCATTAAGAAAACTTGGGATTCTCTTATATAATTTTTTGCTCGTCTTATTGAAATGTTGGATTGTATTTAGATGGAGATCTTGGATAGGAGGTCTAATTTTAAGCTAAAATGATTATTCATGTTAGTCTAACACAATTCCAACTTCTAATTCATGTAATAAATTATTTATTTTATAAAGGTCAATAAAAAGAATTGAATTCAATGTATACATATAATTGGCTAAAATATGTATATTATATCTGAACATAGAATTGATCAAACATTCCACTATAACGGAGGAGACTCGATTGTTGGTAACACATCGGCTCATTGTGATATTATGCAACCAATAAATTAAATTTTGGGTCATATACTTGTTCGAATAGTTTATGAACTTCATACTAATGAATTATCACTATATCACATAATAACTGAGATCCATGGTCCCAAAAATGAAGCTAACTCGTTTTCATACGTGCTAAATTATTATCCATTTATTTATTATAAATATGGAACGTTGGAAAATTATTTGGGGTGATGTTCACGACTTATAATTTGATTATAAATGCAGAAAAATAAGGACAATTTTCCCACTGCGTGAAACGTCTTTAAGTTTCGTTGATATTTGATCAATTTTATGCTTATCACATTACGGAAAAGGATATCTCAGGAATTACAGATAGTGGTCTTTTTAATATGAAGGATGGCTCACAATGGCAAGTCGTTTTGTACGACTCTACACCTCAAAGTATGGGTTGGTAGGAGATGAAAGAAAAAAGTTGTACGTTATTATCGGTTTTATCATTAATTTTTACTTCCATATGTGGTTCGAAATTAAAGTAGATTTAAATATTTTAACCGGACTATCACATACGTTACATCAAATATAATTACTTCAGAAAATGAAGGAAAAAAAAAGAAGATGCACTTTCAAAAAAAGTATCGCTATGAAATTTGCGATGAAAAGTGTTTTGCATGCTCACTCTGAGCATGATCACCTTTGTATAATATCAAGCTCTAAGCAAGAAGATACAAAATTCAGGTTATCAAAAATAAGAGATGGAAGAGATTTGAGTGATATCAGTGTACTCTCATAGTGTTCACCTGAACTCAATTGGGAATCTACATAAATTATTCATATCCAGGATTGGAACAACGCCACTGAGCCTTTTATCACGATAGTCACAGCTTCGACTTACAAACGTACATGTGCAGTAAAAGAAGTAGACAATACTTCAGGTCAAACTTATAACTTCAAAGCAAAATTAAAATCCCATTTTATTTTCCCTATTAATGGAACAAAAAAACAATTAGAAGCAATGATTCCTTCATATTTCTTTTTGAAGGGTTATAAAGAATTAAATATTCATAATAAATGAAAAATGTTCAACTTTTAGAATATAAAAATATAAATATGCTTAAATAAAAACAAATCAACCCTGGAAATTAAAGGATAATAAATGGAAGATTTTATTTTTAAGTGTATTAAATACTTTTTTATTAATTCAAAGTTATAAATATGAATACCCGGTACCAAAAAGGAGTATTAATTTATTGGCAGCATGTTTGGAACTAAAATATTCATATCCAGGCTTGTGAACAGAACGTTTGTTTTTTGAACGCTAACAATGAGATTTTAGCCTTCCGTTCCAATAGTTCATAGCTCATAATAATAGCGGAAGGGGTGTAGTTGTCCACGGGATAAATTCAAGGGCAATTTTTGAAATTGGGGAGTGACTTAAATCCTTCACTCCTGCAGACGCCCTTGATTTTAATATCCATGTAAATGTGAATAGCCACTCTAAAAAGTTCAAAATATTATTTATGTCCATTTTACGCAGTACTAATTTAATTTATCTTGTAGACAATGAAAAATATTCTCACGCTCTTGTAATATTATTTTTGGCTGTAATTTTTCTATTGATTTAAAGTACTTTACATTAAGTGGATATTTGAGTTAAATATTATGTTTAACGTTACTGCCTGCAATCAAGGTTAATAGTATTTCCATTAATCTTGGCTACAATGTATTTTTTCAATGTCGCCTACAAAGTCGGGCTTTAGTTCAAAAAGATTATTTATTTCTATAAAAAATACACAAATTATATAATCATATAAATAAAGGTTCAATAAAACAATAAAATGACAGGCAATATTTCAAAGATATATTAGGGTCAATTGTAGGCATAAATTCAAATTTCTGGGGTGAATTGAAATACCCGAGGAGAGTGTTAACTGTAGTTTAAAAACTCCGTTTTATCTACTAGACTTAATTTTTGCCCAATATTGTCTTAGAAATATAATTTATTCATTTCCAAATTATATAGATGTAGCGAAGAATTTTGCCTACTTAAAGTACAATTAGCGGTGCCTCCAAATAATTATTTTGGAAAAAGTGCTACAAATATGCAATTTTATTGATTCAGTGCAATTAAGAGTTGGTCATAAGTTATATACATATAATAGATTTTAATAACTAATTATGACTCAGTTCATCTATATTTACATATAGGATTAAGAGAAGATCGATAAAAATCACAACGGAAATAGCTATTCTACTTCTGTGAAAATAAAATACTGTTATTTTTATTCGGCTATTGGTGTTTTGAACTTTAGTTTGATTAATTTTTTTTTATGATTCCCATAGACATTTTAGACAAAAAAAAAAAAAAAAAAAAGCTTTGGCTCCCCAGACATTCATGAAAGCGTTCTCTTTTTTCTACATTCAATTTAATTTAGCAAACTTATTTGGAGTATCTAACTTTTTTACTCTTCAAAAACTGTACACCTTTATTTAACGAGCGTGTTAGGATATGTATCTATACTTTACCAAGGTGAATAGAATAGAAGGTATGTTCTTCAGAACAATTTTTGATTTGTATTTGAGAGGAGCAGTTGACGTGTGACGTAGTTGGACTACATGACATAAATTTAAAAATAATTGGATATCCACACGTTTTTCTCTTCGTAAAATCTTCCAGAATTTCTTACTCGTAAAAGAACGACAATGACTTGTGCTGTGGCTACCTGCTTTTTATCTCATCTAATTACATGACTTACATTGCAATTTCAGTATTGGCACAAATATTTATAAGCAAATATTTTATATGTTTTTTTTTTCTCACAGAATTTTCTCTAAAGAATGATCAGTTTAAGTATAAATGAGTGCCGTCTTTTAATTAAATGGATTTAAAAAGAAGTTACGATTACTCTCCTCATATGATCAAGTCTTTGGCCCAAACAAGAAGATTTAGGTTGCAATGATACGTGGACTTTGCTAATCCAGGAAAATGCCTGTTTACTTTGATTTCGACAATGCCATGTCTATTTAAAATCCATTCAATATCATAATAGAAATAGAAACGAGAGGAATTTGTGTAGTGGTTATAGTCATCGATACGGGTCCATCAAATGTGGGACTGCGTAACACATTAGGAATCACTGAGGATTCTCCATATTTTTGGAATCTATAGGACACATCCAAGAAGATTTACGTCTTTCATGATGTGCCTCACCTAATCAAACTCCTGAAAAACCATCTTTTGGATAAAGGGTACCAGTTACCTGATGGACCCCAAATCACAAATAATGACTTTATAGAATTGGCAGCAAAACATTGGCAAGAGCTAAAAATCGCACACAAGATCAAGGATATCCATCTGGGATGTCATGGTAGTCAAAGACAGCGTGTTTGTTGAACCATAAAATAGCCTCAGCATTCGAATATATTTTTCCAGCAAAGAAGTCACAAGCTGAGTTTATTAAAACTGTAGATTCCTGGTTTGATATCTTGAATAAGTAGGTAGGCCATTGATGTTGAAACAAATTCTTGTGGATTTGGTATCCATTTGGATGAACAAAAAGAGGTCCTCAAAAAGATGAAGGAAACAATAAAGTATATCCGGGGAATTGGTAAAGAAAAATCCCTTTCTCCTTTTCAGCATGGAATTTTGATTTCCATATCATCTTTGTAAAAATTATTCGAAGATTTGAGGACATCATCTGGAATAAAATGTATCCTATTAGCAGCTGAATTAGCCTTACATCCTAATTTGGAACACAAAGTATCAACAAACTATTCCTTTTCTGCATTGGAATTTAATATTCAAGGACTTGGTTACATTGCGAGATACCTGGCTAAAAAGTTTGAAGTTAAATACCCTGAGTATGGATGCCGGACACGAGATCATCCTTCTTGTACAGCAGATATAACACCATGGATATCGGCTTTATCCAAAGGAGGGTTGACTAAGCCAGAAAGTTCATTTTTCACTCAAGTAAAACAATTCCAGGCAATCTTTGAAGCTTATCATGGACCAAAAATTTCAAAACAACCGTAAGTTATTGAGTCATTAATATCAGTTCTCCAAGTGTCAGCTCCAAATTTCCCTCTGGGCCTCAGAACAAAATATGATCGATTAATAACCTTTATTAGAATTAAGTGACTAAATAATACTCTAAATCTACAAAAACAAAGAAATTGGCCGAAAATTAAAGAAATTATTAACATTATCTAATAATTTTACTATCAAATTATGTTATAAATTAGAAAAAACATCGCCTACTACCACTGATTAGCATGATCCAACTACGTCATAGCGTCTACATACTTGACACGCCTTGAGTGTTTAGAAGAGCACACCCTCTATTCTATTATCCTGTACTGTACAACCCTGGTACTACCTTACAATTGGAACACGGAATGGAATGAAAATAATGGCTGAACCATGAATGCTGAACAAAAAAAGAAAAATTGAACGGAACACCAAAATAGCAGAACGCTTACGAACCTGCTCATATCATTAGGGAAGTTAGGAAAAGGATGTTGAAATATTTTAGAAAAAATATATGTTTCAAAAAGTGTTGGGGGGTCTGTCTGGAAATCCTAGACCCGTTTGAGACCGTTATATTTTTTGTTGGCTCGAATTAGTTCGGTCCAACAAAAAAGCTCAGTCTGGACCGGTTTCATAAAAATTCGGTCTATTTACAATGGTATTAAGAAAAGTGTCGTTTTTCATCATTTTTTAGCCTAAAAATGGAAATAAATCGAGTTCAGAACAAGATACAGAATCAATAAAAACATTTTTTAATGATAAAAAAAACTTTTACATAAGTTTTATTTATCCTTCTTTTAATTTGGCGGTTTTTTTAGGTTAGAAATGACTCTGAAGGATAATAATTCTGAATTACTATAATCCTAAATACTTTAGAATTCAGATAAATAGGAGAAAAACAGAGTTAAGGTTTGGAGTATATAAATTCGATTATTGTCTTCAATTAATTGATACAAAATCCCCCCTAATTGTTCCCCTGTCTCATTGTGTTGAAAATGGGTCATATACGACTTATGTTTGGCATTGACTTATTTTTAGATTACTATTGATGCATCACTACAAAGAAAATAACTCAATTAAAAAAACCCGAAGTTATCACATGGCCATCAATCCACGTACCTGCCAATGTATTGAGCAAAATCCATTTTTTCTTTTAAATTTATGAGTATCAGTGGTTTGATTATTATTAGTGTTGTATTGGAGTATTACTCTAACTCGAAAAAACTCCATTGTACTAAAGTCCAGAATTACCTGAAAATTACTCAAACTTCCCTGAAATATTATGAAGCGACGTAGCTCAGTGGACGACACTTATAATTGGTGTCCGATATTAATAAAGCAAAGTATGTCAGCTTATTTGTTGAGGCCTCATTTTTGAGCGTGTACTTACTATATTATAACTGCGTAACTAATTGATCTAAAAAATAACAATGTGACAACAATTACCTGCAGATAAAGCTCAGCGCGTCATAGGAAAAAAAAGTAACTGGGAGTACATAATTATATTATGAAAGGGAAGTTTGTTTGTCTGTTTGTCAGAGCCGGGTACTCCTTCTGCTATAAAAATAAAAGGAACTGTGTGACTCGATTCTTCATTAAGTATCTCTATGTTACTTACTGCTTTTTTCATAAGTATGAACCATTTTTGAATTAAATACTTTTGTGATCAAAACGATAATTAAACGCTATAACTATAAATTTGCAATCTTTTTTCTTTTGCCACTTTTGCTAGACCATTAAATAATCACTCCCCTTGAATCACATGGAGAATGTTCCCTTTAATTTCCGCTTCTTAGAATGAAACTTTCATGCATAACGATAAATATACTTTTTTAATTAAAATCCATCCTTATACAGAGAAAAATGCTTTTAGATAAATTGAATATTTATGTGTAAAAATAATGTTTTGCAAATTTTAATATGTATTTTGTGACCATTCCCTCTTCATACAAAACGAAGATATCGATACTTTCAGCAAATATGTAGAAGAGTTGTGTTATCTACGGAAATAGAAAGTTTAAAATAATAGGTTTATATTTTTGAAGCTTTGTAGTGTTTTATTCGTAAATGCACCACTAAATATATAAAAAGGCCTCCAGCAACAAAGGAGAGTGGCAGAAAGAGTAAGGAACGTACTAATTAGGGGTTCTTATTCCAAGGAAAATGTGTTTGAGAGGGATTCTGTTAGTTAATAATAATAACAGTGAAATTTAAGTATTATTTTTTAAAGAATGAATACATTTTTGACTAGTCTTACATAATAATATTCTTCATAAAAATCTTTATTACTAGAGCTAAGGATTGTATAATTGTCAAATAAACAATGATGATTCAGTGGAGGAATATTTTGTATGGGGTTGCGGTCCAAAGACTGCGATTCTAGTAAAAATTACCAAGGCTTTAATATTTTAAATAACAGTTAAAAATGACAATTTTGCAATCAATGTTGTTCACAAGATTATATTTTAGGGGGGTGGGGGAGCTTGATTTTTGGAAATTTAAAAAGAAAAAAAAATATTTAAAAAAAAATTTTAAATATTAAAATTAAAAAAAAAAAAAATTCAAAAATACAATTTGATATTTAAATTTATTTCAAAAATCTACAAATTTTCACATAAAAGGATTTGTTTTTCCAAAAAAATTTAAATCCATGGCTATACTCAAGAAATTTCCAAAATCCACAACTGTTCAAAAAATTCCAAATATTGAATTTTTTGGAAAAAAATTTGAAAAATTCCCTACTGTTCTAAAAAAAAATAATAATTTGGGAATAAAGTTTCAAAAATTGAATATCTAATTAAAAATTTTTGTAAAAAAAAAAATTTTAATTAAACTTCAAATATTAAATTTTTGGAAAAAAGCAAAAATTCCTTAATTTTGAAGGGGTCTATTTTTTTTATAACCTAAAAAAGTAATAAATAGTTAAATAGCAGTAATGAATAAGAATTGGAATCGCAAATTAAGCTGACTATTATATTATAGACTCTTATTTTCTTTGTGAGTGAGAAACTTACAAAATAGGGGACAGATACAAACTGTAAGCATGAGATTAAAGTTGTTCAGAAGCTATGTACGTAGGGCTATCTTTAATCTTTATCAGATAAGATTCTGGGCTCTGGAGAGTAATAAAACAAGATCGATTCCCAGTATCTCAAGGTTTTTTAAAGGTATGAGTGGGTTGTCGATTCAAAAATGCACCAAAAATATTCAAATAGAATACAAAAAACAATTATTGTACTAACAGAAAAGGGAAAACGTATATTAAATGCGAAATAAAAAAGGCTAATGTAGGTAAATGAAGGCAGAAGAGGATTCAAGAGAGTAATTTTAGTATGTATTTTCAATTATCCTTATGGTTGAATATGGAATATGACAAGCTAGGAATGACAATATATAAATATCATGTTGAAACTTAAAAAAAAGCAGCATTATATTTACCAAAATCAGTATTTTCATATGGTCTCATATAATTATATGTTGCATTTTCAAGAGTGTCAAAAGGAATGCAGGTTTGATTACATTTTCATCAAATGGTCTGAAAAAAATGTTGTATACAAGAAGGCTTTACAATAGAAATTTAACTATTATATATATATAGTTTGTAGTAAATCGTTTTAGACAGTTAAAGAGGTGGTGCAAGATTTATTCACTAACCCCTACATATTTTGTACAAACTACAAAATCATTCATTTCCCACATCTTTTATATTTAAACATCCTCAATCCATACGATAGCGATATAAATAATTCTTTTTTCCTTACATTTGTTTATAACTATTATCCGGAATTGATAATTTATTTAAATCCGAAGATAATTCGGAGAAATACTTCATACTATTGGCTCAGTGTTACCTCACTTAAACAAACATATACAATGTATTTTATCGTCAGTTCTTCATTTTTCTCCTAATCTATGTTCTGAACGCTGATTGGTTTAATTAGAACAAGCTCTTATTAAGCTGTAAACAATTCACAACAGGTAATTTCATAGTTTAAAAAAATAATTGGTCAACTTCAACTGATTTTGTACCTTTTTTCAAGTATAATTTTGGATAAGAGGTTGCGTGATGCAATAAAGGTAACGAAGTGATGGGACCATGTTATATAAGAAAATTATTCTTTCACTCTAAAAAAAATTCCAATTGCAAGGTTATTTTACGACGAACCACTTTGTTAATTAAATACATGTATGGAACAACAACAACTGACTTATGATATTGTCATATCAAGTAATTACATATAAATGACTTGTATTTTAGGTTAATTACATACTATCCATAAAAAATGAGTTAATGACCCAATATTATGCGCCGTTTATTCCATATATGTAATTAGAAATATATTATATATTTCTTCAAGATTCTTATATGTTCTGAAATGTAATGTTGTTTATATGTAAATTACTCAAGAGAAACATAATTTTTGCTTCTTGTTGCTGATTAGCTTAAAATAGTCAGCTGCCATAACTTCCTATATTAAAGTTCTTAGAGGTATTTATATTTTGTAATATACAGGGTTCGGAAGCAAAACGTGGACTGAATGACTGATTTTAGAAAATTGTTAATAATTTTATTTTTTTTTGAATTTTTTTTACAAAAATTTGAGACACGACCTTTGTAAACATGTTCACTCAATAAGGTTGGCTTTAGCAGCAACCACAGCCTTCACATGACGGCGGAAAGTGGCGAATCCATTTGCCTTGATCCACGCACGAACTTTCTTGCCCTTAAGCAGTTTCCTTTCCTTCAGAGTGTCCGTCAACAGATGGTGTGGGTTCCTTGTGTAAGAGGACAACCCCAAGTCCTCCTTCACTGCCCTCCTGATTGTTCTCTCTTCCCTGTCAAACTCGTCAGAGAGGTGATTCATAGATTTTGTGGGGTCCTCTTAGATCTTCTTCTTCAGGTCCCCCAGAAACTTAGAATCCCTTTTCAAGTTGTGTCCCCCACTTCCTTCTTTCCTTGAGAGGTCTTTTATATCCTCTTTAATATATGGAGCACTTCACAATGTCCATAATCTCTGCCACCTCAATTTTGGCATCCAGAAGGTCTGAGATCCTCTGCCTTTTGCTTCTTGCTCACTCATGATGAAAGATTTGAGGAATTTTTATTATTGTTTACTTATGCCGAAAGGACAAGAGATTCGGAATATGCAGGAAAAAACACAATACCTTTCTATTTTAATTACATAATTAGTATTTATTAACAGTCCATGTTTTGCTTCCGAACCCTGTATTTTCATAATACTACTTTGTAGTGCAGTCTATTGTAAAAATATATCAGCTACAGATAAAAAGTCTCCAGACTTTTTTTGAAATGGGTTAGATATGAGATGTTAATCAGTAGAATTTTGGGCATGTTAAAAAACCGAAAATCAACATTTACCCCTGACAAGTTGAATAGTGTTTCAGAGGAAAGCAGCTTAGTTGTCATGACGTTTAATTAGATCTGCTACAAGCAGCTGTGAGATGAGGGAGCGGAGAAGAAAAAATATAAGGGCATTGAAAAGAATTACTCCATTGTCGATCCTCACTTCTACTTTGAGTCCAACAAGGACTTACAATTATAATTCTGCAACAAATCCTCGGTGTAAATGCGGATTTAAAATACGACGTGACGAAAAGTGTCACGTTGCAAAGCTGTATCAGGCGGCCTCATACTCATTTCGTGAGTAAAAACCATATTTGTGCATAATATAACCTACTCTCCCGATTTTTCCGGTGCAACGGTACATTAGTCGATACTATGTACAAATGTGGCAAATTTAGATAATATATTTTGTTGATCTGTATCAATTACTATCATAATATTTGATATCAAGAAGCTTCTACGCTATTATAAACTATCTTCTAGAAGGAAAATAGGGTAGACAAGCTTGCTTTGGATAAAAATGTAATTTTGTAACGTGATAGGCGAAGGAGGAGTTTCCGAGTTGGATCCATATTCCGAAAACTTATAAATAAAATAAAAGTTCTGTTTCACACTGTTTACGTGTCTAAATTGTAAACTTCCCATTGCGTATTAATGCTTATGTTCATGAAGGTTCGTGACGCAATCCTTCTTTTTTTACGTTCTATTATAAACCATACTTTAGTCACCGTCTTTTATTAGCACAAACAAACGTTCCATCCAGTTTTGTATATATCAATGATAGAATGTAAAGGGTGGTTCATCTAAAAGTTCACAAACCGAGAAAGAAAAGTAAAACTCTACTGTGACTTTATTTATTCCCCGATTTTATTAATAATTTTAGCAAAAATCAACATTATAATATAAAATTTGACATTCCATCAAGGAAATTGTTGGTACCTGGGACCACACGTTCACAACGTTCCTGGAAACAAACAAATGCCTTCTTGACCGTCGTCCTAATTGATTAAGTCCGGGATGCCCTCGTCATGCCACTCTCAGGGATCTTGTAGTGCAGTGGGGGACTTCTTTGGAAACTTATTCAACATTACCCAGACAAAATAATCTGAAGGGTTCAATTCCGTCACAAATACATCACATTCTCAGAATCAAGAAAATCGAATGCTATTTTGCATATGTGATAGGGTGCCCCGTCTTTCTGCCAGATCCAAGGTTGAACATTTATGATGCTGCGGAAAGATTATGTTATACATAACACTGATTTAAATCTTGTTGTTGAATCATAATTTACTGTAAGTACTTGGCGTTCATCCTCCTAGAAACGTAATAAGGATTTTTTGACAGCTATCTATTATTCCTTGAGTTATGCCTCTAGGGCTGAAAGAAATTATTCTCGTCTCAAAAGAACGAGACACGATCTTTCATTGCTAGGTTTTTGTTTTATCTTGATCGAAGCCTTTTTTGTGTGTACCTTTTTTCCCTGTGAGACGATGGAAAGTTAAACAAGACAGTTAGCGATCGTATTCATCGGTGTTCTGGGATTCTTCTCAAAAAGCAGAGCTTCAGACGATTTTGCTAAATTCTGGGTAACAAAGACTACGGGAAATCATCGTTCTCTGAATTTTTAAACGAACATAGTTGTGCACACGACCACTTAAGCCAAAAATGCATTGTTTACTTTACTATTTAAATTGTACAAAATATACAAAAGTCCACAAAGTTTTTGTTCCTGATTAAAAGAAAAAGGGGATATGTTGTCGTAAGGAAGTATAATGAGCAAGTGACGCGATATTTGTAGCCAACTTACTCTCCATTATTGTATGTTTGTGTTAAAACCGGTTTGTAGGGGGATGGGATGTGGCCATAGAAAATTGCAAATCTTTAAAAGAACTACCTTCGATGTAGAATAAAAGGTAGTTCATTCCTCGGGAATTAAATAATAATGATAGGAACTTAGGAAAAGAAAATTCCATCTTCAGGCTGCCAATCCAAAAAAACCGAGCAAGCTAAAAAATGCAAGTGATTAGCATCACTGTAGATGAGAAACTTATTTGTTTCCCTTTAATATATGTTGTTGTTGTTTATTTTTGTCAGTCCACTCTATTTGTTGAGCACTTTAGTTGTATTTAAACGCAGAAATAGAAGGACCCAAATCACCGGGAGAGGGAAGGGGAGTTTTTTCAGTCTATAAATGATGAGTCATCCATACTCACTCAAACTAGCCATCCCCCTCCAATAAAAATCAAGCTCCCAGATTTAATGTTTCCAGAAGCATATTCAAATCTATTGGCGGTAAAATGGTGATTAAAAGGAATAAGAAGTATTTTTATAAATCTTGGGTTGTTAAATATCCGAGTTCACTAACTGATGGTTCATAAAATTCCGTGACTTTCTTAATTATTTTCATTAAATTGTGTCGCGTTACAAAATGTTCATCCCCCACCTTTTCTGCCACTGTTAATCAAGTCAAAAAGCTTCAGCTCTGCTTTGCTAAAAGGTGACTCTGGTAGTTATTTAGTGGTGATATGAATGCAAAAATAATCATTCAACACTGGTTTCTCCAAACATTATTTTCATACATTGTGGTAGGTCCTTTTTTTTTATTTATTAATACATTCCATTAAATGCATTGAAGAGCAGAGAAAGATTAACACGCATATTTCAAAAACATGCTTTGGTTAACTTCATAAATGTTGTGTGAGTATGTTTTTTTAAATTCCTCTTGATAAATCCTTAATAGAATTTAATTAATTAAATAGTTTGACAATGGGTGTGTATTTCAGGCTGAGAATGATTTTTAACTCTAATGCACATATTAGTCTTGTCAAAAAAGGGGAATTACGAGGGCTGTAATCACAAGGAGGCTTGAGCTCCCAACTATTTTTTCAACTAGTGGTATTTATGTAAAAATATGAGCAAATCAATGTTCCTTGTATTAGCTCCAGGGAATTGCCAACATTCAAGATGGTGGGACCTTCTTTAACTTATTATCCACAATGTGATGGGTTTGCAGAGACTTTGGTGAAGTAGCGTAGTTAGTCCCTTTTTATTGGGCGTGTGTCCCTCTAAAAGCTTGTTATATATATATTTATAAGTCTGTTTTTGGTCTTATCACCCATTGAATCTGAAATGGTAGAACAAATTGGTCTTAAATTTAGCAAGTAGACGTATAAAATAACCATGCATGTTCCTCTGATATTTATTTCGGCCTCCGAGGTAATGAAGATCCTGTTTTTGACTGAAATAAAACCTACTTTTCCTTCTCTCTTCCTCACGTCGTTACCTTTATTGTATCACACAACCTTTCCTCCAAAAAAAACCAGAAAAAAGACCCAAAATCATCTGGTAGTTAGCCAAATAAGTCAATCACACCAAGTGCTATTTATCTCTTTTATACTCCCAGACTATCACTGTCATATGATTTCTTCTCCATTTTTAAAATGAATTACATATTATTGAAATATACATAGTTTTTTATTCGTTACTGTATTATAATATTTCTTAGTAATATTTTATTAAAAGTGAAGTTATATATTAATAATTGTGTATGATAGCCAAACTTTCTTGATATAAAAAATAAAATGGCCAATATATCATATAAACGATGAGGGATCAACAAGAAATTGTATTCCTGTTCTTTTGGAAACGGGGCATAATTATAATAATATAACTTATTACTTTGTTTATTTGTTAAAAAGAAAAAATTATTAAATAGCCATGACGTATCAAGGGAGAAAAGGGAATCGACAGGTATTTTTGTGTTAGCTAGGTAACGCCGTGTCCTATATATCTTCTTCTCTCTGTCTTTTTCCTCTCCCCTTCTCCCTTTGTGTCTTTCTACATCCCTCTCTCTGTCTCTATCTTTTACTTTCATTTTTAGTTTCTATTCCTCTCTATTCAGCCCTACAACACGAGGACACTCTGCTATTTTATATGTAGCGTATATAAATATGTATTTAATTATGCAACTATGTTGATAATTTTTGGAGCAAAGCCCATCCCCACTCCCCAAATAATGAAATCTAACAACGCTCCTGGCGGAGTGTTGGAATAATTTCATAGTGAAAACAGGAGGAAAATGTAGATCTGATGAATTCATAGATAGAATTTTTTGAAACGCTCCAAAATTTGATGGAAAATCACCGAATGAGATCATCGTCAGAGCATTTTTCTTACTTTTGTCTACCGATGGTATATTTCTTTTTTACATCTTTGACCTTCTCTATCAAAATTTTATTTTCTTCTTTTAATTCACCTTTGGTAGGCATTCTTGAATCTTTTCACTCAGAGTATATCCATGATGTTCGTGTGACCGGCACGGCCTAGAACGGGAGCTTTTTTTCTCTTCCATTTTCCACTTAAGAGTATATTGTCAGACGTCGCTTTAAAAAATATTAGGCTAAAAAGTTCGAACTGTTTAACAAAAAAAAAAAAATGACCAAAAAACTTTTTTAACTTTCATTTAATAACATTCCAAGACCTTTGAAACACCCAATACATACAGGCCAACCTAAACTAATCATATTTGTTGTGATTTATTTTGAAATAATTTTCTATTATGCAAATTTATATTCTAAAATTACTTTACATTATTTAATTAATAACACAAGTGAACACATTTTTTCCATTGCATTGAGCTAGTATGTTTATGATTGCTTGTACCTCGAATAATAATAATAAAAAAGAACCCTTTATAAACCATTTTTTTTGTTTTTCTGGTCTACAGAAAGTAACCTTCAATAAACCCTAATAGCTAAATAAATATATACAAATATTTTGAATGCAACAAATCTTTTAAATAAATATATTATTTTTATTATTATGAAGTTGTTTGTCTTCAATTTAGGACAAACCATAATTTTGTTGTCGGGATAAAAATCATGTTTTGGGATTCAGTAGAAGATACAGAAATAATTAAAAGATTTTTTGAATCTGGAAACATGTACTTAGAACCTATATTTCATACTTTTTTCTTTTATTCCAATCTTTCAAGGCGAAAAATAACACTAAATCATGTATATATTTCAACAAAGAACTTTGTAGCCCTCAAAACCAGAAATTGGAAGAAGTTTTCGTACGTGAATGTGGTAATTCAATAGGATATTGCACCGGCACACACAGCAAAGGTTACAGAGTCCTTTTTAGAGACCAACATTCCATTTTGGCCGTAAATAATGTAGACATTATCATATTAGAAATAGAAATTGAAGGTCGTATGCCAACCTTTGTACTAAAATTAGCTAGTCTAACTCCCCTAGTTTCCAGTACTTGTAGGTGTGATCATGAAAAACGCTAAGTCACACTCATGATTTATTGTGGTATGATCTTTATTGATGTAAATTGTGTTTACTTTTTATCTGGCCCGCTTTTTTGGAATTGGTAATCTGAAGAATGAATTTTCTTTTTCTTAGCAGTTGTCATTATTATGTAACTCTTGAGTAGTGAAGTTTTTTTTCTAATACATTCAAAATATGATCCGTGTGTACTCATACAAAATTGAGTGTCACTCTGTAAAGTGTTATTTGTTGGACTCGGAGTAGAATTAAGGATCAACATTGGAGTAATTCTTGTCAATACCCTCGTTTATTTCCGTCTCCCCCTCTTCTCTTGTTAGCTATGCTGCTCTCCTCAAAACATTCTTCAAATCGACAGGGTTACCATGTTGATTTTTGGTTGTTTTTTTAACATGCCCATTATACGCACAATTTTCATTTGTCGTTATCAACTATATTATTAAAGTAAAATATGTCTTTATTGGAGGCTTAATTACTCTGGTTAAACCCGGGCACCCCCCCTAGTTATCAAAATAAAATATATAAACGTAAAATTAACTAAAATATTAAGACGTTCGTGTACCTAGGCACATATTATAAGGATCTAGGTAGACTAACAATAAATATGCAGAATAAACTTTTCATATCAGCAAATAAATAACTTAATTACATATATCATACAAAGCAAATCGTGATTTTATTTATATATATTCAAGCAAACGTATGAATATACAAAAATGTCCCTACTTTTTTAATATTATTAAAAAAATGGCATGCCGTGGTGAACAAGGATTTCTAGGGTTTACCTCCCCTTCTGAACAAAGGAATAAATTACTCATTTGCTTCTAGCAGGAAGAGGAATTCGTCTCTTAGAGCACACAGTTCAAATCAGCCCAACTTCTCCACCTCATTAATAATTAATTAGTTTTATGCATGGTAAGGTAATTTTAAAGGTCTTTCTGTAGAAATTCTACAATGGTTGTGAAACGATTTATGTAAAATACACGGTATACTATACTAGGAATATATTTATTATGAGAGTACTGTGGTTTTTTCTACCGAGATCTTGTTTTTTTGGATTTTTACAGCTACAGGAAATTCCCGTGAAAAATTCATTTTCCGGGAAAATCCCCCGTTTAATTGTTATATAATATAGGTTTGATTTAATAATAAATGAATAAATCAACGTATGTAGTTCTGTAGAAATAACATAGTTGTCGTATTAATTAATGATGGAATGATTAATCGGAATCGGCATTGGCAAAATAATGTTTAATTTGCAATTCCTTTTCTTATTTATTATTGGTATTTAAAATTTAGCTTTTTAGAATCATTATATTATATTAAATTTTTCTCCGAAGAATTTAATATTTAAATTTTTTCTCAAAATTTTATAATAAAAATTTAGTTTTGAAATTTTTTTCCAACCATTTTTTTGAGAACTGGGGATTTTTGATTTTTTGTTACAAATTTTTTTTTTTGTTATTAGTTGTTGATTTTGGAAATTTTTATCCTAAAAATTTTTTATTGTGAGAATAGAGGTAAATTTTTGAATTTTTTTGGTATTTTGCACCTGCATGATGATTATTCCTGAAATATTTGACTACAAAACACACACGCTCTTTTACATTATCAATTTCTAGGTCATGAGTAGATTTAAAAGGTGAGCTTCACAGCCATAGGAGATGATATTATGTTCTGCTGATTCTTATAGTGGTTTCTGCATTTTGGTAACGTTTGCTTCATTGTCTGTCACGATACTATCAATACTACAACCAAAATTATCGTCACATTTCTGGATATGAGATTCTGCAAGTTGCAGAAGGTTCTCAGGAGTGTGAGGATGGACTGATGTCAAACCAGTGTCAATATGAAAAAAATTGGGCAGTAGATGTAATTTGTCAAAATATTTCCAAACATTTGGAACATGCTTTCATCCAGAAGGGTTGATTTGCACAGTTGACATTCTTGCTGTGTGACTCAACAGGAACTGAGGCACTGAGTTAATCACTCTTCACAGGGAATATACTATTATAGGTGTGCACTGGATTATGTATAGTACTTTATACTCTTCCTTTTGTTTGGCACGAGAACCAAAATGAACAAGAACAAACTAGTGGTTTTGCAAACGTAGGTATATAATGCCAAATTAAACTAAAATAATAGATTTGCTATAACATTACTAATTGTGTTGTTGGTTTCTTCGAGGTTAGAGACCACACAGGTTTATCCGGACTCGGTCGCACGAGTTACCCAACAACTAGCGAGTCTGACTTCGAATCCGGTCTAAAGCCCCAATTACGGGCGAGTTCGACTCTGCAGCTCTGGTATCTAGTGTTGTGAATACACTAGTTTATTAATTAACAATTATATTTAGATTTACTTCATAAAAATCGATTTTAATAAAAAAAAATCGGATTTTTATTAAATAAGTCAGATTAAAAAAAAAAAAAATCAACAACCTTGCCAATTAGTATGGGCAATTATATATACTAGAACTATTATAAAATATAAGCACATATATAAAAATCAAAATATAATTTTGCAATTAATAAACTAAATTTAATGTGGATTATTGAGTATTATTTACTCAAAAGTTGACTCAAATCTATAAAAACGTAAAAATATTGAAAAAAATCAAATAGAAAATTCCCAAAAACAAGGGGTCGATACGAAAAAACTAATTACAAATTCATAATCAATGTGTCAAGTACTACTAAAATTAAATTGAGGAAATAAAAGATTCTTTTGTGTTCTTTTATTTGTGTAATCGATAACACTGGGCAACACAATATTTCTGACAATAGGATTTAAAACAAATTTTAACTTAATTTAACCTGCTAATTATGAATATAAATAACGTTTTTATCAATCACATCAGGATTTGAAAATATTGCATTTTTCAATTTTTAATGATAATTAATCTGTATATATAAGTATATAAATCTAGGAGGCTACCATTTTGCATAGGTGCCTTTTTTGAAACTCATTAGGCTAAGACTGTGTAGCTGATTTTTTTTTTTTTTTAGGGGGGGGGGAAGGGATTTAATATATGGGGGCTTATTCTATAGCCATAACACAGAAACTGATTTTTTGTATCTCATATAGACTAGATATGGAGTGGATAATGGAAAATGACTGACGTCTACAAAAAAACCAAAAAAACTATTGGAATAACTACGTTTTCTAAATTTATTCCAAATAAAAAAAGTTATGGGGAGAAAAATAAATCCGGGAAAATTGCAATTTCGTTTTTTTGAGGTGCAAAAAAAAGGAATTTCCATTAGAATATTGAATTCGTAGATAAAATAAAGGTTGGAGATTCGTTTGAATATAAGTTAACACATAAAAATTGATTTTCAATTGAAATATCTGTCATTTTCTGAATGAGTTTTTTTAGTGATGTACCACGAGCAAAACTCGTCAATTGGTACTCGAGTTTTATGAAGTAAATATAAAAAAACACAAAAAATTCGTGTTCTGGGCGTAAAAAGCAAAGTATTACTCGGAACTTGTCAAAACTTGGTATTCTTTTTTTTTTTTTTGAGCCCATATAACATGTAAATCTTCATAGACTTACTTCCATTCTTTGCAAAATTTAGAATTGATGTTTTCTTTTGTTGACTTTTCCGCAATGTTTACTCATAATTCCAGTTCGTTTTCTGACTTTCCTTGGTTACATTAGTTAGCCGCCTAAAAACTTTTATTTTTCTATATATTATCACTAATATGCATTTATATTAGTAACCAACATCAGTGCCACTTAAAATATATTTATTACAAGTTATACCAGACTATAGTAAAATATTAATTTATTGACCATATAAACTGTTGAATTACACTAATGACCATTTTTCAAATAAGTTAAACTAATTTTTGGATTAATTTGGTATACTGGTATTATTATTATTATAAGATCCTTAAGTATATATTTACATATATAATATATTCAATTACAAATACAGAGTGCACTAAAGAACTACACAAATTTTTAAATGACAAGTTTCAATAATTCCTTAAAAAATATGATATTTTATATTGGCAAGTTTTTTAGGGAGCAAAAAGTGTTAGGTTGAGTATCGAGTATTCATATGGACCATTATGAGCCAGTTTAAATAAAAATTTCATCTTTTTGACAAAATAATACAAAGATGTGACAAAATGAGTCAAAACGAAGAATTGATAATTTACTCACAAATACCCCTCCGAATCTTATTATAAAGTCAATGTCATGAATTGATAAAGTTGTTTGTTTATCAAGGTTTTAATGGAAGTGAATAGTCATAAAAAACTATAGACTAGCGCAATAAAAACTTTAAACTAACTTCTTTGTTTAAAGTTATGTACATACATTTTCCAAAGGCCAAGTGTTTTATTGAGCCCTACAAAAAAACAACAACAGATAAACTATATATTTGAATCAATGCATAGAGGTCCTTTTATTTTTATTTAACAGAGTGTTTCTTCTGAAAAAGCAGAGGGAATTTTAATGATATATGTTTAAAATGATATTTAAGTGATGTTTAAAAACATATCAATAATGATTAATAAAAAATGTTCTCAATTTATGTTTATGAATAAAACGAAATTTATGGATTCAGAGTAGTTTTTTTTGTAAATGCCCGAAATACCAAAACTTTTTTGTACATTAGAGTTGGTCAGAAATCAGGATTTGAGAAATGGATGATGGAAGGGTATTAGGATATTGTTAATATTATAAAATATTTTTCCATGCCCAATTTCAGGTCGATTGAACGTATTTTGGTGGTTCCCAATTTAGTTGAAAACTATATTTAAACATGTTTTTTGGACTTTTATAATAATTATTACCCATTATTACTTCGCTCAAGAAATAATGTTTGGGCTCCTGCTCAGTTACCACTTTTGTGAGAGCGCTCTCGCTCCTGTTCAATTTTAAATGAGCTGTGCTCATTTTTTCGATCGTATAGATATATTTGAATTTAACTACTCTTTATGATCGTAATCAATTTCTGGAAATTTATAATCTCGTATACGAGTATTATTTACTCCAAAGAATTAAAAGAAATAAGTTACAAGAATAAATAAAACTTAAAGATATAAAATTAAAAAATCCATAAAATGATTTGATTAATTGACAAAAGTTGTTTTTTCTTCAAACTTTAGAAAAACCTTTAGAAAATACTCTCTCAACGTTAGCTGAGGACAACGGTTTATAAATCGGAAGGTAACATTTGTGTTTGATTCTAATTAGATTTCTGCCAAATATTCAAATATCTTTAAACAACAATTACTGAATGGATAGAATTCACGTTACCATTTGCAAATAAGATAATATTAAGTGCTATTGGGTAGTAGAGTGGGTCTTGAGGCAATTTCAAGTGTTCTGTACCATGTGTGACAAATCAAATTTTTCGAGGTTATCTCATAAGATGCAGAAACAGAGAAAGTAATAAAAATTTTTCTAAGGAAGCGAAAATTCGAGTATTTTATCGCTCTTCTAAAATGGTGAGTGTGCTCACACTCAAGAATTTTGAGCGGCGCTCACTAATGCTTTGCCCATTATAGTCAGAAATTTGATTCCTGGCGAAACTTTACTTATATTTTAACCTATTATAATCAAATGGTTAAAGTTAGTTTCTTATTGAAGAAAAAATAAATCTATTTCACAAATCCAATTATGTATTTTTTTGTTAAATTTTGAGATATTTTGATTTTTTCTACCATAATAATTAGAATTACCTACCAATACCTAATAAATAGTTACTCTTGATTAAAATAAGTCAGATGATTTTGTCGTTATAATTTAGTGAATCCTTCGTCATCCTTAGAGTTGTATGAAATATGCACCCCTGGTATGTTTAAACAAAGAAACCGGCAATTAACGTAGTATCTCATTTATTTGAAGGAAATTTGGGAGGATATCAGTTTAGCTGTCATGACGTTTCCTTAGATTAGCTGCGAGCAGCTATGGGATGATTGCAATAAATAAAAATACCACTCTGTATTTTGCAAGGAATTACCCGGATGTCGATCATTAATTCTACTTTGAGTTATGTATGTACACTAATGTACATAGATCCAACTGAACCTAAATCAATAAGGTCGAAAGCTGTATAAAATATATTAGGAGTTAATATTATTTGCTTAGTTCAGTGTTGATAGCTTTTCCTCTAGCATGACCTAACAAGCATGTAAGTACTTGTTTATGTGTATTTAAGAACTCCCATTTCTTCAGAGTAAATACAGCCCCTTCAATAAAAATATGGATTTTAATATTTGTGATTGTTTATTCAGGCTCCGCATAGTGTTTTTAAAATTGTATATGTTTTTTAATAAAGAAACTGAAAATCAAGAGGGTAACCCTGACAATTTAAATTATGTTTTAGAGGAGAGTAGCTTGGTTGACATGCCATTTCATTCGACCAGCTACAATCAGCTGTGACAAAAGAACAGGGGTAGAAGAAAATAAACAAGGACATTTGGTAAGAATTACTCCGATCTCGATCTTCAATTCTAGTCGGACTCCAAAAAGGACTACAAATTATAATTCCGCAACAAATCTCAAGATTACTTTCTGTCTTTTATTAGCACACTTTAACGTTCAATCATGTTTTGAATGTAATCGAATATAGCAGGGGAAAAAAGGTCATTACTCAGGAGTTAAATGATAATAACAACAGCTTTTTTGAAAATTAATTCTTCAAATTACAAATAAAACAAAATAAAAAAATAGGCTAGTTAAAAAATACGAACGATTAGCATTACTACCAATAGTCCTCATTTTAAATCTTTCCCGAGAAACGTCTGTTTTTTATGGGTTAAGTCAACTTTCTGGATGTAAACAAAAAAAAAACATGTTGATACAAAAAACAATGGTTAGTCTCCTTAATTTCATATGCAATAGGACTTTTCTTTAATAAAAAAAAATATAAAATAAGAGTAAATTTAAAAATAAAGAAAGATAAAAATCTACCTTTTATTATAAAAATAATTTAAGATAATCAACAAGAATCAAAATTTAATCTAAAATGTTACTAATTTAAAAATATTTACTCGCTACTTTCTAAAACCAACACTAATTGAGCAACATGTTTTTTTATGAAAATTTAAATATGGACATCCTAGCTGCGAGCACAGTCCCAGAACTATCCGACTTAATTGAGCAAACACAAAAAATTTTGTCAAAAAAATATTTATTTCTCAACATAATTTCCTTTCAGCTCATTACACTTAAAAAACCAAAAATGTCATTTCTTTTGAGTTTTGAAGTTTATTTACAAAAATTCTGCTTTGTTATTATAAAACTTTGCTAAAACTCAATTAAAACTTTTTCACGATCCTGTTTTTGCTCAAGTGTGAGCAAACGCAGTACCCATCTCGCAAACAGCTTTCTCATGTCCAAATTTCCGGATAATATGCAATGTACCGTACTTTTTGAAATGCCCACAATGTCTGCTAGGTTTCGCTCTTTTGGTCGAAGATCCACTAGTGCCACTTTGTGGATTTTCTTCTCAATTTCTGGAGTCGTCACCTCATTTAGTAAACCACTTGGCAGCTTGTACAATCTTGTTTATACTCAGTTAGCCAAAATGTTAATTTTGTAAACGAAGGAGCAGACTCACCCAGTGAAGAATCCAGTTCAGCTTTTATATTGGTTCGACTGAGGCCTTTCAAATAAAAGTATTGTATCAAATAACGATGACCATTCTACTCAATTTTCTCAAACTTACACTATTGATGGCTGCCAAACAAATAATAAACAACGTGGCGCCTTCAAACTTGAAACATATTCTTAATAGATGATGTACTTTCTAACTCAGTGTAATTTTTTTAAACTAAGTACCGCCATCTTTTATTCAAGCTGGATAATACTGGTACCACCCACATATATGATCGTTACACATTGTCAAAAAGTGGTGTTGTCATGACGAGTGTCGTCTGAGTCCTTATTTATTCGCTCCAGTCTTAAAGCCGGTCTTATCGGTCCTTAAGACTGTCGATACTTGGGAACGGCCCTGAACTCTCTGTTCTTGAATTTTTTTCATAAAAATAATGATGGTTTATTAAACCAAATAAGATATATGATATAATTAATATATGTCATTAAGATCGTTGGAAATATTTTCCGAAAAAGATTCATATTTTTAATAAAAAGCGAATATATTATATTTTTACTCAGTTATATAATTTATGTTAATATTAAACAAAATAATAAAAACCCTCAATGACGTCACAGGGGATAGATTTTACCTTCTTTAAGGACCAATGGGGACTGGACTGAATGGGACCAGATTGAACTGGACCACGGTCTGCGGTCTTATATAAGGACCGACGCAACCGTAATCACGACCCACTACCTCCTGTTGCAAAAACTCTTGGAAATGTCCTTTCAGGCATATTAATTATTATAAAAATTTAGGATCAAAGAAATATATTTCTCCGTATGGAGAATCATCTGAAGAGATTGGGTGATTTCGCCAAATTACGTATTTTCTACCTTAAAAAAAGGAAACTGAAAATAAACGTAGTAACCCTGATAATTTGAACAATGTTTTAACGAAGAGCAGCTGAGCTCTCATGACGTTGTATTAAATTATGTGCGATTAGCTATGAGGTTAATGTAATAAACTCAAATCCACTTCATATTTAGTAATGCCATAAGTAGGAATGACTCCGATTTTGATACTCAATTCTACTCCAAGTCCAACATGGACTAACACTTATAACTCTGCAACAAATCCTCTCTGGTACTTTTCGGATTTCATGCACTTGTGATTACTTTATACTTATAAATTGTTTGTTCTCTCTTCGAGAATAATGATAATAGATTGGGAAAAACAAACAAACATATATTTAGGTACAAATACAAAAAACCGTGTCTTCTTCTATAATAATAGTATTATGCCCATCTATGATTATACAGCTGTTCAGACTTTAACTTTAATCTTTACTCCTGTATCTTTTTTATTTTATTAAGAAGAAATAGGTTCAGAAAGTTATGAATCTACATCGATAGAAAAAAAAGAATTTATCAACAGTAAAGACTAAAGATTTAATTTGCAACTAAATTATAGAAAAACTACAGGAAGAGAAAATGTTTGCAGCAAAATTATATAGATCCCACAGGGTGGGATCAAATGGGTGTAACCACTAAACAAAATGATACTTATTATAATTATGTTATAACTTATCAAAATAGTTTTGTTCATTTTATAACAGATAGTCATGAGAAAACTGGAAATTGGATTGTCTTATGTAGAACTTGGAACATTGAGGTTCTCCGTTTTGAGTGTGTAAAGGTTATACATTTTTTATCAAACATTATTTCCTACCTTTAAATTTTAGGGATATTTATAAGTTCCTTCTGTTGTCCTTCCGTTGGTTTATAGAGTAACTCAATTTTTTGTGGATTGATGTATCATGGATTATCAATATGACGTGTTTCAGTGGAAATAATCAAGTTGGTACGGCTGTAACTATTCAATTCAAAAATATATGTAATAATTAATTGATGAATGATATGAAAACCAATAACTTCATCACTTTATATAAGCCACATGTGAGAAGGAGGGTTTGTTTTACGATATAGTTTAGTTCAGTAGTAAGACCTCCAGCAATTACTCATAGGGGTAGGATTCTTCTGGGGGAGGGTGACAACAAAATGTAATATTAAGGTTGTATCCAGGAGTCGGACATTTTATTTATCGACTCTTTTTCCGGTAATTTGAATGTCTCCGACTCCGACTCTAACACACAATTTTGTAAAAATATATTGGATAGCTTATATTAATACTATTGAGTCATTTGAGTGCCGAAATTATAAATTTAGATATATTTTATAGCTATAAAATGTTTAATAGGATGAACAACAAATAAAAAGGATCAAAAGTTATATGACTTATGTTTATTCCTTGTACATTCATAAGTTTCAAAGCATAATTTATGTACTCGTAACCGGAGGAACAAAAATACACACAACTCCTCATTGCAGGGCTACACTTTAAACTGATGACATTCACCATTCACAAAACTAAGTAAAGACCTAGCTTAGATAATTTAGACTTTGGAGGTGTTTGATAACTCTGATTGTATAGACTATGGAACACGTTTGCAATTTGTGAAGTAAAATTATAAATTAGTTTAATAATACTTAATCCCTATAATTTATAACCATTTAGAAAAAAAAAATACAAAACTTTAGGAACACTCAATGTAAGCCGTAGATCATAAATATGTTTTATTTAGATCAATTATAATAATTTTCATAGTCGGAGTAGGTACAAATTTTGAAAGTCCGACTCTACGAAAAAAGGTGAGTGTCCAACTTTGTAGCCCATTTTGTAGCAGTCATTAATATGGTACCTAAAATTGGCCCCGTGCTATCCTGGTCTATGCAAATAGTAAAGTGTACCTAAAAAATACCATATTTTAATGTGGGTCCTTCAATACATCCTTTTTTACTAATATTTATTCCAGGTTAATCTATTCACTTGCAATCTTGACTGGAAAAAGATAAAGAAACTTTACCTTCTGTATTTTTCTAATTGCCAATTGTTAATCATTATGAGCAGATTTATAATACGTATACTTATAGAGAAATGGATATCTATTACTCTATGGATATTCTATGTATGAGTATATAATTTATATTGAATTGAAGTCCTTCATTAATATAAATTAATATAAAAATCCAATTCCTCAATTAATACTTTTTTGAGTACATAATACATAGAGTCAGCTGTAGAAAATCATAAAAATGTCAAGTCACGAAAACAGCGGATCGAAAATATATATGATATTTCTTTATTTCAAAACGCTCAACGTGGGAATTGCAATTAATGACATTTTACTTTACACTTTTAGTCGAAAAAGTATGGAAAAATATCAAATTATCGATGCCAAATCGAAAATATTGGTACCATGACATCACTATGAATCGATTTTTTTTTCTGTTACTTTTTGAGAGGAAAAGCTGCTAGATACAATAAGGGTAAAGACCTGTAAAAAGTTGGAACTATTTGCTTTAGTTTATAATTTATTCAACTAATTGCTTCGTTGACAATTTATGTTAGAAGGTTTATTTTATCACGCAATCTTTCATCTGATATGAAACAAAAAAGGCTCAAAATCTAATTGATGTTAGTCAATTCATCCTACCTATAGAATACTCGTTAAAATTGTTCATAGCTTGAAATGAGAAACTTATAACTAAACCAATCAACGTTTAAGGATTGATTAGAGGAAAATAAGTAGAAATATCGATAGCTGACATCGAAATATACAACTTTCATTTAGTGAGGTACCGCCGAGTACAGTAAGCAAATAAGCCCTTTCTAACTCCACCGTACATATGTTCCACCTATCAACTCAAGATATTACTATTGAACAATCACGTTGTAAAGTTACAGTTGCATGTATTTTCTTTTTCTTTTCTTTTCGTTACATCATCATTTTGCTCATATAACCCACATTACGTAGGTAATTGAGCAGAAATGTAGCTATATATTAGCTACAGAGAGATTGCAAAATTTTATAAGAATAATTTAGTTTTACATATGTATACATTTCATATATTACTTTGACAATATATTATTTTATATCTTTTAGAGAAATCCATGATATTTTCATATTTTTAAGTTCTTTTTTTTTTATCTTTGGATATAGATTAGCAGAGGTGAGGAAAAATCATTATACTGGAAGTACAAACCGAGTCTCAAGTCTTTACGCATAATTCAAGATCTGAAATATATTTATTGTGTCTAGTGCGTGCTCTCAAATTGTGTTGAAGCTCATTTCAAGTCCATAATGATAAAATTGGAGGCAAATCCCAAGGTCGATATGAGCCTTTTATGACGTCTAAAAGAGACACAGTGTTCAATGAACGAGATCAGAGATGCACCATTGTATAACTAATGCTCTCTACGGATTCAAGTTATGACAAAAGTACCATTGCCAGCACCATCAAAATGCAAATCCGGATGTTTCAACAGTTGAGAGCTCAGCTCAATGTGACGGATACCTTTTGGTGGTGGTGTAGAGGAAGCTACGACTTTGCACTGAACCCACTGGACTACTTTATTTGGTCATAAGTCGAGAATATCACTAACATGGCTTCCCACAACACCAAAGTGAGACTGATGACCACCATTCGCCGAGCTCTAACCGGCGCTTGTGGAAAAGGTATGATCCGTCTTCTGGAATTGTATCGAGGCGTTTTCTTTAATGCGATAATTTTAACGTTCAACCCTGTATAAAATAGATTCGAACCCCGGTCGAGACGCTACAGAGTGCGGACCCCAGACTTCCAGTACATTATTTTATCCCTGTTATTTTTAATTATTAAGTTTTATACGTTACCAAACGACAGCTGAAACAAAAATAAACAAGTTTTGTTGCTATCGAGAGTAAAGATAATTAATGATTGATTTTTTTCCAAGTCGAATCTCGAGTCCAAGTTCCCACCTCTCATAATTCATAACACATCTCATTTGTCAATCTCAAGTCAATTACTTGAAATGTCAAAATTGCTTTTTGTAGTTCAAAAATAACTTTAACTTTATCTCATCTTATTAATATTATAATAAAAAGTTAATTTATAAGTTTTTCAATAACTTTGCCAAATTAATTGATTACAATGATTTTTTTTTAACTACCTGTCGGAAATAAATTTGTCTGAAAATTATTAATTAATTATTCAAAAAGTTTATTTCTGTATAAAAAATGGAAGACTACAACTTTTTGATCTCAATGTATTGCTAGAGAGCCGTCCAATAGTAATAACATAGACCACGCTTATTTTTTTTTTATACCTAGGTATTGATTGATCAATTTATGAAATTTATATCTGTCCAACGTTCCCTACTTAAACACTCTTAATTATTGAGTCAATATTTATGTCAATGTGTAACTAATTGTAACTAATTCAGGAAGATGAGTTGAGAAGTATCATCTTGGCAGCTTTAGACCACCTTCTTCTCTCTCTCAATGAAAATTCCTAAATCAGGATGTGAGTCATGGATTTTTGCAGAAGAAGAAACCTTCCATGTACCTGACGTAATTTTAAAAGGGGTGTTAATAAATTTTATCTTGATTGTTAATTTGCATGTTTACTGTTACTTTTTTTAGAGTTGATTTTTAGAATATTAGTTCAAATTCTACCTCAGAGTATTAAATATAAGCTATAAATTTTATATATGTAGTTGTTACGCAATTGCTTCGGTTTTTTATAAAAGGGTGTTCTATTTAATATGTAAACTAAATAAAGAATGTTAAAAAACAAACAAACTAAATGTCCTATTTTTTAAACTTATTGTTATAAATATGCTTGTAAAAATAATAGTCTAATTATGAAACATCTTTTAAGGATATTTCTTTAGACAAGTGAATCATGAAATTTGATAATAAACTTTTTCTCAAATATAGGCCGGAAAAAAAAATCCCAAGGTCATTAAAATTAAATTACGTTTTGTTATCTAAGTAAAAAAAATATACGCAGAGGGGGTCCCCTCTTATAACAGTTTTTAGGAAGAAAAAAAATCCGTGTGATGTGAAATCTGCGTTGTACGGGGACTCATTTATTTCTAAAACCCTTAAAATGGGAGAATTATTTTTCAATGTCTACTTTTTTCCTTGTTTTTTTTAGAAATTTTAGGATAATAAAAACCTGTTATTCATCATAATTTATTTAAAATAATGAATGCCAAACAAGATACTTGTCAAATCTAATCTTAATCGGGTATTTATTTGACTTTTAATCCGTTCATTTCAACAATGTAAAAATTAAATAATCTCAATTTAACTAATATTTATTAAAAAAAAAAGTCTAGTTATCAAATCAAATACTTTGGGACGCTTCCTCTTTGCAAAAGTATACACTTCTTATAAATAAATATAGTATGAACGAACTCATCAAGAACTAAAAAAATTCTTGTTTGTCTCAATATATAGTTTTTTATAATTTATAATCATAATATAAAAAAAACTTGATATGAGGAGAAGATACCGAACTATATTGGAAGCCGGAATAATTCCAAAGACCGCGTTATGCGAAATCCCTGTTGTGTGAAATTGATTTATCTGGCTGGGATCCTCCTGTACTAGTAAATTTTGAAAGATATCTATCAAATCATTTGAAGGCAGCTATTAATTTTACCGAAATGATCTTTGTTTTGAAAAGATGCATTTTTTGTGGATTCTCTAAAAATATATAAAATATTTCTGATAGCTATCTTTATTTATTTGTTATCTTTAGCAAAAGGCTATAAAGAGTATCAGTGATTCCAAACAGGCGGCCTGCAAAAATGAATTACTAACAATAATAAAATAAAATAACTATATGGATTGGGTAGATTCATCAACTTGTAAAAGAAACAAACAGAAACAACAAACCTTAAAGGTACATCAAATCGAGTTGATTAACCTGCAATTGAACGATAAATAAATAAAAATTGGCCAAGGCAACATCTTCTACTGAAGAATTCCAGATTGGATTGCAATTAGGATTTGAGCTTATAAAAAAATAATTTTTTCGTGTTTATGGAATGTTTAGATGAACATGCTTCTGCGAGTTTATTTTCTCTGAGATGAATGGGGTCAAATATATAAATCCTACCAATTCACTCATAAGCACTTGGATCAGATAAAAAGGATTGCCACAACCAGTCTGGATACGAACTTTAAAAACATAGCTCCGAATTCACGAGCAGAGTATATGTAGTCATTAGAGTTATTATATGTAGAAATAAAAAATATTCAAATTATATTATTTACCCTCCAATTAAATGTATAGCCTATGTTTCATTAGCCTGCAAGATGACCTCTTCATCTAATTTTGGTGAACATTCAAAACTGTTGAGAATCCAATGGTGTACAATAAAAATAATAATAAGACAAAAACCCAATTTTTCCCAAAAAAAATTTTATAACTAATTTCCTTGATTCTAGAGAGCAATAAGTGATTGTACCTAGACCGTTTATTATTTATAATAAACAGTATTAAACTTCAGTACAGAAAATAAAAAAAGTAAAACCTTTATTCCCTTTTTTTTTTTATATTAATTATCCTTTTAATATAATATAAAATAAAATTTAATATTGTTTTTATATTCTAACAAGAGAAATAATCACGTTTAGAGTGTTGCAGTCCCCCAAAATTATAAATCATTGTCAGAATCAGATGGCCCAATCTATAGTACTGCAATAACGTCAGATGAACAGATATACACATACAGTTACTTGTACATATGTCAAATGTTACTTTGAAGTACCAAAGTTTTTCATTTTTCTTTTGTTTCAAGTAGGGATGACTGATTGTTGTCAAATTTACATTCATAGGGTACGATCTCTTCATTACTAGCATCGGTCAATATTTGAGTGTTGGGTTAAGTTATTCTTTAGCCTAAGCCATTATTTTGTTGTGATATCAGGGACCTCAATTATCTATCTCTTGAAGAGAGACTAGAGGAGAAGGAGAACATATCCTTCATTATTGGAAAACGTTGTCCATTGAGACTTTTGTTTGATTTGATTGTAAGGAACGGGAATGCTTGTAATTCTCTACATAAGTGAGGGAAAGGATATAGATTTCGATAGTTCATCTGTCCTGGCCCCTTACACAAAGCAAGGGTTGATGTCTAAGCTTCTTTATGCTATAAAAATCAATCTGCTCAGCACAAATATAGTTCAAGAACTACCTAATGAGACTATATTTATGACTGGACAGCAAAAGGAATTACATCTCTTTGTATCTTTTTATTTTTGGTTACCTGTCTTGGTGGTTTACAGCTCCACTTCCTTCAGGAGCACCTTTGAAATCGTGACAGGAAGTTACGCCCTGTCCAGTTTTCGCCCTCATAGATATATTATAGCATAAATATATCTTCTACATTTAATTTAAGGTATTCCTTTACTTCAACTTGAAGTCTTTTGTAATTAATTATAAAATTATGGCACTTGAGTAATTAATAGGAAATAATTGTTGTTTCTTATTATAATGAATTCGAAACGTTTGATATGTTCTATTTTAAAATATATTAAAACTGAATTAAATGCACTCATTTTACACCACTGACTGCAAAAATGCATTATAAATAACTTCATTTGGGAGGAGATTAATTTTAAATCTTAAATTATTTGTAGAAGGTACATTTACGCTATAATATATATATATATGAGGGCAAAACTTCCACAGGGCGAAACTTCCCAGGGCAGAATTTCCAAGGGCGAAACTCCCCAGAGTATAATATCCTAGAACCTAATTTAAAACTAGTCTCCCCCCCAATTGAAGTCATTTGACAATACTGAATCCTTTTTGCATTCAGTATTGTAAAATGTGTGCATTTAGTTCAATTTTAATATATTTTAAAAATAGAAAATATTGAAAACTTATTCTAATTACATATTGAAACTTCTGAAGGGCGAAACTTCCCAGGGCGAAACTGCAAACGGCGTAACTTCCGGTACGCTTAAATTATATGTAGAAGATACATTTATATTATAATATATATATATGAGGGCAAAACTTCCACAGGGCGAAACTTCCCAGGGCAGAATTTCCTAGGGGGAAACTGCCCGGGGCATGAGCCGAGAACCCTTTGAAATATCTCATATCCGTCAATAACTTGATGAGTCAAATGAATATATGTATTTAAAACTTGTGTAAATGCAGCAATAAAGGCATTTTCGGCACATTTGTGGTACCTAACTGAAGAACTCGTACCATTAGCATTACTTTTTGATCAAGTTAGAATTGACATCAAAACATACATACATGGCATCAAAATTACTGACTTTAAGACAAAGACTCTGGAGCAAGAGGCATGGCTCAAGATAGTCTCTTCCAAATCAAGGAAGCAGAATGCAAAAAAAAGTAGTTGGTATTTAAAAATTGACGAAGGATCTATGTATATGTATGTGAAAAGTAGTTAGTAATTTAATTACAATTATAAAGTTATATTATTACATAAAAATGATAATTAAAAAAAGTGAGAATAACTAAAAAGAAAAAACGATTATTATTTTTCTTCTTTTTTTCTGAAATTAAGTTATACATATAATGTCTTTTTATTTAATAAACGGTCTAGGTGCGATCACTTATTGCTTGATACAATCAAGGAAAGTGAAGTGGTAAAAAAAAAAATCTAAAAAAAGATAATCTTTATATAATATGTTACTATTCATCATGCTTTTTTTAAAAATATAAAATCCATAATAAAAAAGCTTTGCTTCACACAGGCTTAGAAATTGCAATTGTACTAGAGGTAAACGTTAACTAATTTATTATTATTATTTAACATTCTCTCAGGTATGATTTGTACGCTCACCTCAATTTCGCCAATATTTACATCTTTAGTTATGACCGACTAGTTGCAGTTCTTCCAAACATTCTACAACTCTTAATATTACTTCAACCCATCTCTAGTTTCCTTTAATTTTTTTGGGAAACACTGTAGTGTCTTAATTAACTTTAATCCGTAGCAATCATAACAATTATAAGGCTAGTAAAGGAGAGAATGAATTGCTTATAGCATAACTTATTTTGACTGCTTCACTCATGGGGAAATATTAATTACATTTAGGATAATCATAATGCAGACTTAATTAACTGCAGTGATTAATAATCCTAATTAGCTGTTACCTTCCAGGTAGTATCTTGATAAGTTTATTACTTTATAATACACTACTACTATTCATTTCTTTTTATAAACCATTAATAGTAATAAAAGATCAATCTTTTATTCTTAGTTATCCGCATATGGTTCAATTAATAAATAGCAATTTACGTTGTTGGGTGCTCTACGGAGGTGTCCATTAAAATATGAAGTTTTTGAATTTTAAACTTCAACAAGATATAATCTATTAATTAACAATATAATTTCAACAAAATAGATTTGCGTCTAAGCTCTCTTAATCATTAATGTAGCCGCCTGTGGCGGCAATAATGGCTTCGAAGGGTGGCAGAAGGCCTGCCACCCACTGCAGATGTAGTCCTCTGTCATGGGGTCCCAGTGCTGACTGACAGTGGCTTTTGGGGCATCGGTGTATGGATGACGGAAGGCCTGGCACCCACTACAGATGTAGTCCTCTGTTATGGGATCCCAGTGGACTTTTTTGGGGCATCGGTGTATGGATGACGGGCACTGCAGGAAATCTCCTCAATATGGACCTAAAAGGTGTAGTCGATGGGGTTGGAATCAGGGCAGTAGGGGGGCCAAATTTGTCAAAAAAGAGTTCACAAGACTCGTTCAAAAGAGTTTTAGAACGGAAGAGATGATTTCTTTTAATGCCTGCTGTGAAAAGTCCCCTCAACACTCTCACAAAGTGGCTCTTTCCACCCACTTTTTTGATATCTGGATAGTCTGGTGTGAACCCCCAAGAACTCGTGCATGGGCCCTTCATGGACTTGAAGGCATTAACCTGGGCTGTTTTCTTTAACTCCTCCGGTTCCAGTTTGGCCTTTTTGACAGAGTCCTTCTTCCTCTCCAATCGTTTCGGACTAGATGACGGCGTTGACGGTATTCCTGGAGATGCCCAACTACTTGGAGTCTGGGAGTTAAAATTCCTTGACCACATTCAAGTTTCATTTTCTCGACTTATGCCTAAGCTAGAGAGCTCAGGTTTGTTTTGCTTTGTAACTAATTATTTATGCTTCAATAAGTCTAAATCTGAATTAATTTCAACTTTGATTAATTATTGAATTAGTAAGTGTTCAGATTTTAATGGCACTCTCCGTAGTTATTATTTATGAGTAATTTGAACTCCCAATATAAGTTATAGTACATTCACGGAACAGTGCGCCTGGATTATGAGCTTTGTATTACTTAAGTAATTTTTGTTACAGTTGCATAAAATATAAAGTTACTTCTAGTTGGCCATCTGAAGAGTGTTTTTACGGAGAGTATTAGTAAGGATTTGATGGGAAGTTATGAGTGTGTTGTGTCGGTCCTTATTTATTCAGTCTAGTTCAGTTCAGTTTAGAACCAGGCCTATTGGTGTTTGGAACGTGTCCTTAATACTGTCAGTCCTTGTGACTATCAGTATTAGAACTCATTAAACAAAGTTAAAAAAATTATTTTTTTTGTAAATAGCTAATGGATTTTTTCCGGATAAAAAAACTGAAAAAAAGTCAAAAATCAAGCCCCATTAGTTGAATAATGACAGTCAGAACATTACAAATTTTCAGGACTGATATGTGCTTGACTTTTTTTTGGTTGGTTAAAATTTTTATAAGATTTGATTGAAAAATGTAAAAAAGTGATTATACTTCTTTTAGACATTGTTTTAATAATATTTAATGACAGCTCAATACTCACATGAGCTCACTCAAACGATTGTCGCATAAAACTGCTCGTCCAAAATGAGAGATAGGGCTCGGGCTCAAGTGTTTCAACTATATTTGAAACTTTTCAGAGCAACCTCGTACAAGTATCTTTTTTTTGGTGGGGGGGGGGGTTGCTGAAAAACAATTTTTGTATTCTGAATCCCATCTTTAGTTAAGGTTTTTGAGAAATATAGGTAAATTTGTGGATTTTGTCATCAAATGTCCAATATTTTGATGACTAAATCACGCTACAAACACCGGTTCCAATACAACTTTTGTTAGACATTCCACATTCTATTCAAGATACAATGGACTACTTCTTAGGACATTGGTGTTGCAACATTACTGTATACTTGAGAAAGATTTCGACTCGTTCACACACAAGCTTAAAATGGATCCGCTTGTTAGATGCAAAATCCCATAAGTCTTAATAGAAAAAGTATTGACAATACTTCGAATCTCTTCTTCCCCAATAGATATAACGGGCTCATTTATCAAATTTATATTTTCCCAGGAACAAGCCATGGAGACATACACTCCACACGCCAAAACACTATTAATAATTGGATCAACGCCCTGTGTGGGAAAATCAAATCAAATACAAAGATAAAAGTACCAAAACTAGGACATACGACCTTGAAATACCTCTTGTACGATGACGATGTAACTTTTTTCAACATAGGATTGATAGAAGAACTATGTTTGTCGATCATTAAGACAGTCGAAGAATTAAAAAAATAAAATTGTTTCACTCAATCAATGCCAGGAAACCCCAGATATCAACCAACAGTAAAAACCAACTAAAGATACACGAATTCAAGTATTTTGATTTCACTTTTTTATTGGGAATTGAAGTTTCAACCTGTGCTATTATGGATCTGAAAAAAAAAAAAAAAAAAAAATACCATCTGTATTAACTACAAAAATTAACTTTTTATAAGAATACTCCCCCCACAGGATTTGAAAAATTAAAGGCGCGGATGTAAAAATTTGTCCAAAGATTAAGTCCATTTCTATCTCAGAGCAAATCTACAAAATATTTACAAGCTGATAAATTAATTGGTATGGGGAAAATCTTGAGTTTATATCTCAAGGAATCGGAATGATACTCAAATTAAATAATTGGTTATTGGTACTATAAAAATTGAGGCTATGTGGAAACCATTTTATATTTTTTGACTAGAACAGATTGGAAATTATAGGAATTTTGGGACTGTGATAATTAAGCGTGAGTTTTCTATAGTTTATGAATATTACTTCAAGCTTAAAGTGTACGTGGGGACATCATAATTATTTAGAGTGGCAAAAAAATGCGGAAACAGCAGATGTGTTCATCCTGGGAGTCAATCATACTTTGTTTTCTCCCACTTCTCAAAGTTAATGAACAACTAAATTATAATAGCAGATTGAAAAGTAAGGATGAACTTTTTTTTAGCTCAGCAGGATTGATTGTGCTAGATAATTTCATCTTGTCGCTCAAGATCAACTAGTTTTCATTTACCGACAAGCCATGGCGAAAACCAAACGCTACTTATCAATATACGAATTGAAAGATTGGACATGGAAAATGTTTCAATCGACTCAAGAATTATTTAAAAAAAATATTTTATATCGACTTCCGTCAAAAGTGGTTTTGTTATAGATTGGCCACGTCATCTATTTTATAAATAAATCAAAATCAATCCTTGAAGATGGAATGCCCTCATTCCAACCAAAAAAGGTGGAGACGTAATTTGATCTATTTTATGAATGCTTCAAACTAGGTGATATTTATATTATGATGTCATTTAGTAAATATTGTTCTATTGGATGACTTTTAAGGGCGATATCTGATAAAGACGGGACTAAGTGGGACGTCAAAAGTTTGGGAACTTTATAATTATATATATCTGACAGAAGAAAAATGTCATTTTTAAAAGTTTTAAGTGCCCCATTAATCAATTTTTTTCCGGTCAATAAAAAGTTTAACTAACCTTAAATATTGTACATTAAATACCAATGGACTGATTCAAAACCATTCTATCACTAAATTTATATTAATGCATAAAGCATGCAATAAAGAAAGCCATTTTAATTGATTATTTTTTTGATAATAAAAAAAGCCATAAAGTCGTTTACTTAGATCTCATTTTAGCATCGTATAATTCGAATGTACACATTTGGGGGACCGTTACTGCAGTCCATTTTCATCTTACATCAAAAAAGCTACAGTAGACACAAAATTAATATAACAGTTGTATGATATAATGTAAATTAATTTGGAAAAAAAATGAATTATTTTTGTCAATTTTCCTTTGAGATTATGAAGGGAAAAAGTAATTTTTTGAAGAAGCAATATTTTTTTATAGGCTAGTTAGTTTATCATTTTTTTTGTTGTAACTTATATGACTTGAATTTTTAATTATTTTTCTATCAGTTGATAAAATTATATCAAATTTCAAAACTCACTCATTCAGGAGAAATTTGAGATATTGTAATGCGCAGCAAAAAGAAGTCAATGGCAACACCAGCTGAAATGACATAGTTAGTCATTAACATACCTCCTTTCCACTTTTGTAATTACCATAAAAGAACGATAAGGACCACTCCTAAGACTGGCAAATTTTATTAGGACCGGACTGATATGACTAGAGTGTTGTTTTTTGTTTTTTTTTTAGACAAAGCTAATACTAGCAACAAGGGATAAAAAGTTTCTCTTTTTTTATTCTTCTTAATTATTTAATTAGCGGAAGTATCCTACATTACTTGGAGTTATTTGAATAGTATATGGTATCAGCAAGGAGGGCTTGCTAGCTTTCATCATTGGAGAGGGGGGTGGACTTAGCCCCAAAAAAGATCAACACCGTATTAGAATGACTTATATAAATTGGTTTATTATATATATATATATAATAGTGATGGTACGGTACGGGGTTGTACTGCGGTTCGGTTCGGTACACCCTTGAGGTTCCCTACATTTATATTAAATATTTAGATATTATGAAATTTTGTTAATCTTTTTTATATCAATCTTTATTTGGTTTATAGAAACTTTGAGCAATTGAGTTGGTATTATTTTTTACAAAATCAAACATATATTTTGCATCGTAAATATCTATTGCACCTTAAATATTGATATGACACCTATGAATCTGAGTTGGAAGAAATAAAACATTATCAAAAAAAAAAAAAAAAAAAAAAAAAAAAAAATGGAAAAGGAGATAATTACCTACAAACTGATAAAATGTGTATCCCAGTTGACGAAAACCCAGTGATATGCTTGAGGGATAATTAAGATAAATTTCCCAATGTTTCCAAGTTAACTTCACGATACCTCCCAACTAATTTTTTGTCAACTGGCGATATTGTCACTGCTAATCTCTCTTTTTATTACCGGAAAATGAAGACGACCTCATCTTTTTAGAATTCTTTTTTTTTATAAATTCATGATATATATAATCTGTTTGTTAGACTGGTCCATTTCTTACTTTTTTTTGGAAATGTTGAGCTATCATAGAATAAAAATATGCATTTGGGTAAAAAAACGATGACTGACAATTTTTGAAGAATTTTGCAAAAAGTTTTATAGGTCCACCAACGCCCTTAATGATTTAATAATTTTACGTTCTTCTCTACAAAAAATTCTTCTTCTTGTATTATCTTTCAACCACAAGTAGATATTATTAAATGTATTTCATAACTTTTTTTTTACATAAGTCGATTATTTAAAAAAATAATATTATTCTGACTTTGTTCTTAAATTAATTTCTTTGGTTTTAAACGGAATAGGAGAGATAATATTTAATATTATTATTATTACTATCACGAACACCCTATCTTACAGATAACCAATGAAAAATTAAAATCTACTTTAAATAAATAATAGGTTAATTTCTATTGTAAAACCTCTTTGTAAAAAACATTTTTTGCTGTTTACTGTCCATTTGATGTAAATATGATCAAATTTGCACCCATTTTGAGACTTTGGAAAATGCAACATATAATTGACCATGTAAAAAAAACTGATTTTGGTCAATATAAAACAATTTTTCAAATATTTGACCTTTTTATTTATTTATTGTCATTGCCATTGCTATCTTAATTGGGAACTGTTTTCTAATAAGTGAAAATGGAAACTCATCCCCACTAAAAGTAAGGGTGTTTTTTTGAATAATTATATTTATATAAGATATTCCATCTTCAAATATAATGAAATACATACTAAGACTAACTTGCTAATCCTCTTCTTCCCTTTTTTAATTCATATTTACCATAATATAAGCGTTCTCTTTTTTTCCGCTTGTATTTCGTTTTTTTTTGGATTTTTAATACAATTTTTTTTTTTGCGTTTTCGAATCGACAACCCATACCTGAAAAAAAAAAAAAAACACGGGTTTGATCTTGTTTTATGAAAAAAATAAATCAATTTATTAGTAAAAAAACAAACTGGCCCTCCGGAGCCCAGAAATCTAGTCTGATCAGAATAAAACTTAGCTTTACGTACGTAACGCAGAATTTTGAACAACTTTTATTAAATGTCTAAAGTCTATATCTGTCTCTGTTTTTGAAATAAATACGGTTTATCGTTGTTTTTCTTAGTTGAACGTACATCAGAAACACACAAAAATTATTTTAATACCATGTGGGATATTAAATTATTATTTTATTTAATAATACTGGAATATATTTTAGTTTCTAGTAGTAACTACAGTTGATATTCACTTGAATATAGAAATAATAACAAAACACTGTCTCTAGTGGACAAAAAAATTAAATTTTAACATTTTTCAGCTGTTGATCACATGGATCCTCGTTTCCCTACTTGGTTTAAAGTTTTTTCTATTCAATTCAATAGCTATGCATTGTCAACTCTCAGTTGACGTCACGAAAAAGGAATTCCATTCATTTATTAAATATAAACCAACAACGAAGGGTCGTCTCGAATCTCTGCAGACCAGATGATTCCCCCTGGGTTAGTATGCTCTCTCCGAACTCAGCGAGAGCCATCCTCTTTAAATTGAAATCTCGGAGTAATTGAGTAAGAAGTTGTGAGGTTGTATATCAGTATCAATAGAAACGTCGTAATTTGATAACTCAACAAAAGTTTTGGGGCTGTCCCCGGTCTCCCCCATGTAACTTTATTTATATCCTAAATAATTTTATCATTGGTTTGATTGAGCATGCTACTTATCTATGATATAAACATATTTTGTACAAACTAACTTGATTGACACTATCTATTTTTGTAACCAGGAAAAATATGAGAAATTGCATTGAATGTTTTTATGTATTGTATGGTATTATAAAATAATATGTCAATTGTATTAATATAATGGGTTGAACAATTTTTGAGAGCTTTTTACTTAATTCAATTAATAAAATTGTCAATAAGAGTAATTGCTTTTTGCCATTTTGGTAATATTAGTCATTTTTAAAAGATTGACTAATAAGAAAATCAATGGATGAAGATAATACGCAAAAAATAATGTTTTCCCTCCTGGGGATGTGTTAGGTTTTCAAAGTAATCAAGATTTTTTTTTCTAAAAAAATAAATATAGACCATATATTCGTGTTAAATTAGCTGCTTCCAACTCTCCAAAAAATACCTCTAGGAAAGTATTTCCCAACCTGTGACTTGCGACCCCAACTGGGGTTGCCTTAGACCTTCAAAAAAGTTTTTGTATGATGCTGAATGTCCTTGAGTTATATTCTCGTGTTGTTATCAATATTATCTCATTATATTAATTAATTAAATTATAATTTATTTTATAAAATTTGAAAGTGGCCATGATGAATTGAGAGACACGTATTAGGAAAATAAAATATATTAAGGAATTTTTACAGTAAGAATTTACTTTCATAGTTGAATGAGGAATTGAAAAACCACAATTTGTTATTTGCAACGAAATTTTGTAAATAAAAAACATTGTGCCCATAAATTTTCAGATATTTGTAACTCAAATTTTATATCTATATAGTTTAATTAAATTTAAGGGGTCATGGCTCCAGAAAGATTGATAATCGCTGCTCCATGATATCTGCAATGATATAAACAAACAGCTAGGAATAACTACTAATTTAACTAAGAGTCTGATTGTTCTAGGAATATTGCCCACAGAGGAAAATTGTCTAATATTTATAAAAAAGTGTGAAAAACTTGACATATGTTGTGATCACGTAGCGAATTTTGTACAATTTGCAGGGTTCTCAAGTCTCACACATTTCTCCCTAATATCACGCTATTGCTTTAAATATTGCATTTATGACACATTCATTCTCTCCAATAAAAAAATGTTACAAATGGAAACCACTCATCTCCTTCTTAAAGGCTTCAAAACAAGCCACAAGTGTAAAGGTAAGACGGGTTTTGCTATTAAAATGGAGAAACGACATTAAAGAACAGTATATAAATTTTCTAAAACTCAAGCTAGAAAATTGAAACAATGTCCTAACACAAATTCAACTCGATATATAACTCAAAAACTAAATTCTATCGAATTGAAAAATGTTGACTGGAGTCCTACATTCGTCGATTTCGAATAAATCCGTATAATTTTAAACACATATTTAAAAGAACATTGACAAAAAAAACAAGTGCAAAAAGAATAGTTATAATTAGCGACATTTATAGAAATAAAATTATACATTCATTTAAATTTAAACGATAGGAGATCAAGAATACTTATAGGCATTTATCATATCTGCAGGAAATATGGCAGCCCAATGCATTCGCCGCTGCTTCCATGGACACCCAGGGTCATGATGAAGGCTGGCAACTTTGTATTGAACATGTGATGAGCCATCACTTCCAGTTTCAAATACCAAGCGGTCATTTTAAACATCTTTTCATGATCCAGTTCATCTCATTGCTTAAGAAAATTATATCTCTTCCATTGAACTTCATTTTTGAACAATGTTGAACCGTTATTGACTTTATTTAAAGTGAAAAAAATACTTTTTTATTCAAATTGCAAATTTCTACGTTATGTTATCTAAAAAAGTCCACAAAAATGAAATCGAGAAATACAATTCGAAGCTTTTACTTTTTTTTAAATACGAATCTTTTAATATTTTAAGGATGTAACGGTCGTAAATTTTGTGGCTCTTCTGGTTTCTTCGTAAATCTAGAAATCACATTATACGCAAAATAAATACCATAGAACAATCTTAAATCGTTCAATTTTTTGTCAGTGAAAAAACTTACGAAATCGCCACGAGGTCAAATACTTATTTGCTCCACTGTACAGTGAATGCCCCTGTAGTGGTTTTTATACAAATAAATTAACATTCAACCTTATTTTTGGATAAGTTGTTATAATATATGACAAGAAAAAATTGGTACAAACTGTCCCATAGTAAATATATAAACCAGATTATTTTACCATAATGTGGTTAACAAAGTAAATATACGTATGTAGTATAGAATAGAAAAAAAATAACTTTTATATTTTCTGCCTTTCTCAACCACAGGCTTATATGTGGCTTTCAAAATTTGTGTAGGAAATTGACAGATGTTACTTTTGAGTGATTATATCCCTGTCTTACTTCATTTCCCAAATATGACATTAACTAATTTATAGATTTCAAATAGTTTATATAGGAATTTTGAACATCATTGAATAAAAATTAGCGATTTATTGATGCTTTAGCATAGAATACTGAAAATAGATAGTAGATACGAAACCTCATTAATGAAGCCACCCCCAACAACAACTGGGACTACCGATGCTCCTGCTAAATAGAAATTATAAACGTAAGGGGGCCCTAGAAGTCTCGGGTATATATAAAAACTACTAATAAGTAAACAAGGGTTCATAGCCCATTCCCCACTAAAAGTACCTATAAAATGATAGTATGATAATTATCTCTCAGTTACTTATCAAATTTTTAAAAATAATGATAATTTCTTTAAAATTCACAAATTTGAATGGAAGTAGTAAGTTTTTTTTAAAAAGTACTCAATATTTGACCCAATGAAGCGATAGCCCCAAAAAAAGTATTACTTGTTATTGCAGTAAATCCTTCCTAAAAAGATGTTTCTTAAAGTTTGAATAATCGTGTTATTTGTTTTAATTTGAAAAACGAATAATATGTTATTGCGCCTGTTTTACAGGCTCATTGCTATAACACTTTGTTTGCTCAATTGATAATGTTTTATGTTTTAAATATATATAGAGGATTGGACAGCAAAACGTGGACTAGAGAGGTTGCTTTAGATATACTTTAATATATTTTTTCTTTTTCAATAATAAAAAAATAATAATTTTAACTAAAACTTGTTAACAAAACTTTTGCCAACTTGCTCACTCAAAATGGGCACCTTTAGTATCAATTACAGACTTTACACGTCGCTGTTGATGTCAAACTCCTCAGACAAGTTGTCAAGGCAGTGAGACTACATTTCCGTCTGAAATTTAGTAGGTTTGCCTCTCCAAAGTGCCCCACACAGCAAAGTCCAACGGGTTCAAATCTAGCGTTGAAGAGGTCACATCTCTTTGCCTGTTTACCTGGCTTTCATGACCTCTGTCAGAAGGTGGCTTGGGTTCCTTGTGTAGGAGGACAAGTAACCCCCATGGTTGTACTGATGGCCATAGCTTTCATGGACTTGGTAATTCATCGATTTGGTGGAGTACTCCTTGATCTTCTTCTCCAAAACTCCAGATCTCTCTTTGAATTCAGCTTCCTGCTTTCCAGAAGAGGTCCTTTCTATTATTTTTTATCTTAGCCACCTTGAAAACCAGGCTCTTGGAGAACTTATCAATGTCCATAATCCTCGCCACCTCAACTTCAGCATCTAGGAGATCTGAGATGCGCTGCATTTTGGCTTTTTGCTCACTCATAATGGCGAAATATTTATTCTAGTTTATTTATGCACAAAGCATGACTGAACCTTAATATTAATTAGAAAGTTAAAATTAAATATAAGTCCACGTTTTCCTTACCAACCCTGTATATCTATATATAATGGTGTGATTTTTAAATATCATAACTTTATTTATGTACCCCATGCGTCATATTTGATAGAATTTTTACAAAAGTGAGGTTGTATTATATTCTAATAATAATTTGCAATTGTTTTTATTTATAAATATTGGCTGTATCGTCAAAGACGACAAAATGTATGCCGAATGAATTCTTGTGTTAGAAATGCTCACGCGTCAGAAGACCCCAACCGAGATTGCCAGTGACCTCAAAATCATCCAGACGGCTCGTGCATGACATTAAAAAGTGATTAAAAACCTCAAGAATAGTCCCCAAAAAGTATGGGCATGGTTGTAAACGAACAGTAAGAACAGAAGGCTATGATTATGCGTGCCAAAAAGGCCCTTGTTGGAAATCCAGTAAGGTCGATTATTGGTATCGTCAAAAAGATGAATGTGAGCGAGGTTACAGTTCGAAAGATAATTATAGATGACATGGTAGAAAATCAAAATCACGGAAGAAGAAACATTTCATTACGACGGTGTCCAAGAACATGTTTGAGCTCCCCCAATCTTAATCTTTTAGATTAAACGAAGTAAGGCAAAGGTCGAGGGAGCTGCCAGCAACAAGCTACACGAGTCTTTGAGATCTTCGGAGTCTGTCATCAAGGCGTATGGGCTGACTTGTCAGAAAACTACATGCATAAGGTTTGTGCAGCCTTCATTAAGAGGGTGGAGGTCGTCATTGAGGCCGAGGGAGGCCATATTAAATAAAAAATGTCAATTTCAATTATAACTCACTAGAAATACACTTAACTTTGCTTTTATTGTCTTCACGAACTACGACTATATAGTTTTTAATCAAGTTTGAGAAACCATCTTTAGTGTAAACATAAATATGACGCATGGGCAGTATTTTTGTACATTTATTCTAATTTACAGTAAAAGTGTATGATGAATAAAACCTTGTTTTCTTTTTTCCGTATAAATAAAGTTAGGATTTTTATAAACCATATCATTTCTTTAAATTCCATGACTTTGTCACTATAAAAGATTTAAAAGTGTTCTATCTTTAGATAGATAAAATTTAAAATCATATTCGTTTTAAGTGGACATTTAACAATGTATTTTCGATATACTTATAGTGGTTGAACAATTTCTAATCCCACTGTATTATTTTGCCTTTCAAAGTCATTGTTGATAGCAGAGTCAACCATTATTGTATCACGCAACCCTTTTTTCTGGGAGAAACAAGAAAAGGCCAATTAATATTGTCGCTAATAGTTAGCTATTCTTTTCAAACATGGAATGATTATTTAATAATTGTTCATGATAAATAATATCTATATTAACAAAGCACAGTTTGTATGCTTGTCAACACGTAAAACTCCAGACAATGCCAGATGCTCCTGCTAGTATGAAATACTTAAAACTTCATATATCGGCATTGCACCAATGTTCAAAATTTAAATTATTCTCTTGAATTCTCAATGTGCGTGGGTTCGTGCCCAGGTGATTCCTACAGTATAATGTCTACTTATATTAATCAGTGCAACTCCATCTAACCAATTAAAGGAACATTAAAAAAATGACATGACGACATCAACAATTCTTCAATAATATCGGTTGAGACCTAATTTTAAATGAAGTGGAGGATGACTGATATTTCTTGTGTGACCGACCTAGACTGAGTTTTCTTATGTTCTTGATATAGATGGAAGCCTATCAAGATAGCGAATATGTTTAGTATAACAAAAAAATTAACAATGTCAGAGTGGTGTAGGATTTGCTGACAAAAATCCTGCATTAGTACCAATATTCTTAACAATTGAAATCATTTCCTTTATTTAATAGCATGAGTGGTCGTAAATATTTCCATATTTTTAAGCTTTACTTACTTTAAAATTTAATTAAATTATAATATCTAAAAAAAAAAATGAACCGAAGAGAAGTCAAATAAGAAAGTTTGAGCGTAAGTCAAGCATGAGTAAAAAATACGCAGAGTGGACTGCAATTTTTTATATAATTTGTCAAATTTAAAATGACAATTGGAGTGTGAATTTCATCTATTAATTTTTGTTGAGAATAATAAATGTTAAATATCTATGTACGGGGTGTGATAAAATAACTTCCTGTTTCCAAAAGACAATAAAATAGTTTTATGAATCATAAAAGTTTTATTTTGTGATATAAGGAAAGATCACATTTAAAGTTTTAGCTTAGACAATTTAAAAAAAAAAATCATTTCTACCTTTCTCCTTAAATAAATGTTTATTAAGAGGATTAAATTATTCAAAAAGATGCAAAAATTAATTATCTTATTCAATATCCATCATAAATTGCAAGATTTGAACGAATTGCACTAATTTAGAATTATAATATGAGATTAAATCTGATAACATTATACATGGAGTTATTCGCGTACACAGAATTTTGCAAGTTTTAAATTATGAAAATGAACTGAAAAAATTATTCTTTGTACAAATATTAGAAATTTAAGCAATTATCGGATTTGCATAAATAGTAGAAATAAAATTTATAGAGCTAAATTTCAATTAGTTTAATCTTATAGAAAAATACGTCAAACATTTTTTTTTGTGAATGGCTAAGGATTTTTTGAATTGAAAAAAAAAATATGAAATAGCTGTTTATTTTTGGAACTTTTTGTGGATAGCTCTGAATTTTTGAAGTTTTTTTTTCAAAAAATTCCTTATAAATGTAATTGTTAAATTTTTTTGAAAAAATTTAATTTCTTGTAAAAAGCTGTTGATTTTTGAAATTTCATAAAATTTGATATTTGAAATTTTTTTACCAAAAAATTAATTTTTGTATACAGCTATGGATTTTAAATTTTTGTGACAAAAATTAATTTTTTGAGACTAGTTATGGATTTTTATAATCTTCATGATGTCTTTCTATTGTCATAAAAAAGAGAAATGAAAAATGCTTAAAGTTAAATAGTAACAAGTAATGTTACCAATTATTGGACAATTATCTTCATCAAAAGTTGAAATATTTACAGCATAACTTTAATTTGAGCTCAACAAATCACCGTTCCCGACTAATTTTTGATCCATGTAGTTTTGATTCTATATTAAAAATTATTCAGGTAGTTTTTGGGTTCTCGTTTCAAGAACTGAACATTATACATTTTTCAGTTCTGAGTGCTAGAACCAAGGAAAATAATACAAGTATTATTTTTTCGTTCTATTCTTAGATTACGTTTTCAAATGATCTTGGGTCAAATATTTTCTAATTGACTAGGAATATAATAGAAAATGTCTTTTATGATTCACAATGCTCATGACTGAACACAGTTTTTTGAAATAGGGGCTTTTCAATATATTAAGGCCCAGATCCAAATATATCTGGTAGAAACTCTGGTTTATTCTCTACTATATATAACCGAAGTAGAGGTTTCTGTTATGCTATATACCCGGGATCCACCACTATTCACAGCACAAATATGGAGGAACAGTGGACAATTCGACAGCTGAGAAAAACCTACTTTTTGAAGACTACTAAAGACTTGCCTTTGTCTACGGTTTATAAGAAAGAAAACTTTTAAATTTAGGAATTTCTTTAACTAATTAATGTGCCACATAACCTGCGTTTTTGAGATATATTAATCAATCTCCCCAATAATTTTGCACAAAAGCAATGCCCCAAAAGAGCCCTAGGGCAAAAAAAATAAACAAGGAAGCAAAAACTCTGTTTTTGGTCGGAACAATTCAAAGCAAACAACAAAACCTATTGCGCAAGCAAAAAAAAGTGTATTAAACCTTCAACAAGGGCCCCAAAGTATGAGACGGGGAAGGGAGGCTCATACTAATGAAACCCCTCCGTCAAAGAGACCAAAGAATACAAATCCTTCTCAGGTCCAAATTAGGAACGAAAGTCTATGCAGGTAAAGTCAAAGAAGAAGTTTACGTATGCGGATATTGCTAAAGAGGCTCCAATTTAGTTGAATTAAGTGATTAAAATTCTTGACACCAATTATGTGCGTCGTATCTCTACTCCAGGTACCTGATCCATAACTACGAAAGACGTCGTTACACAAAATTTGTCTCCAATAGGAAAGTACGTTTTGAATACCCTTGGAATGCACAAGTTATTCAGTAAGAAGAGGAAACGAAAGGAGAAGAAGAACAATAATAATTATTTTCACTTTCAATATAAGAGCATGATAACGGGGATTAAAAACTAGAAAAGAATAACCTAAATGATGCTAATGATGACGATAATGCTGGCATAAATACGGATATAAATGGTAATGTTGATAAAAATTACGCCAACATTTCTAAAGAAAAAAAAACAAGCCAAAAAAACAAACAAAAAAATAGACAAGTTCTTTCACAGAGTTGACAATTTCGTCTTTGACCATACAAAACAATCAATGAAATCATAATGATCAACTGCTCATCCATCAGCACCCTAAACTATAAAGCAACAAACTCAGAACTTAAACTTAGAACATCTCAGATAGTTTTAATAACAGAGCCATACCTCAGTAAGGCAAAATAAAAAGTCATAATCTAAGTGGATACCCAATTCAGAGTAAATTAAGATCAAAACCTAGAAAAAAATCGATTGTATGCATTGTTAGTTCTAATAGAGTTGTTTGCACAATATGTCTACTGATGAATTTATTACATATCTCTTGAGCCTATTTTGATAAATTGCAATATGTTGAAAAAGAGAGATTGATAGTGCTTAGCCTCTAGGCCAATGCTTCTTAATCTTATTGGAGGTTCTGAACCCTGCAAGCTTCATCATTGCATTCACCGAATCCCTTCGTGATTGTAAAAATAAAATGAAGTTTCTTCAAAAGATTTTTACAATCATGTAAAAATCTTCAGAAGATAGGTATATATTTTATTAGTGTACAAAATTACCCATACATAAGTTGCAACCAAAAGCACTGTGTTCAAAGAACAAAACCAACAATACATGAATTTCACACGAAAACATAACTCAATAAATATTTTTCTGTTACATTTTAGAGACAAGTTCAGAAATGCATGGCTTCACCTGAGCAAGTGCGACTCTCATATCGTTTTTGCAACAGAATCTCTTCTACTTTTCTTTTTTTTCGTTTTTATGTCAACCATCCTCGCAATGTATTTCTCGCAAAAAAATGTTGTTACAAACGGTATGAGTATCTCCAGGGCTTTCTTTGCAATAGGAGGTTATGGTACGATTTGTTGACACGAAAACTTTGACAGCATTGTTGTTCAGAAGAGTTGCTGTTGAAGTTCAATGATTTCATTGAGATATTCATAGCCCACGTCTGCTGTCGCAATACTAAACGTGAAAAGCTGTCTCACCCATGCTAGATATGACCCCATGGTGGAGAAGTACCCTTTGAGAGACTTTACAAGCTCTTCTAAGCCCATGGCAATTGCTTGCTTCAGCTCTCCAGGTACAGAAATGTCTCCAATTCCAGCCACATCTTCGATCTTAATAAAACAGTTGTCCAGCAAGGGAAAGTTTGGGAAGTCATCATTCTCTATTTATCGTTGTTAGGGCTCCCTGAAAACTGGAAAAAGAGGATATTAAATTATCTGAGAGGAATAAAGGATGGCAGAGAGTTTACTACTCAAATCCAAATCTACGCTAGAACAATAAAGTTTTTTATGCCTTGCAAGGATTGTAGGAAACTTTTAAATGACACTCTATATGCCTTTGTGGATTGTCCCGCTGTGAGTATTTTAAAGACCTTGGCGAATATAAATATAAAAGTATTAGAACATGCCGATACTAACGTTGCCATAGGTATGACTTTGTTCTGGATTTCCAAAAGGAACCGAGGAGTCTCATCGGAAACCAAGGCTTTAGATTTTGCTTTAGTAAACTGTTGAGCCTTAATAGCAAATAATGATGTGGCACATCCCCAGGAGCTGAAAGCAATTGTTATTGCACTATCCATTTAAGTTACATGTCTGGGGAATAATTTTTGGACTTTGACTGGAAAAATAATTAAATAGCTTCCGTCAACTTCAAGACATCATTTAAAGGTTTTGGAAATGACTTTAAGAGAATCTAGAATTTTATTTTGAGGCTTGTTTTTAGTATTTTTGTTGTATCTTGACGAGATGTGTTAAGACACAGTCTAAGTAACGGGGAATCCAGGACGACCAAGGAGTAACTTGGTGGAATTAAGACTAGGTATGATTTTTAAGGAACATACCTAGTACATAGAACTCTGACATACAATATGGATCTCAACCAATTTATACTATGAGATCATACAGTACTTTATATATACATACATAATTTGATCCTTAGTACATACATAACAATTTTCACCAATTATCTTAGTTTTATTGTAAATACCATACTTTTTTACCTCCGATAGTACTGGTTTTATAGTTTTAAATACGTATTTATTTTTTTTGTAAATTTATCTAACATTACGATGTAGTCTTACCCAAAGCTTTAATTTTAAACTAAAATATGTATTTATGTTCATATTCTTACGGAACTGCTTGTAAGAAGGAAATAATAATAATATCAGCTGACAAACTACTTATTCTGGAGGAGTGTTATTATTTACTTTTTCTGATCTGAAAGATCTTGATGGGTTTTTTCTTGAGCCACTCCTTTGTAGTTTCAGCTGAGATTTTGGTATCATTGTCGTGCTGAAAGACTCATTACACAACCCATTTTCAGTGCCCTGTCCTTGGGAAAGGAAGGTTGTCTATCCTCCCTTTGATGCGGTGAAGTCGTCTTTTCGTTTTAGGAAAGAAACACCCACAAAACATAATGTCTCCACGCTCGATAGTGAGGATAATTTTTTGGGATTTTTTCTTCCTCCAAACACACTGTTGTTAAAATGAACCTACCATTGAAATTGTAGAATATTCGTTTCTTTGTCAGTGGAAAAACTTATAAGATCGGCAAGGGATCAAGTACGAATTTTCTCCATTGTATATTACTCTCATGAATTTATAATCCGTTTAAATAATCCAAAAACGAAATACTTATCTACGATTAATAAATTTCTACATTATACATAAATCGGTAGATGAATTACTCCTAAGAAATTCCTTAAATAATGTAATAACCAAGTCATCCCTATATTTTGAGGGTTAAAACTATGACATCCTAACAGTGTTTTTTTCCCTTTAAAACTGTTCTGTCCTTAAGGATATTATATTCCCTTCATTCGCAAAGAGAATTTAAATGTATCTAAAATTGCCTCTTTATGTCTTCCATATATTTGTAGGATTTTTGTATACTTTGAATCATCTTGGGAATTGTATTAAGGGAACATCCACATAAATGGACATTTCTTCACCTTATTCAAATGTAGGACATTCAGTCTCGTTCAAAAAGCTAAATTAATGGCGTTCTAAGAATTGTAACTGTAAACGAGTGTGATACTTTTGTAGTTACAGCCTGAAGAGTGTTTTTATTCTATAATGCTTTTTTAAATTATTATTTTATACTTGAAGAGAGAACATCGAAGTAAGTCGTAGTAGTCCTTGTTGGACTCAGAGTAGAATTGAGTATCGGCATTAGAGTAATTCCTGCCTATATCCTTGCTATATATAGAGTGGAATTTATGTTTATTCTCGAATTTGTGTTTATTTCCTCTCTCTTATATCTGCTCACAGCTAATCTTATAAAACAGTATGATAGGTTTGTAGCATTATATATATATATTAGGGAGGGGGGGGGGGATTGGAAAGAAAAATTGAGAAAGTAAATTTTTGGAAAAAAGTTTCGAAAAATAATATCAATTATTATTTTTTTTTTTTAATTTCAATTTTTTTTTTTAAACTTTTTAAAATGACAGCTGTTTAAAATTATATTTTTTGAAAAATCCAATGTTGTGCACATTAAATTAATTTTTTTGGAAAAAATTTCAAATATTAAAATTTTTGCAAATAAATTTGAAAAATCCAAAGCTATTAAAAATAACTTTTTTTTTTAAATTTGAAAAATTCTCAGCTGTTTACAAAAAATTAAATTTTTGGAAATATATTTCAAAAGTTAAAAATATGAATTTTTTGAAAAAAATATTCTAATGTTCAATTTTTTGAAGTAAATTTCAATCATTAAATTTTCTAGTAAAAAGCAAAAATTCCTTTAATTTTGGGTGGGTAAAGACCGTACAGCCTTGCGGACGCCCCTGATTAAGCTGTTCCTCTCCCAAACTTTCTTCAAAGTGTCATGGTTAATACATCATTATTTTAGTATACCTTCAGGTACTATTTTCTACACGTCTATGTAGATTGTTCAGATTACCAACAGATATTATAATTAATATTTTATGCCCATTGATATAACGTTTTTATTTACAGTTCTATTTAATACATCTTTGTACACTTTAATTCCAATAGGTTTTATGGCATAAAATACCATATTTAAATTAAAATAATATAAAGAATACTTACAAAATCTCAAATAAATCATAAAATTGATCCTTTGAACATTTTATACAGTCCAACAAGCCCTTAAATCACGGCATTACATCTGGACTTTGAATCGATTCATTTTATCATGGAGTCTGATTTTACTGTGTGTTACCTTTAGGACTCGGAAGCATATAGACTACAGGGTGTCCACGATAAATTGGAACTACTTTAAACTTCATCCAGATCCATAATGTGGATCATGGAACTTGTCTGGCTTTATGGCTAGTAAAGCATCTGCAAGTCTTTGACGTTCATCTTTAGGAACTTTGTCGCTGACGTTAAATACTACAGGTGTATATCAAAAGCCTTAAAAACAATTTTTGAAATAGTTGAATTTACATTTTTATAATTAGTAAAACTTTTTAAAAATACCAATCACACCATGGAACAGTTGACGCAAACTATGAAGGAAGCCACCAATTATAATATATGTAAACAACAAATTCCTTCAGTGCTTCTGGTTGATGCTTTGTTGTTATGGTTCCTTGAGATAGTATAGAAATTTGATGCTCAAAAAGGCAAATTTTCATCGAGTACAGAATTTTGGCATCCACCTGGTTTTATGCATTGCTTCAGGTTTATATAGTGAGTCCTGCTTTATAGTATCACAACTAAAACAATTTTGCGCGGATAATTTTTTTAGTTTTCCCACACTATAATGAGTTTGTCTAAGGTAGTAGCTTCGCAGGACAAGACAAAATTAATTGTACCTTCATTTTACACATTTATGTCAATTTGGGAGGTATTATTTTCCGTTCCATTATATTAATATGTTCCCAAATCTTTTGAAATAGTTTGAATAGAGAAACTTCAGGACACTGTTCAATATTTAATGCAGAATATCCATTAATCAAAATTAACTCTTCAACATGATGATAACCTGCTGACCATGAAAGAGTACCTCTGATTGTGGACTGAATTGGGATTCAAGAAGCTATAATATTTCAAGTATTTGATGCCGTAGTGTCGAAACACATGTTCCCAATCAACTGCTTGCATTTTCATTTATTTAAAAATTCAAAAGTGTGTTTAGCAATGAGTTCATCTGTTGGGTGACAACTTGCAGGATTATATCTTGAAACCCTCGGTAATTTAAGATCGGTTACATTCCCGACAAGTATTGGCAATCTTTCTTCTAGAATTGCTTACTGTTTATATAGTGTTAGTATTTTTTTCATCAAAAAGAAGCGTTGTTGCAGCTATTGGGGCAATACAACTTTCTAAAATATTTTCAGCAATAACAGCTGTTGTGCATGAATTTGCAATGCACGACACATCGCATCCCTCCTCTAAAATTATTTCTTTGGTGAGTGCAGTTGGCTCGCTAAGGGAAATATTTAACCGTGTTGCAAATGCTATTACTGATGTCCTTTTTAAAAAACCGTGGGGAATTAATGCAGGTGTTCCTGTGTAAGTTAATCAGTGATGACTACGTTTTTTTCTAACAGAATATCTTGTCATGCTGCTCATGTTCTTATGCCAATGTACTTCACAAAATACATCTAATATAGGTTGGAAGGTGGACTTCTGTCAATATATCACCTTCTATCGTAACAATATTTCCTAAACCAAAGATAGCAACCACTGATCTAGCCTTTGTAGTTTCCATTGCATCAATTAAAAATATACAAAACCTATATCAATGATTTTAGAGTTTATTGTAAAATACTAAGTAATAAACTAAAATACTATCAAATAGTAAAATAATTATTTGTTAAGTGCATCAAATTGCTTGCATACTCATCTTTTTTCTTTTGTTCTTCAACAGTGCTTTAAAAAATTACTCTCAAGTATAAAATTGTATGATGATATTTTTTTGAGATTTTTCAAAATTTTGCAACTTTTTTTCCATATTTTGTATATTTTTACATTATTCGCATCAATATCAAACATGACTCGTTTCGTCTAAAAAGTAAGCTACATGAGATTTTGTATGTATTAAATGGCTCAATAAATATATAAGTGCTTGTTACCCCTTATAGACGACCTCTGATTAGGCTCATTTTTTGCTAGTACACTTGAAGGACCAAGTTTTTTTTTTGCTACTTGAAGGACCAAGTTTCACATTTGAGATAAGGGGTAACAAATCCAAGAAAAATCTAAAAATTAATGGGGGTTTGATGCATCCTAATGTATATATATGTATCACGTGTGAATTTTTAACCTGTACAAAAAGTTAACCTTCTTTCTTGAGATGCTTCCTGACATTTATTTCAAAAAGTCTGAAATACAAAAGTGGTCCATAACATGGACTTCTTGTCTAAAAAGATGTGGCCTCCATACAATCCAGAACTAGCCCCATTTGACTTTGCCTTCTCCCTGCACATTGAGTCGGCACTCTAATATTTAAGGCTTGAGAGCCTCTGTTGACAAGTGCAGGGGCATCATGGATGTAAACTTCATAAAGACGTGCTGCTACTCTTTCAGGAGAAGGTTAATGTCCATCATCGAAGCTGAGGAAGGTTACATTGAGTAAATTGGTTGTTTCAATGTATGAATATAAAATTTAAAAAAAAATTTCATTAAATTCGGATAAAATACATCAGGTTGAAGCTATTACATTCATTTGTAAAGATTAAACATCTGCAGCTCTTATGTAAATAATCATTTTTAATTAGAAAGATCAATTTTTATGATGATGTGTTGTTTTCCCCCTCATTTGTTGTATTCCGTTAGAAAAATCCGATAAACTAAAACTACAAGGGGCTCAAAGTCATGCAATCCTTTGATTAACTCTTTCAGAATTTTCTTCCTTCTAACTTTTTCATAGTCAATTCATCAATATCACATATGGTATGCATATTTGGTGCAAACTTGGAATTTACACATTTTACAATTTTACATAATATTCATATTACAAAAAAAAAAAAAATTATATAACAAAATATTCCAAAACATGCCTGGTATGTATTTATTCTAATATACTTTTAAGCTTCCATTAGCTGTGACTATGACAGTAGCTCTCTTTTAGAAAAGCGATGATAGTCTGTGTTTGTATTTCAGATTGATTCTAATCCAGCTACCTTCAATGCCACACCTCTTCCGAGTTACTTCTTACATGCCTTTATCACAACAGAATGAATGGTTAATTGTGTTAAGGAATTTTTCTGGAAGGAATTCAATATAGTCGTTCACATTAAGCCTGTAACTCCCAGGGAATCAAATGAGGGGCGCTACAATCCCATTTGATCACACAAAGACCAAAGCCATGGTTTATACATGCTTTTTTTGTGGAGGTGGTGATCACAGCATCATTTATTTCTTATTAGCCGTCATTATGACTGTTATAAACTGGGTCTACGTAAATTTTGTTTTCGTTTGAAGAGAGTTAAGGTCATTTAAAAGTCCTGTGTAACGTTGAAAATGAGTCTGTTTTATGTTGATCGTAAAGATAGGATCTCCAAAGACTACCCACCAAATTTTGCAACTTTTTTATTTAAGCCAGTATGAGAGCTCCTTGATTCTAAAAATGATTTCGCATAAATTTGATTGGGTTTCTCCTAATACAGATTTTTGCATTAATAATAGGTTTCTTACCAGTTCTCATCAAGTTTCAAACTATTTTTCACGTTTTAGACAGTCTTTTTGGAGAGTCAAATAAGCTATGAAATTTCTGTTGGATTGTAACCCGCTTGAATTAATGTTGATGCCTTAAAAGCAAAACTCAAGAAAAGGAGAAGAAATCTCCATTCAATCCTTTTTTACTTCATATATTAACAAATAGTCTGATATTTTATAGACATATTTTGGACAATTTTTGTCATTGTATCCAAACTTCGGTATGTATATTGAGATACCTAAGAAAATTAATTATATTTAAAGAACCTCTTTTGATTTATGATACTTAATTTGGCTTTGCTATTATAGCCTCTTTCAATTACGTAAAATCCATGGATGTCTAATTATTTCATTTTAACGATGAATGTTTGTATCTGAAAGATGTGCTATCTGTAGTGCCTCCAAAGGAATAACCAGAACAGTTTGACGATACTAATTTGTCGTTGAAGAATACAAATTTAATCAAGACAAGAATTGTGTTGGGCTTTTTTTCTTCGGGCTAGCCCAGTCTTGGACCGGTCCTTGAATGCAACTGAATAATATCCCCCCCCCCACGGTATTTTCCCCCCGAGCTATTAATGACTGTTATGGTTGTTAGAAGCAGTTGTGGGGCAATCCTACTTTTGAGTTCTAATCAGAAAGTAGTTACTAATTAGAAAACGTAAAAATGATCAATAAATATTTTCATGTTAAGGTTGAAATCATTCGATTCCATGGTCTGAGGGACCCCTTCAGCTAAAAGACTTTGTCAAAATATATAAAGGGACTTGAACCCTTAGGCTTGGGATATGAATTTTCTATTAAGATTAATGTAAAAATATGTAGTGGGTTTGCTACTAAATTAAGTCATCAAAAGAAAGGTTTAGGGGATCAATCAAATCTTTTATCAAATGTTGAAATAAATTGCATGGATATTTGATGACGTCAAGTGAAGTCCGACACTTTAGTTCTACCTACGTTATTCAGTTAAAGTAATGAAGTACGTTTATATGGTTTAAAAAGATTGAATTTTTAGTTATATTGTTGGTATATATTTTAATAGAGGGTAAAATGACGTGGGTAGTCGTCCAGAGGGACCCTAGAACCGGAGGAAATACCTTAATGACGTCACGAGGATAGAGTTTACCTTTTTTTAAGAACTAAAAAGTGCGGCTCACTTGACTGCAGTCCTTCGTAAGGACCAACAAACAACATTAATCAAGACTCAATTTTGTAAAAATCATTCTAGCCTTCTTTTGTGTTGACAGCACACATATTATCTTCTTCTTTTTTGACCTTCAATAACAGATTGCTCTAATCTACAACACAAAATCTATTTGTTAAGAATTGAAGAAAAACAAAGCAATATAAGGTATTTATAATAAATATTTATTTGTATGAAACGAGTATTGTTAAGTGCCTTGGATACTACAAGAGAGGTACATAAACGTAAATATTTCAACTGATATATAATAATAATTGGAGGATTGCGTGTTAATTGTACATTTGATATCTTAGTTGAGCATTTGTGTACAAATGGGGCTATATGAGATAAGCGTCCTTTTTGTAGGGACGGTAAGGATCTTGGAAGGGGGATCCATCCTCCATGATGAGGAATAAAGACTTATCATCATCCTTCCTTTCATTTTTATTAGTTTATAAGTGACGTAACTACAGACACTGTAATATATTTAACAAGAATACCACATTTAAAAAAAAAGAAGCGAGCCTTTCATTAAAAAGGAACTCACTCAATCGAAAGTTCATGATTTTTCCCTTACTTACTTACTTACACCCTCTTTCTTTTTCTCCTCTGTACGCTTGCCGGGGAAAAAGTGAGCTCTCCCCCTTGACATGTCTGGACAACTGCAGTTGGGCTCCTTATTATTAACAACAACAAAAAAAGCGGCATTTTTTTTGTGTGTTTATATCATCTACATACTGATACTGTATGTTTTTTCCCTCATAACGACGACAAATATAAAGGGAAGGGAGGAAAAAGAAAAGCAAAAAATTACAAAATACAATGCGGCAGGGCCGTAGACTTGATTTCTTTTTTAAATTCTACGATATATATATATATACTTATTTTTGGGGAGCTTCAAAAGTCCAATATCATTTCACTCACTACGTGTTTATTGACAGATGAGGTACTTCCGTTCAAGTAGAAAAGAGAAAAATAAGAAGAGGAAGAAGGGAAGCATGTTACGTCAAATGGGTGTGTGAAACCCCCTCCCTTCTCCCGGCCTTCTTCTATTTTGCAAAAGAAGTTCACACATGCAACATCATCTTCCCACATGATCCCGTGTCACACCACCACGAATGTGATTATTGCCAAATAAAACGGTACGTCCTTGACTGACTCCTTCCATCGATCTTGATCCATTATAATATTTACAACCTATAAACTATGACCCCCAATGAATGGGAGTCCTTTGTCCAGCCTAGCGGCAAAGTCTCAGAAGTGGTGGGTATGGAGTCCTACTTTACCTGGATACATCAATCTCCTCTTCTTCTTCTTCCTGGGACTTGTTGTAGACTCAGCTAATGGTGGACTCTTTGATGGGGCGGAGGATTCTTCGGAATACACAAGTGAAGGAGGATGGCTTTCAAAAAAAACTCTTGTGATCCTAGTGATCCTCTCTATTTGCATTCTAATAGCCGTTTGTATCAATTTTATAAACGTTCATTCGGACTTTGAGGATCTTAAAGACTTTTATCGAGGGTATAAAGGCCGGAAGTTGCTCATCTCTGAGGGACGACTCACTTCACGAGTGTTTTTAAATGAGTTTAAGCGTCAACAACAAATTGCACCCGTAAGTAGTAGATTTACTTTTGCACATCAAAGTACATAATACATATTGTCTTTTTCTTTTGTTTTGTTGTTTCAATCAGTTTATTCGTTGTTGTTTTTTAGAGCACAAAGGCTTTTATTATTAGTTACATATAACTCTCAGAGCTACTATGCATGTTTTGATTTATTTATTTGTAATACATTTGTACGTCTTATCAGTTATATTTTTGACATATTATAAGAGCATCTTAGTATTACACTTTATAGGCCTTAACATGATAAAGTGAAAATTTACTGGAGGATGAGAAAGGGGATTATATTTCTAGAATCTTTCCTTGGTTTTTTCACAACATCTAAATTTTATCCTTGATCTATTTTAATAATGATACTGTTCAAATAGGAACATATATTTTGTGTTGTGATGACCATTATTTAGGAATGAAGACTGAAGTCCTCATTCCAGTTCCGTCTTGGTTCGGTCCAGTTCACTCCTACAAACATATAGAGTTTGGGCACTTAATGACTCCACTCAACTTTATTTCTCCATTTTTTAAATCAGTTCTAGTACTGACAGTCCTAAAGATTGCTCCCCAGGACCCGTCATAAGACTAGATCGAATAATTAACACAAGTCCAACACGATCAAGAAAGGGGCCATCAACCCTAAACAGACTCTAAAAAAATTTCAGCTTGAATAATGATACATATAAATTGCTCTATGTTCAACTTTTGAATGACTTCCTTCTTAGGGATGGTCTTTTTGTAGAAGAACATTACGGTTTTATTCTCCTCTACAAAAGTCCCATGCCTATTCAATATTTGGCGTGAGTGTGTGTAAACGGGAAATATAATTGGGGTACATGTTTAGTCTTGTTTAAGTTGGAATATTTCCTTAAGAATCTCTAAAAAGACTTTGTACTATTGCATTAACAGTAAGATAAATATTTTAGAGAAGGATTAGATCATAACAAAATATTTTTAAAAACTATTTCCTAAATCCACGACTCACTATCAAAAAGGCATGACAAGTTATAAGGACAATTTTTTGGTAGCTGCGTATAGTGAGTCATTGGAAGAACTAAATTTTCCAGCTATATTAGAGTTTATTTCCCTCTCAGCTCAAATAGATTTTATACTACACACATTAAAAAAACTAGCTTTGACAAAGTTTAAGGATGCTCAAGCTATTTTTAAATTGGTAGAGGCCATTTTAATTCGTAAAACAAAAATGAGATTGTAGGGTCAAAATTGGACATTTTTAGGCTTCTTGTACCGTCTCAAATATGATGATACTATGAGTCAAAAATAGTACCTCTTTTGTTTTTTTAGTATTCGGTTTATACTATAAAACGTATTGTGCATCTTGTTTTAAATAATTTAAGGTGTCTAAAATGTATTCAGTGATTTACAGTTTCCAGTTTGATCAAACATAGCATGCCAAAATTCATCTCTAGTTAAAATGAAATTAGCTCAAAAACGGGAGAGTCTAGTGTTTATTTTAGCCTTTTTTTTTCTTGACAAAATAAAGGATCAAGATGTAGAAGAAAGGGCTAATTTCAACTTAACTTAGCAATGGATTTCGCGTAGAAGGGTTAATCAAATAAGGAATATTCAAATACGGGTCTTTCTAGATTTATAATATTGGATCTATTCGGCTATATAATTTAATATGTCATATAATTGAATGACTAATAAATGGCTTCTTCTAATAGCAAAGATCATTTGAAAAAAGTCATCAAAATATTATGTTTCCTACGAAAAGCCAATCCCGCTTGGATTGTAAATTAGTCGATTATCGCTTGACTAAACTTACAAACTTACGATTTTTACTTTTTTTTATATATAACTATAAAATAATATTGCAGTAGCCTCGCCCCCCCCCCCTCCTCCAAATGAAGTAGTTTTTGTTTTTATTAAAAAAATACTCGTTTTGTAAGAATTTTTTTTTATTTAAACCGAAGTAAAAAATCTTTCTAAGAATTTCATTTATTAAATAAAAAGGTAATTGGATCAAAAGAGAAACAATTAATTTGAACTTAAGAAATATTTTTCAAAAATTCCACCCTTCCCCGGAGAAAAAATATATATATATTCCTGCGGACACTCTTCCTCAGATATTGTGATACCCACAACAATTGATGGTATTGAATTTTTTTATTTATGGGACTTAATTTGGCCCCAATATTATAGCCTCTTTCAATTACGAGAAGTCCAACGATTTCTAATTATTTCATTGTAACGATGAATGATTGCATTTGTAAGATGTGCGATTTTTATTGCCTCCAAAGGAATAACCCGAATAGTTTAACGATATTAATTCGTTCGGTCCAGTCCAGGACCGGTTCTTGAATGCAACTGAATGAAATACCCCATCTCCCGCTTTTACCCCTGGCATTTTACTACCCCATCCTTTTTCATCACTATTATTAAAAAGTACAGCAAGTGCACGTTAGAGGGATAAATAAATGTTATTCTTGTTAAGAGATTTGTCGGACAATTCTACTTTTGAGCTCGAATCAGAAAGTAATTACTAATTAGGAGAATAAATATTTTCATTAAAAGGCAAAATTCGACTTTGCATCTGAAAGACCGCTTTCATTAGAGGGTATTGGGCAAAATATATAAAGGGACTTGGATCCTGTAGTCTTGGAATATCTCTTTTCTATTAAGGAAAGATATATGAAAAGATACATGGGTCCATTCCTACTTTGTTAAGTCATCAACTGCCGAAGTTCAAGGTACCAATCATATCATCACTAATTTTGTAACGATTCTGTATAAAAAGTGAGATGATATGTGAGTTTTACCTAGATATTTGGGTAGCTATCAGGATAGACTACACTTTGCCTGTTACAATTGCCTCCAAAAAGTGAGATGATATGTGAGTTTTACCTAGATATTTGGGTAGCTATCAGGATAGACTACACTCTGCCTGTTACAATTCCCTCCACAGAGACGAGCTCCTAGCATGAAATGGATATGAGGTTTTTCGGATCCCAGATGAAATACAAACCATAATTTAAAAAAAAAGTTTGTTGACAAGTGATGACGTCAAGAGAAGTCCGATGCATCATTATTACCTACGTCATTATGTTAAATTAATAATGACGCCTCTATGGTTATGAAAAGGTTGAATGTTTGTTTATAATGTTACTATTTATATTTCTAAGAGGTAGTAGATACCTTCAGGAGTGAAATCTTAGGGGTTAAAATGAATAAGTGTGTTTGCTTGAGAGTACAAGAATAATTATTGAAATTGAAATTACGTACATGAATGTACCTTGGATCCATCTTTACATAATAATAACAGGCCATAAAACAATAAAACCACATTGTGGGCGAATGTTTTATGTAAAACCAATGTATGATTTGGCTTATATTTATTATTCTTCATTTGTGAGAACATATTTAAACACTAGGGATCCTAGTTGAATGACAACTATAATAATAATAATGATGACGTCACGTAAAAATATCCCGCCCAATTAATTTCAAAACTTGAGAGCCCCAATAATATATCTTTGTTCTTTTCTGTATAGACAAAGTAAAGTTCTAATTTCATTTTAATTAAAATTCATATCTTGTTCCCTCGTTATCTATAATATTTAATGTTTGCTGTTAAATAATTAAATCTAATTTTCCATAAATTTAAACATCAATTGTTCTATATATAGAAGTCTCTAAAACATGTCCTAGAAAGCGGGAGTGGCTCTTTACAGTTGGTAATGAAAGTAAGCTTCTTTTTTTATGCCAAAGTTGTTATTATTATTATTTAATTCTCGAGAAGGGAACGTCTATGTATAAAGTAATTACTAGTCTGTGTGCTCATGAAAAGTGGAGAGTAACAATGAGGGTTTGCTCGAACGTTTTAAGTGCAAGTCACTTTTGGACTCGGAGAATAATTTAGGATGTGGACGTGTGTTTATTTTCTTTCTCTCACTGCTGCTTGCAATGGATCTAAAAAAACGTTCTCTGAGCTCCCAATTATTTTTCAAATTACCACGTTCATTTTCTACTTTTTTCATTTTTACCTAGGGGCAGTTTTATGCATCATCAATGTCAATACATTTATTCAATTTACGAGTATATTTAGATATTATTACGAGTAGAGTTGCTACGTAGAAAAATACTTAAAATTAATGTGGTCACCCTGGCAATTTGAAAGATGTTTGGAAGGAGAAGGGCTTAGCTGTCATGACTTTTTATAAATTAGCTCCAATCAGCTATGAAAGTCCGAAGGAAATAAACATATATATCCTATTCTCTATCTTGCAAAGATATAGGCCAGAATTAACCCTTTTCCATCCTCCATTCTACTCTGAGTCCATTAGGCACTTACACTTCTAACTCCCTAACAAATCATCAGTTTTACTCTCCATTTTAGAATGAGAACTGCTTTAGAAAATAAAATAAAGAAAAGACTCTTTATGCTTCCAACAAACAAACAAAAAAAGCCTTAGGATTTACAACTCTAAGTATGAGAGTTACAGTAATAAAAGATATTGATTCTACATAAATCTTTTAAAAAGTCAACCCTTTTCTGAATGATTTGAAAAGACATAAAAACTACTTTTTATGACATTAAGACTACAAAGAAAAACATGAATATGCAAATTCAGACGAGTCGTTTACTCATGAGTGATTATTCAGATACCTCCATTAAGACTTGTTCCATTTAAAGTTGATGTACATAAAATTTATGCATATTTTGTTAAGTGAATACTTTTTACAATGTATAAGCAGACTGAGGTGTACTGGCAGCTAAATTTAATCGGCTTTGATGGTGTAGAAGTATTGCCCTCATTCAGTTTTTATATAAAATAACAACTATTTTGTTTGAATTACAGCGCTTACTAAATTTTGAATTTCAACAATTGGTTGACAAACAAAGGAAATACACATGAATCCATTCGTATTTTCCTCCTATCAACCAATGTAATCATGAAGGGTAGATACGGACAAAATAATTTTTATTCTGGGATTTTTGGTATAGAAGTAATTGCCTGATTTAATTTTGTAATAAAATAATAATTATTATGATTAAATTTAAGTTATTATTCGATATGTAATTTTAAAATTCGGTCCAAAAACAAAGGAAATATAAATGGCTCAAGAACGCGCAAATATCGTCTTCATATTTCCCAATGCTAAAAACTTTATATACCAAATCTTTTTAAAAAAAGTGTACAGTAAATTTTATAATAATTATTAAAATAAATCAATCTAAATTAATAAAACAAAGTTTAACTCTTGTATGATATTTGTAATGACATCAACTCTTGTCTCCTTCAATCTAAAAAGATGTTCCATTCAGAGAATTGGGATATTTCATTATTTGACAATGAGATTGAATTTGAGTATGCAGTGATTTGATACAATTTGATTGAATTGAGTGAAACATTTGTTCTTTTTACAAAAAATATTACTAATTGTCGTGAAACGTTTTTAAAACGTATCATTGACTTAAATTAAGTTTCATCTAGCGACTAAAAAATCATGTATGAACGTTAAAAATAGATCATGTTTAAATTTCCCTAGAATTTTGCATGTAGCATTGTATGGGTATACAGGGTACATTGCATATATTGCTCCCTGATATATATCGCATATACAGTTTTTATCTAAGAAATTAAAGATATATTAATGAAATATTATTGGCGTTTTCCATGTTGTGTTGAGTCTGTAGCTAAGGCTCAGCTAGTTAGCCATCTAGAGACTAAATACTCCATGGCTCATCAGTCATAACGTCATATCAATATTTTTTTCTCAAGTTGTTATGAATATTCTTTCATTTTTGAGGAGATAACATGTATTATCGATGTATTGAGTAACTACGTGGGAGTGTGCCCATGAAAAACTGGGAGTAACACTGCGGATTTCTGGGAATGTTATATTAAATTTTTAAGGAAAATTTGTTTGTTCGAAAACACCTAACAACTAAGGGCAATTCTAGTACAATATATCAATTTCAAGTCGAGTAAAAACAAAAAAAAAAAGAAACTTCAAAGCTCCCTCTATGCAAGTAGTAACATATCTATACCCTGATATAAGACACATTACTTTTAAGAAAGATTTTCATACAGTGTAGGAGGACTTACTGCAGTATTTATACATTGCATCTTGAGAAAATTCCTTTCATCAGTTGAAATAAAATAATAATACAATTTAGGAGGAATTTCTTTACACGAGTATGTATATATTTAACTGTCTTCCTAAATTATAATATGTGTATCTCAAATGTAGTGGCTTCTTTATACCTAGTTCTGTGTTCTTCTATCATTTGAAAAGATAAATAAATATACATCTTTGGGAGAGGAACAGCTTAGCTGTAAGGATGTTTCATTAGATTGCCTAAAAGTGGACAGCAATGAGATAGAAGAAATAGACACAAATCCGTATCTGGCAAGGCATAGGGATATCCATCCTCAATTATGCTATGAGTCCAACAAGGTCTTACACTTATAAGTTATAACTCCCCAAAGAATCAAATTATAGAATATATATACCATTTTTTCTTAATCTAATAGGAGATGGCTACTTTTTTGGAAAATAAAATATGGGCCCTTACATTTTTTCCAAAAAGAAAAAATGTCCCTTCTTAATATATAATTTAAATAGTTCATTTTTATAAGAATAATGTTTTTTTTAAATTTATAAAATGATATTTTCTTTAATTGTATGACCTTTTTTTTGAAAAAGGTGGAACCTTTTGTGGCTTTTACCCCTAAACTGAGTCAGTTCTTTATTGAAGGGCCTTTTTTAGGGTCTTTAATAATAAATTGATAGAGTATAATTTTTCAAAGGGCCTTTTTGTAGGGTGTTTTATAATAAATTGATAAAGTATAATTTTTTAAAGTGCTCCAAATTTTGTTTACAAGTCATTTCATAACTAATCCTAAAATATTTCATTTTTAGCCACTCAAATACTACATGGGCAATGGCCTAGTGCGTAATGTATATGAATGACGGGGAGTAACCTTAATGATTTATTGATGAGTTATAACACTTGTTACACTTACCGTTGAATTGAGGATCGACATTTTAATAATTTCTGCTCATTTCCTCGCTAGATACGAAGTGGGATTTATATTGATCCCCTTTCTCTCATTGATGCTAATGAAACGTTATGAAAGCTAAGCTGCTCTCCTCAAAAAACATTCAATTCTGAATTATCTTGAGGGTAACCTTTTCTATTTTTGGTTTTTTTTTTTTTTTTTTACAAAGGTAAAATGACTAGAGATATTAAGATTCTGTCCAAAACCGATTTGTTTTTTCGGTTCGGTCCTTAAGTATTTTTTTCTGTACCGATTTCTCCCAGATCTGAATTTTGGGATCTACAAATAAGATTCATACCACACATTTAAGTCTATATGACGTTTAATGTGCTGATGTTTATTATTTTGAGATATATATGACGTCATCAAAAATACATTTATATAATTCCTCTAGACCAAAATTTAAATGATACCAATTCGGATCGATTTTTGTAAGACGGATCCAGACTGAACTTCTTTCAAGGATCGAATTAGTTGTGTCCACTAAAAATCAAATTGTTTTAGCCTAGGATTTTCAAACTGAAAACCAACACTAATAAAAACATATGATATTTGAAACTTTAGTGATGACTTCGTAGTATTTACAGTTAATAGATATAAAAAATGATGCAAGTCACTTTGTATTTTTTTATGCGTATGATGTTTCATTTTGTTATATTTGAATGCTGTGCTGTTGGTTAGTCATCCTTTTAATGTTTTAATTGAAGGGAAGGCCGGGAAAGGCGGGATTTCCCCACTTTTTAATGTATATTTGTTGCAATTGAGTCCTCATCTATGTGAGAGACGTCCAAACTTTTTTTTAGCCAATAGATCACTTATGCATTTTTGTTTTTGGTAGACCACCAATTGAATTTTTTTTTAACTTATTTAATTTAAATATTTTTGACAACTTAGATAGATATTTTTAGTGTGAGAAGGCCCTTTTTAAATTGGATGATTATATTAAATGAAAAAAGAGAAAAATTCATAAAAAAAAAATCCAAGACATATTTAGATTGCAACGAAACAAAAACAAAAAAAAAAGATATTAGTTTGGGGAATAAGTAATGTTGTATTTTCAGCCTTTTTTTAAACAAACTATATATCTTGTTCATTATTGGGCACATCGGATCACGCGATTAGGTGTTGTAAAGGTGTGAGTGTATACTACAAATGTTTATTGGCCAGTATTGCGCTTGGTCGACTCAGTCGTAAAATATAGTGCGTCGAGTATGGAGGTCTCAAAGGAAGAAAATCTCGATATTCTAAAAATCTCATGGACCGAATTTCCATTAACAAATTGCTCCAGAATCAAAGCAAAATCCATCCATTTCTGAAGCGGATTGTGACTGACGATGAAAAATGGATCACTCACGTCAATGTCAAGCCAACAAAGCGACCCAGAATGTGACCAAGCCATGATTGACTGCAAGGAAGGTGATACGATCGAACAGAAGCGGTCAGCATTGGTGAATGAAGGGGGATCGGGGTTCATCAACATAACGGAGGGCTGCACACATCTTTGAAGACGCGCCAGAAGCTCTGGGAGTTTGGATGGGAAGTTCTCATGCATCCACCTTACAGTCTGGACCTGGAACCAAGTGACTCCTATTTCTTCCTGTCTTTGGCTAATGCGCTTTGAGGTACAAATTTGGTCTCAGTAGAGGTCTGAGAAAATTGGTTGTCTTAGTTTTTTGCCAATAGGTATAAGGGCTTCTATGAAAAGGGCATTATCAAGTTGAATTCTCGTTGGCTACTAGTTATCGAACAGAACAGGGTATATTTGGCTTAAATTGGATGATTGTGAGCATTGATTTTATGCAAAAAATACAAAATTACTTTTTCTCGAACCTATTAATTACATATATATAATTCCTGGAAAATAATGATTTAATCATAAATAAGAAGGTTGATTTGAAACTAGGAAAGCCTTTCGTCAACATCTGCCTTCAAATTAGTCAAATTTTCACGTTAAAATATTATTAATCGGTTTTGTTTTTTGTAAGAAGATCGGCAACGGTGCTGAAGCCTCTTTCTACAAGGTAGAGAGAAGGACAAGCTAATCATAATTTCCCTCCGATAGCTAATTAGCATAAGGAATTTCTGTATGAAACTGCTGATATGCCTTCCTAAACTGCTCCAAACTTCTAACTAGTTTTATTAAGCGCTATTAATATTTATGCATAAATATGTAGAATATTAATTTACTATTATAATTTATGAGATAAAAAATTTGCATTTTGTGTAATTTCGTGACCTGCCTAAATAAGTAGACCCCCGAATATTTATTTTGTTTCTATAAATTCTTGGTATCTATATATCGAGCCCTAGGGGTCGATATATCTAGTATCCTGGATTGGTTTGAATAATTAAACGTCGATGAACTTAGCTTTAAAAATGCATAGAAGTACTCCCTTTTTTTATATATATTAATAGGATATTGAGGCTTAGCTACACTTTATTTTAATGTAGATTGTATTAGAGTTGAAGATAACTAACTCCCTTGTTATAATTTTTCCCTAAAAATATATATACTTGCGTTCTGGGCCCTCTGAAGGTGAGGGTCCTGCTCATAATGAGTAAGACTTGATATTTTAAATTTTATATAATATGTTTGCTGAAATGGTATTAATTACTTGATAATAAGTGACTTTTGTAAAAATGTTTAAATTTTTTTTGTTAAAAAACAATTTAGTTTGATGATTTTTTTGAAAAATAATCCTGTGGACGCCCTTGCATGATTATTTCCTTCTTAAGGAGAGTAGAATAAAGTATAAAGTAATCACTAGTGTGTGTGCTTATGGATAATGGAGAGTAATAGTGAGGTGTTACAAGTGTTTTCCTTGTTGGAGCCGGAGATCAGAGTCGTTCCTACACAAGTCTTTGCTACAAACAGAGCAGGATTTTTGCTATTTCCTTCTTTTCATATTTGCTTTTATTTAATTCACATCTAAGGTTCTCTTCAATTCTTCAGGGTGACCACTTTAATTTTTAGTGTTTTGTTCCAATTAACGTCATCCTCAATTATAAGCCTCACGCTATTACATGTATATGTAATATATGTATAGCATTAATTGTTTTAGCGTCTTTACTAATTAAACCTATAACAAAAAAATGACCCTAAGATTTAATATAAAATGAAGGAACACGCTAAAGCTCCTTTGCGTGGAATATATTTGAGGTTTTATTTATTACTTCATCCTGGATTAAGATATTATACGAGGTCAGTGTATAATTATATAGTAGACACGCCCATGGTACGTTGTATCTTAAGTCAAACACTTTTGATTAAAATCCATAAGTAAATGACTCAATAATAAAGATGTATTTGTATAGAAAAGAACATGTGTAAATCTTTTTAAAAAAGTGTGGAGCTGTAAGGGCATGGAATGTCTTAGTAAAATGCCCTAATGTAGTAATATGCAGAGTTTGGAAAACGTCCTTAAACTGCATGTGCAAGTCAAGTCTTCATTCTTTGCTCACACTTCCAAGTCCTTCAATACTTTGATTGAGTTCAGTCCATGTCCTCAAGTTTCCTTTGAGCTCATTTCAAGTTCCTAATTATAATGTAGTATCCATCGCGTTAAAGCTTTTCTTGAACTCAGTTTAAAATAGGTTTTGAGTCCAAGTCCTCACCTTTGTAAATTAACCATTTAAAAAAATTGTACTTATATAATCCCGTGTAGTCGAGTTCCAAGTCCTTACTTAAAAGTCTAATAAAAGTTTATAATTAAAATTATAATTATAATATAGAATCCATAGTGTTAAGTTTTTTCTTGAGTTTAATTGCAACATTATCTTTCCTCACCATATCAAGTCATGAGTCTTTGACTGCGAGATCAAGTCGAGTCGCAAAACTTCAAAATATATACTCTAGTCCAATTCGAGTCTCATATTCAAGTCCCCACCTGTATTTATTACTGAGATAACTAAATGAATGGAATTAGCTAGAGTTTCTCTCTTTGGAACCCATTTTCTGGGGCTTATTGGGGTTTTAAACCAACAGAGAGTTTCTTTAAAAAAATTCAGGAAGTCTTACATTTAAACATTTCCAAAGTACTTTGCTTTTGTGTAATTCATTAAATGAAAAGTTGAACTAATAATTTTAAAAATTCACTTAAGATAAAATTTTGAACGATACATACAATAGTGTAAATGATTTGCAACGACAAAATATGAAGCTTAACGAGCACCTATAAAAACATAAAAATGAATATTCAAGTACAACTATAACCTCGAGGCAGGAACTTGAATAGATGTTGGATAGTTCTAAAAGGGAATTTATGAGTAGAACAAGCTAAAAAGATATAAATTAAATTACTTAAATTTCACATTATTTATTATTCATAATATCATTCCGGAATATCCCGTGATCTCGTTCAAAGACATTTTTCTGGGAAATAAGAAAATCGTTTCAATAAAAATGTTTTTTCTGAGTAAATATTAGAAATTAACAGATTACTACTATGTTAAGGTTCAGCCTATCCTAAACACTATGTTAAAATAATTCTTTTAAAAGTCCTATTATTGTAGTTTTAATCTATATTTATCTATATGAAGATAATTATTGGCCGGAGTTATTAGGTGCCGACGAATAGATCAACTTTGCTTTAATAATATATGGTAAATACGAGTAATTAAGTTTAAGACCCAGGTAAAAGTGGGTATTTTAATAGCCGCGAGTAATTTATAGCTAAATATTCTTACTTACAAAAAAACTTCTTAAGTACCTAATAATATAGCTAAATTACTTTTATCTGATGGGCATAGATGACGCAGAACGTAGTTTTAAAAGACAGTAGAAAAAAAATTGTTTGATAATGATGATATCAATATATGACGTCATTTTTATGAAACGGATCCCTCCCCCGTCCCTCTTGAACTGAATAAAAAGACCCTGTTGATGTGTGAAAGGGTGGGCAGTAAACAATTTATAACTATATATGACGTAATTGGAAGCATTTTTTTGCTGAGTACAAGTCCACAGATATTAATTGGAGTTTTACTCAATTTTCTTACTAATTTAGTTGTATATTTTAATAATTTTGAGTTGTAGTCTTAGCCCAGGCTTTTATGATGTTTTCGACCAATTGTACGCTCACGATTAAATAAATAGTTAGAAGGGTAACAGGGTTTGATTTATAGCGAACAGTCAAAATTTTATGAAAAATGAAAAAAGAGATGCTCAAATATAATATAGGGGAAAATTCTACAAGGGTGCAGAATATTATTTATATTGGCCAAAATTCGTTCAAATTGATAGCCTGATACTAAAATATAATAAAATGGGATAAGATTTAGTTCAAATGCTACGTAAAAAATAATAATTTTTAGCAAGAGAATTTAAATAAAAGGTTAGAGTAAAATTAGAGTTAAATTAAAGATTTTTGAGTTTTTCCATAAAAATTCAGAATGATTTTATTGTAAGTACAGAACTAATTGCTTTTGTTTTTATGTTTATCCATAAATATTGATGATTTTCTCGATATAACACTTCCAAAATTAGATTTGTAATTTTTTTTAAATGACGTGATTTCAACATTTTTTGATTAGGCAATGTATTTGCAGTTCTGAAAGGTCAACATTAAGAAACGCAGATATTTTTTTGTTTGATAATCCATGGATCATATATTTACAAAAGTTTTGAGTAAAAAAATTGTCAGTCTGCTCAAATCGAGGATTCTAAAACTTATGTACCTATTATAGTACGTATGGTGTTATAGGTTATACATATTTTGTGTTGTTGTCAATCCCTATTTAGGACTGTAGTCCAGTCTAGTACGGTTCAATCCAGTCGACTCCAATTTTTCCTGAACGAATGTAAAATTGGTCCCTTGTGACGTCATCGATGGGGATTTTCCTTTTAGTATAGTTATGTTATATCAAGGAACACTATAACTACTGGAAAGGAAAGAAAAATATCGCGCTCACACGAAGAGGCTTACACTATTTCTTTCTGTACATGCATAGATGTGAAATTACTAGTATGATCTATGTTCGTTGGTTGATAAATTTATCCGAATCGTAACAATGTCTCATGATCTTAAATTAATCAATTTCTTAACTTATCCTTAATTATATTTATCATTTTAACTTAATAACTTCATTTATATCCACACAAATTAAAACTTACTTTATATTAGTTTCGACATTTATTTAGCATTTTTTTTACAAAAGTTTAAAAATAGTTTTTATTTCGTATGTAATGATAAAAATATAATATTTGAAGTACATTCATTTGTTGGGTCGCATGAAGTTTGGCAATGTTTCAAATGTTGTTGTACTGATGATGTTAAATATTCTATCTATCAAAAACTATAAAAATAAGCTCAATTAAAAGTCAACTATTTCTGAAATATTACTACATTTATTGTAAACAGATTTGTTGACGTAAAAAGAATCCCTGAACATTGCTAAAAGACAAGAATGTATCTTACTTCAACATAAGTTTCTTTTATTTATGAACAAAGTTCATTTCTTGTTGACAATATTATGATAACTTTTGAAAACTACCCGTAGTTGAGTATTCACTTTTATTATTTTACTTGATTTAAGGTCATATCACAGTTATCTATATTGAGAGATGTGCAGACATAGCAAGTTTTTGGATAATGATTGTGATATATATCCGACAGTATAAATACTATTCTTTGCTGATGTTGAAGATCCTCTAGAGGAAGTTATTTAGCGGGAGATGCTGAGTTGAAGAAATTAAGAAATTGTTCACAAATGTTATCAAATGTTTCTTTCTCCGTACGCGGAGCCCAGAAAATCTGGCTTCAGTGACAGGATTTAATTTTATTGTCTAAATTTATGTAGTGTGATACTATTTAGTTCGATTTTGTTACAGAAGATCCTCAAGGATATTTCTTCTTTCGCCTCCAGGCGAGGTGGAATGTGTAGCCCTTTCCAATTTGAATGTATGAATTTAACAAGTGCAACTTTTGGAGTTTTGAGCAATAAGAACCCTTAGGGCAATGATTCTTAATAGAGCTTGGTACAGAGATTTAGTGCTGACATAATGTTCTTTCCCATAAAGATTACATACTCCAGCGCTTCTTATCTTTTATTAAAATCTTTTGGTGCTAGTTGATGACTGCGCTAGCCTTGGAGGTGGTGATGATAGATTTTAGATTCAGGCATTTTCATGGGATTTCATCATCTTTCAACCGTCTATAGATTTATATGATTTACAAGTAAAATTGATTACTAAAATTACACGGGAAAAATTGTAATAATAAAGAGCATAGTTTTGAATTTGAAGGGGATGCATCTGAACTATGCTATAACTTCGTTGTCTAGTCATGCATTATACAATACTTCCGAAAATATTATAAAGGAAATTAAGGTAAAAGAGCCGTCTCAAAGATTCATCAACAATATTTATAGTATTGGAGAACATTGTTTACATTAGTTGGAGTGATTTTCTTTTATTACAGGATTTATCTACTGATTCAGTGATAAAATGAGTAGCTTTAAAATGCAGACTGCACAGTCTTCAATGTTGCTGTTGATATCTAGTCAATCGTATTTCTTGGCATGGCCCTAAGGCATTTGGCCAGGTTTTGGGAGTCTTTTATGAGAAACCTGTGAAAGCTAGCCTCTGGATCCTTTGCAATGGATACATAGCTCTGCTTGCATCAAGGAACAGAACAGTGTATGTAGCATAGAGCGTGTATAAAAGTACACTGTCTATAGTGCTCCCTAATGTATATCATACATATATTTTTGATCTAAGATATAAGCATTTAGTCGTATTAATGAAATATTGCAGGCGTGTGCATCTAGCATCGAGTATGTATAGAAGGAAAACTATTTTTGTTTGTTTTTATTATATATAAACAAAAAGCTCGATGTGAAATATAATGAGGTTTAGCAACGAAGTAAAGCACGTTGCTCTAGAAATGAAAGTAATCCTAAGAGAGATCACTAGTCATCACATCATATAATTTATTTCTCTCAAACTTTTCATATTATTGTTTTATTCCTGAGGAGAGAATACTTATTAATTGATACAAGTATTGAGTAGCTACGTGTGAGTGGTCTGAGAAAAAATGGATAGTTACACCAAAGATTTGTTAAGGAGTTATCATCTATTTTATTAAAGCAAAATTTCTATTTAAGCCAACGCCTAATTCATCTGGTCCATTCCGGGAACAATCACTAGTATTAAAATAAACTATATAACTAAGTAAAAATATTGTATGTTTGTTTCATATTACATTATATCAAAAAAATGAATACTTTTTGCAAGATATATAGAACGTTCTGATTACATATCTCATATATCTTATTTGGCTTGATAAGATAGCGATATTGTTCGTAAATATTCTAAGGACCGGTTCTAATGCTGGACTTGATGGAATAAATAAGGACCGACACATAGTAGTTATATGGTATATTATTACGTAACAGCTAGTATTTAGATGTAAGAATGGGGGAGAGGAAAGACCTGGTACGTACAGTTTGAGAAGCACTGTTTTATATGGAGGGTAATTTGACTCAGAAGCAGAGTTCTACTCGTGTTACATACTTAATTTTTTTGCAAAGGATTAACAACTTTTTAATGATTGCAATCTTATTGTAAGGGATAATAACTTAGAGAACGGGAGGGAATGAGAAGACAAAACAATATGATGATTAGATCTCTAAATGCTGTTTTTCATAATAAATTAATAGGGGGAGAACATATGTTGATAGAAATGCAAGCGCATACATATGCATTTGAACTAGTTTAAAGGATTTATACCCACTGTATCTTAATGCAAGGTCTTTGTTTATATATATGTATTCCATGTATCCTGCTCTAGTATAATAAAAAGACGTCCTTAGTCAGGAGAGAAACAGAGATCACGTCTCCAATTATTCAACTTCACATGGCGCAGTTGTATTGAACATTAACCTCTTCATAATTCACAATATCCCGAAAGTCGTATTTAGCACTCAAAGACGTTCTTACACGCAGGTGCGCCGGAAACAGTTCTGGTTTGGGGGAGGGCAAAGACCTAAGGGGACTCACGATATGTTTTGGTATACGCTCAAACCTAAACTCACTCGCCTCAGAACAAGCTCAAGTTATACGACATGAATTCACAAACAAGGGTACATACACACGTGCCTCTGAAAAATATATGAAATAAATACAGAACAGTTATTAATGTTTGTAACATTGAATATGTACAAACTAAAAGTGTTCTAGCAAATTGTATAATATATCATTATCCCTACTGTAACAAAATACCAACAATATACTTTCATAATCTAATTATCATAATTAAAATTGCTTTCTAAAACATCACTTTCTGAAACGATTGAAAAAAACACGAGAATTTTTAAACTTTCTATCTACACTAGAACACTCAAGAACATTTAAACTTTGTTTATGAGAGTAAATACGTTTCTTCGTTTTGTGTCAACGTGTGAAATGAACTCATTGACCAGATCTTCATTGTCAATAAAGGCTACCCTATCCTTGTACATATTGATAATTAATAGTGAGTTCAAACTAGACTGTGACATTGCCCCTCTCAAATAAAATTTGAGACGTCTGAGTGCACTGCAAGAGGGTTCTGCCGTCGGTGTTGTAGCCGGATACACGCTATAGTCTATGAAGAGTTTAACAATCTCCAGGATTATGCTCGTCATGTTGGTCTCTGAGATTGAGTCCATGATGTGCTTCACTGTTATTTTTTTAGCCTGGAGTATATCTACCGGTGATATCTCTAATATTCTGAAGAACCCGTAGCAAAGCTTCAAGCCGTGATTCATTCAGATCGAGTCTAAATTGGTAGACTACACGCTCGATTGACTTGGGTCGAACCTCACTATTTGACCATGCAGATACCAAAAATCTATTACTGCAGTAAATATGACTATTGCCTTTGAAGAGACTCAACCAAAAAGTCCCAAAATCACGTTGTCTAATGCAGCAAACCAAACTGACATGTACATATCCTTGGAGGTTTTAAAAACGCAGGTTCACCTTTCTGAAAGCACCGTGGCTCCCTATTCTCTCTCAGTTGTTTTGGTTCTTCTTGGCCATATCTTTGTGTGTAGTCCAATGATTGTTGCCAAACTTCATCAAAAAAGTAATCCCTACGCATGCTCTGCAGTTGTCCAACAGCTACTCGGGTAAGTTTAACTCCTTACACTGCTGATACATCTGATGACTGAAGTGATTCGCTGAGCCTCTCGCTTACTTCAAAAAAGGTGACATTCACGAAAAGGCAAATGGTGAATTCAAAGATGGTAGAAACTTTTAAAAATCTATTTAGTCAAGATTGTGTGTCTCTGTCTATGATGATGTCTTCTATTGTGATCAAGGCTTCCTTCTTAGCTGGAAGCTGCTCTTTGATGTTGTTCAGAGCCTTCTGTTTCACAGGGAAACGTGTGGGGCAGAGATACCTAATACGAGTCTAAATTTACCCAAGAGCTTCTGCCACAGTCCTAACTATGGAGACTCTCTAATGAAGCTTATATTTCTGTCACTGTTGTGGGGAAGTTTCTAAGCTCGGGAACATGCTTCATCACGTCTTGCACAACAAGATTGATTGAATGCATGTAGCAATGTGTTGTTGTGATTCTTGGTTCTTCTTCCTACTGGCTAGTTGCAACACCTGTGTGCTTACCTGAAACGTAGCGGCTCTGTCAAAACATACTGTACCACATGTTCTCAGTGGAAGATTGTGCCTCGTCAGGGCATCCTTTCTTGTCTTGAAAATAGATTCTGTATCGCATTGGTACAGGGAGAATAGTCCTAGGAAGCTTTCTTTAAGTACCAAGTTTTCCAATGCAGTCAGAAAACAGATGCAAAGCTGCTCTATTCTTGAGACACCAACATTTTCATCAGCCAGTATAGTGAATGGGATGGCACATGTTTCTCCGTCTAGGTAACGCATTACTATTAAATACCTTGTGCTGAGAACTTCTTCTTGTATTTGATTTGATGTCTAAGAGATCTTCCTTTCGTGCCATCTATCCTAGATTTTGACTTCTGTACAGCAAACTTGAAGTAATGACATTAAATTACTGTTCTGATCATAGTGCCCTCTGATAGCTTGTCCTTCCTTCGCCATGTACTTCAACGTAATTATTATTAGTAGTAGATACTGGGTGTTTTGTTTACCTTTTTCTTGCACATAGGTGTCCTTGCAACCTTTGTATCACTGCCAGAGTATGCTCATCTTGTAGCTCAACAGTTGATGGCCTTCACTCTTTTCGTGTTTTAGGGATTTATTGGTAGCATTTTTCCAGTTTCTGAAACCATTTTTGCTGAAACTTTCTTGACATTTGGCGCTGCAGACAACATTTTTCAGTTTAGCTTGTCGGCAAGTGTGGCAGAATGCAACACCAACTTGATTATTAATCTCTTAGTTCCATTCGAGCCATGGGAAGGTGTTATACAATTCCTTTCGAAATCGGCGCCCGTATTAATCTATTTGAATTCACATGTTGGCTGATTATATCTTTAAATAATTAAACAAATTATATTAATTTATTTTGTTCTATGCATTTATTCTTGAAATCAACACCTTTAATTCTGTATGATTTAACTTTTTTTTTTAATGAAATTATATAAACTTAATTGTCATAAAACATAATTGCGTAGGCAAAATACAACCTTGTGGGTTTTCATGCTCTGTACTGATGGTCTATAAAGTCTTTAAAAAAATCATTCCAACATTTCGAATGTTGATACTATGTTCTTTTAGGCTCTGTAAACTATACAGTTGTTGTATACAAACTGAAATAATTTGCACGTGTAGTGCACAATAAAATATTAAAGTTAATGTATAAATTAGATTTAAAAAGTCTTAACTTATAAATTATATTATGTTTTGCTACCCCCCTCTCCCACTTACGGCGCCTATGCTTACACGTAAGATGTACGCCTAGGAAACTTTCATTTCTGAAGTCCAATCGAGCAATCCTTAAACCACCATTGACCCTGCACCTTGTTTCAATTCTCTCCTTCCAAACGTAGAGGACTCCTTTCAACGCCTTGAGGATTCATACGCCAATTTGACCGACCTCTGGACGAATATAGAAGCATCCGATCTAGAACTAGAAATTAAGAGGTTTGACAAGAATATTAAATACTTTTCGAAAATTCAATTAAAGCTTCTCAACTTCTCCTCTCTGATCATTGAAATAACTGTACAATGTGCACAAGCTATACCGGTAGCTGCATAAATACGTGGACTAATTTTTAAACGCTTATATCTAGAGGTTCCGTGACCGGAAGTAAAAAATTCCAGCACAAGTAACTCGGTAAATCTTTTGGCTTTTTTTTTTTGTTACTCGCATTAAACAAAGTTGTTTACAATGAATGACGAGACCAAACGTCATATGGTTGCCACTCTCCTCCGCGCCGGTAGGTCTTTCAAGGAGATAATCAAGGACACTGGACTATCCAGGACTACTGTGTTCAAGGTCCAGAAGCTTGTCAAGGAGAGAAAAGATCTGAAGGAGAGTGTTCGGACCGGCAGACCACGGAAAATCAATATGGATTATGTGAAGGAGGCCTTCATGGCCAACCCAAAAACTTCCATGACAAAGGTGGCTGAGGACATGAATGTTTATAAGGCCACCATTTTCAGGGCTGTAAGAAAAGTTGGTGGCTGAACTCTAAGGATGATTGAGAGGCCTTTATTGTCTCAACTTCAACGTGATAAGCGCTTAGAACGTTGCAAAGTCATGCTGAATGATATCAAGCATGCCCCAGCTAGTCGCATCATCATTTTTTCAGATGAAAATAATTTCACTGTTGATCCAGTGTTCAACAGGTCAAGTGTCCGTGTGGTGGCCTTCAATGATAACAGGGACATGGTTGAGGAGCTTCGGACAATCCCCACAGTCAAACATCCAGCATCTGTGATGATGTTTAAGTGCTATTGCATCAAATGGGCAAAAATGGATCTAATTTGGTTCAAAACTGGTTTCTGACTTAAATCAGAGGCCTACTTGGAGATTTTGAAGGACAAGGTCATTCCATAGGCCCTCAAGATCTCTAATGGGGCCTTTATCTTCCAGCAGGATGGGGCACCTGCCCATACCTCTGGAATGACTCAGGATTGGCTCGCTACCAACATACCATTTTGGAACAAAAACATTTGGCCACCTCAATCACCTGATTTGAATTCCCTTGACTACAGTGTGTGGTGGCAAAATGAGAAGAAGGCCTGCGCTACCCAACACCCGAATTTGAACTCATTGAAGGCCAGCGTCAATGAGCAATGGGCAGCCATGGAAGACCATTACACCATAAATGTGTGCAAGGCCTTCTGCGGGCGCTTGGAGGGTGTCATAGCAGCTGATGGCAGTTATATTCAGTAATTATATTAAATTTTATACCAGAATAAATTTTCTTTTATATAATTCTCAAAAAAAAAAAAACGTCATACGAATTTTATTACACATTGTATGTATCGCGAAAATGATTTTTTTTTCAAGTGGAAATTTCTCTCCAAATAGTTATCAGATGAAAAAAAAATAAAACCAGATTCTGAAAGCTTGATATATTTTTATTTATTTTATTTAATAATATTACCTCCAGCCTCAATTATAGTCTCTAAACGAGACCTAAAGCACAAGCAAGTATTTGCCACTTGGTCCCTTGGCAAATCCTGGAATACCTTCTTGATCCGACTGATAAGTTCGTCTTTGGTGTTAAAAGGGGTTCAGTTGGTTTGTCGTTCGATCACACACCGCACAAAAAATCAATCTTATTCAGATCTGGACAAAAGTCCAGCAAGATAAATTCTTCAAAATTGTTGCAGAGCCATATTTGACTTTTTTTCAAGTTGTGATGGTGAAACGAATCCCTTGCTCCCACTTTTAAGGACTCCCATTGGCAACTATGTCGATCCAGGTCTTCATCTTGGTTTCTAGCATATCCAGGTATGCATCAGTGTTGAACGTCAGGCCTTGGCGAATACATGAGGAGGCACGGCGTGAACTTCAGAGCTGACAGCCCCAAAAACCAAGACGTGGTGTGGAAAATTTGTCTGTATGACAACAGCCACATCATTTGGGGGAAAATGCCATCCACCACGAACGTGTCATGGAGTCCTAGAGTGCTATGATCAATAATTATGTTGTGGCTCCCGGTGCGGATTCCAAAGAGGGCCCCATGCATTTTCCAAATATTTAGGACAACAACTTCGTCAATTGATTCCATTTTTTCGAACTGGTGCAGGTTTGAAAATGTTATCTGACAAAAAAGAAAAAAATCAGCTGCCTAAGTACCTGTTTTCCCCAAGTGGAAACATTGATATCTTGCGCAGGAAAATATTATAATTGTATTTAAATGCATATATATTTATTTATTAACTTATGCCAAGCCTTAGGATCCTCACAAATTATTATCTACATAACCTGCATGCTTTTACATACGAAATTCTGCGAATAGAAGAAAAAATTGCATAAGTCAGGAGGAAAAATGATAAGTGATGTCATCTATGATATCTCAAAGGAGATTTCTTGAGGGATTTTTTTTTGTTACCAACTATGTAGCTATACTTTCGGTTAAAAAAACAGATTGAATGAATAGAACAAAAATTATAAATAATTGCCTAAAAGGAAATGTTTCTATAAAAGAATGGATGAACGGAAAAAGTGTGAACAAGTCCAAGCCCTTTCTAAACTACATTAGATTAGAAGTATATCTCCCAGTAAATATTTGAGCAGCATTTCTCTAATTTTCCTATCATTGTGAGTATTTTAGTCAGAAAGATGTTGCAAGTAAATAAATATACTCTTTGGGTACTGTTTATTATTCGTAGATAACTTTTGCAATGTTGTTAATACAATATAGTTAAAAGATATACTTGACTCTATAAAAATCATATATCTCCATATTTTACAGATTTTCAAATCAAAATGTATATATAAAAGACCTTTTTTCGGAGGATTGAATGTTATTTTCTTGATAAGAGAAATATAATGCAAAATAAAAAAATATACTGCTATACCAAATTCCTAATTTTTTTCATTAGGGTACACTCTAATGTATATACATACTACAGAAATTGTTGTTTTATGAATACGTTGTAAAAATATGCCGACATTGTGACACAACAGAAAAACAAAAATGGAAAGAACGCCATAATTGCAAGAAAACCTCCGTCTACATACATAAAAGAATCTTAAATTTTACGAGATACATATAAATATATAATTTATACATTGTATGGACGAAATGTATATATTATATACATTAAGTGGAAAATTCATTTACCAAAGCTGTTATCCTTAGAATTGTAAATCGTTCGCATTTTCGCCAATAAAGGCAAGGAAAGCCTCACATTTTCAATAATGTTTGAGAAGAGAGTTGCAAAATCCGCTGCAAGTAGAGCCTGAGAGGAAAGACATAGACACAACTGTCACTCGACATTAGCAAAGATATAAGCAGGGAAAACTCTTTTGTCGATCCTCAATTGTACTGTATGTGAGTTCAACAGGGACTTACCCTTCTATATTTACAATTAGGGTAATATTTTCTAAGCATTTTCGCTATATATAAAAATATAAAAGAAAATAAAATTAACATGGTAAATTTGATAGTTTGATGACGTTTCATTATATTAGCTGCAAGTAGCTATGAGATTAACGAAATAAATACAAATCCCACTCCATATGTAACAAGTATATATGGAGGAATTACTTTCTTATCCCATACTCAATCAGGGGCTTCTGCAGGGTATGTGCTGACGATGATGTATCCATCTCCAAATGAAGGATTTTTTGTTTTGGACTAGAACAAATGATTGAACAGGAAGGAAACATTTAATAAAAAGCAGTTGGTCAAAGGTCTTTTTAAGGATTTCTTATTTCTTATATTTCATAAGAACCAAAATATATATACATATATATATATTTAATCCTGTAGACGCCTCTGTCAATTCTAGTCTTTGTCCACTAACGTATAACTCCAAAATAAAGGACATATTTTCTTACAACTTTAATTATTCATTAATTCTTGAAGAGAGTACATCTAACGATAAAGTAATCACGAGTGTGTGTGCTCATACAAGAAAGACTGAGGATTTTTTTGGGAATGTAAGTCTATCCGTTTTGGACATAGGGTACAGTTGAGGATCGATATCCCTACCATGTCCTTGTGTGACACAAAGTAGGATTTGTATTAATTCCCTTCATCTCATAGCTGCCTGCTTGTAATTCTAATAAAAAGTCAGAACACTAAGGAGGTCTGTAGCTCCCTCCCAAATTAAGGAATGTTTGCTTTTTATTAGAAAATTAATATTGAAGCTTTTAGAAAAAAAAATCATATTTGAAATTTTGTGAAGAGCTGTGGATTTTAAAAAATTTTCTACAAAATATTAAATATTTGAAATTTTGTTTTTCAAAATTTAATAAAAAAATTAATTTTATATGAACAGCTGTGGATTTTTGAAAAAAAAATTCTAAAAGTTAAACTTTTTGTAAAAATATGTGAAACTTGTATTTTGGAATTTAAAAAAAAATTGAAAATTGATTTTTTTTCAAAAAACATATATACCAATAAAGCTGACGCCCCTTCAATAGCATTGGTTATCTCCTTTTAAACTTCCTTCAAATTGTCAGGGTTACCACGTTATTTTTCGGGCTTGTATTTACATACCAGCAGAATTTACCACGTCAGTTATTTTACCAGTAGTAAGAAAGAATAAATATTATTTAGTAAGGTAAAAAAAAAGAAAAAAGAAGGAAGGAAAAAAGGAGAGCGCGCGTGCATTGGTCTAATTGCCATAGTTGTTATTGTATTTCTATTATTATTTAATAAATCTGCAAAAGTGATTTATTTATAGTTGAGTGGTTATTTTCGTCTTATTCATTTGATTCCGGTGCTTTCTGATTGTTTTAGTTCTTTTTGTTGCTTCTGTTGTTGACATGTGTAGTATTATACCTCCATTAATTCAAATGCATAAAGGATTTATTTATGATTTTATATAATGCCGGACCGTACAATGGCTATTTGTATGTTAGACTGTCCTGTTTTCTGCACAAAGACCTTATCTGCTAGGACAATCCAAATTTTTAGACAATTGTTCTGTGTGGTAGATACAAGGTGGTGGATAATAAAGGTGTGTTGCACACAAATTTTATAATTTGACCGACACAAGCAAGACCATTTTTATGCCCTAACAAATGTGTGGAAAACGCTGGCTCGTACTTGTATTTTGCTCTAAGATTACAGGGAATCTAACTCAAAATATAAGATTTACTACATGTAAACTGGGCCTGGCACTATATAAAGAGGAAATTACATTTTATTTTCATATTATACCCTTGTAGGTATGAAAAAAAAAGAAGGTGAACATCTATCTAAGTTGATGATTATAATACAGTTGTCAACTATTACTAAAAGTTGCTTTGTGGTTGTAACTTTGATCAAATGCATCTCATTATTTGTGAATATTTTTCAATTTTCTTTAGATAGGGGATATACACCAATATCTTAAATCAATTATTCAATTATATAATCAAATTAATCAATTATTCATTAAAAATAAGTGGATATTATTTTTTCTAAACATGAAGCGCTCATGTGAAAAAAATAAACTCACAACTTGTTATGTATGTTCATATAAAGTTTATCTTGCTAACAGAACTGAAGATGATGCATTGAATAAGCCTCTGTTGTCTAGTGGTTTTTAACTTTTCTCTCCTGAAAGAAATATTTTTTTTGAGTAAATATTTGAATAATACTCGGGAAATCAAATTTTGTACAGATTCCCCATGTCATATTGCTTCCAGTAGTTTGTAATACAAACCATTAATAGGATGGATTTTGAAATTTCTACTCGCCTGACAATAATCACAGTAATAAAATAAAACCAAATTAATCAATAGGATAAAAAAAATAACTCATAAATAGGAAAATTTTGATTTTGGAGAATATCATTTTGTTGCATGCTAACTATTGTTTTCCTTAAAAAAACTTATAATTATCTAGTAATGACAACATTTAATAGTTTATTTATTTGTGTTGAGATCCTAAATCTTTGCGAGAGTAATATTCCATGAGGCTGTCAAGCAATTTGGCTGTTTAAAGAAGGATTCCCCAATCAATAAGTTTGAAAATTTAAACGGCATTAAGATATTTCAACATAAGTGTACAAAAGTTAAAAAGATTGTTATACATTTTGTAGAACACATAATCACTTTACAGCTCCGAATAACTATTTATATTTAAAGCGGAATAAAATATGCTTTGTTGACCAAAATATACTGAAAAGAGAAGCACATTATCTTCACGAGTTTAGAATCATGTTCCACTTGTTTTCCTATGACAAGTGAATTGAGTCGTAATAAAGCAATGAGGCGTGAGCTAGAAGTGTCCAGCTTATATAATTATCTGTATAGACCGTATATGACGAAGGCCAACTTATAAATGGAATTGATATAAATGTGATAGAGATGAGTGATTTCTGCGTTATATACATCCAGGATACTGAAGGACTCTTATTCATGGAATAGTTTTCTTAAAGTAGAAGACGAAGCAAAGTTGACTTTCAATAATTTCAAAAAAGGAGCTGTGGGTAGAATATGAGAAATCTCCCTGCTCCTAACTGGGTATATCAGTCTATTATTTTGTCGTTTTATGGAACTCCTTAGTCCTTAAATATGAAAGTATACGATGATTCCGTGAAAGATCTGAAGGAATTTATGTATGTATAGAGCCAATTATTAACGAGATTAGAGATCACAATCAACGACTTTAGTATGAAGAGTTACCTGCACAACTTTCTATTATAGGAGATGAGATCCACCGAATAAAACACTTTTTTCATGGGATCTCGCCTTAAGAGTCGAGATTTCTTGAACAAACCATGACATTGAAGAGAGTAATATCATCCATCACCTTGATAAATTCTCAACTCACGTTGCTGAATTAGTATTATTGTTTTCATTTCTGAGTGAATACAACATTTGTGACGTCACTCAGCTCAGCCAATCTGAATGCAGAAGCTAAGAGACACACCTTCCCCTTCCATTACCTTAGGTACTTGCCATTTTTTTTTAACATCTTTAGAAAAATCTGGAATATTTCTTTCAAAATCTTAGAAATATTTAACGATACAGCACTTATAATTAAATAAATATTTAAAAAAAAAAAGGAATTGATCTTAATTTTTTTTATCTACTATCCTCCTAAATCCATAACTCACTATCAACAATTTATAACAAGTTGTAGAGACAATTTTTTAGGTACTATGCATAGCGAGACCTTGGGATCAATACTTATTTAAATAAAGTTTCTTAAGAACACTGCAGTAGTTCTATATTCGAGTTATTATAACTGCAGACATTTTAGATGTGTCCTTAGTCACAGTCTGCAATATCAGGAAGACTCCGGAGATGGTAAATCTATGAAAAGTCAGTCAGGAAGTCGTTGATAAATTAATAGTTTAAGATTTTTGTGCCCGGAATATGAGAGATTTCTGGCCTTCTAACTTCTGGGCCAGTAAAAGACCCGATCTTAATTAATTGGATTATACTATGTGGGGTGTTTTGGAGACCAAGAGCAGTTGGACCTCTCACCCCAGTGTGTAGTCTTTGAAGTCTGCTATCACCAAGGAGTTCGACACACTTTCAGACCAGTTTATCATTAACTTTTGACGTTATGTGGAACGTTATGTAGCATTGAAGCAAAATAGGGACACATGGAATAAAAGTTCTAGGTTGAGCATTCCTCTGTATGTTTTATAAAACTCGTTTGTCCCTTAAATTGATTCTATAAGGCACATATTTCCGAACAATAAAAGTTGAAAAAATACTATGTTTGCTCTCGCACTCTGTATGTTTGATACAATTGGTAAACTGCTGACTATTGTTAAAAGGGATATATATATATATTTTAGGGGTGTTTTTGGATTGAAAAAATTATACGAATATCCATAGTTATTCATAAAAAATTTAAAAGTTAAATTTTTGAAAAAAAAATTCAAATATTAAATTTTTTGGAAATTAATTTCAAAAATCCATAGCTTATTTATAGCAATTGAATATTCCAGAAATTTTTCCCGAGATATGTAGTCATATTCACGAGAAATTAAACTTTTTGGGGAAAAAAAATTTAAATGAAATTTCAAATATTATATTTTTTTGGTAAAAAAAATCCAAAATCCATAGCCATTCACAAAAAATTGAATTTTTTGGAAAAAAAATCCAAAACCACAGTTGACAAAAATTAAATATTTAGGGAAAAAAAATTTTAAAATTGAATTTCAAATTCAAAAGAAAAAATTCAAAATTTAATTTCAAATTTAAAATAAAAAAATACAAAATTTAATTCATTTTAAACTACAAAAATCCACAGTTATTCTAAGAAAATTAAATTTTTTGGGAAATTTTTTCAAAATTCATTGCTATTCACAAAAAATTTAGTTATTAGAAAAAAAAAACCCCAGTTGTTCACAGAAAATTAAATATTTAGGAAAAAAAAATTTGAAATATTAAATTTTTTTAAATTACAAAAATCCACAGCTATTCTAAAAAAGGTTTTTCAGGAAAAAAATTTAATAATTCATAGCTATTTATAAAAAATTCAAAAAATTTATTGAAATTTTTTTTAATATTAAATTTTGTGGCAAAAAAAATAGTTCTATTTTCGCTTAAAAATGTATTAAAAAGCAAAAATGCCTTAATTCGGGGCTACAGTCCTTTTAAATTATAAAAAACTAGGTGAATACTATATTTTAATGATGTACCAAATACAAAAATATAAAACAGAACAATTTTATTTATAAAATCATTATATTTAAAATGATAAAAGAGGCTTGATTCTTCTTTTATGGCCAATTTTGACCCCAAAATATCTTTACTACCCCAAAATTGATTTAAGAGGCTTTAAACTTTGGATAAGAAAGTTTTTTTAATTGTCTTCAGCAGAAAAACTATATTGTGGGGAAATAAAATATGAACCAAAAAAGGGAACGGTCTAATAGGCATATTGTATAGTTCATATACTTGTATTGCCATTATAGAATAATTAGAAAGGATAGGGGATAAATAATGCAGTAGGATATTATATTAAACGTAATGAATATATGCAAATATGTACATATAATCAAATACATACATTTTTTTTTTTTTGCCTGGATAATAATTTTATATAGATAATCCATTATCTTATGGAACTCTAGAAAATCTGGAATAAAGAGACTATTTTTCCTTTGCCCATATGACTCATTTCTTCTTTTATTTGTACAATCTATATTAATAATGCAAATTTTCTCTGCTTGAATCAAAATAAGGCATTTTTAATAAAAGAAATTCTATATAGGGCCACCCTATATAATATTCCCTGATGTATAGTATAAACATATTTTTTATCTATGAAATTACAAAATAGTCAAATTAATCAATGTTAATAGAAATACAAGGTTATGCCGTCATATAATCGGACCTGCTAGAATTTTAAAATTTGATATACCATACCAACTGATGGGTAAGACAGACAGATTTTGAAGTCATAGAGTATAACAGCAGTACTCTAACAGTAGCAGTCAAGGAAGTTGATATATACTGCTCTTGTTAACAGTTATATTCTTTGACTAACTATTAAAAAGCGTTGTGGAAGTCCCACATCAGGTGGAAGAGTGTTATGTTAACCTTGATATTAATAAAGTCTTGCAACGGTTTTGTATGTAGCATCGAGCATGTTTTCAGGGTGCACTGTATATAGTGCTCCTTGATGTATATTAAATATCGATAGAGTATTAAGAAAACAAGGAGTATAAAATTGTTCTCTGATGCATATCATAATTCGAATACATTTTGAGTATATGTTAAGAGTTGTATAATATATGAAACGCTCGTTTGTAAAAAAGCATAAAATCTTGCAGGTGTTTAGTTCAACTCCTATTAAAAAATAAAAAGAGCTAATGTACTCATAAAATCAGAACGTCACGTAACCCAATGAGCTCAATGTTGTTTTGCACCCAGGTTGTTTCTAGATAAGGAAATATACATCATGTATATGGACTTCAAATAAGATTCCTAGGTCAGATGGATTAAATGTAATACAGGGGTCACCAATGTTTTTTTATCTAGGAGAAATTTTACAAAATAAATATAGCCAATAGCTGCTTATGTTTTGTAAAATTTATTTTCATCGCTGATTTCAAACAAAATGAATATGATTTCTTTTCCTGAGCATTCAAAATTTCTCAGATTCTGTATCAAAATATAACAAAAATATTATTTGAATTGTTATTATTATTACTACAAATACATCTACATTGTTAGTTTTTCACTTATAAATCTTATGCATGTCCATGTTATTGCTCACGCTTCCCAAAATTATTTACATGCACCAAGAGATCTGAAAATGAAATGCTATAATGAATCTCTTACTATTACAATTTATATTTCAAGAATCAAAAAATTTAGACAACACCACCTTTTAAATAATCAATATATTCTAATCAGTATATTCCTAATGTTGAAATCCACATATAGAAAATAATTGCATTTTCAATAAAAAAAAATAGCTTATTTTAGTTCAATAAAGATGGGTGTGTGTGTATTTGACTTATGCTTTTTAGCAAGTGAGATGATTGACAGTTCAAGGAGTCAACCAGAGAGGTGTATGCTTCAGTGTATCCTCCACTTTAGTTAACTCTTATAGAGTCATTGAAATATCCATCTGTACGCCTGGTTCTGAGCTTTGATTTTGAGGATATTCATGTCAGAAAAATATGACTTACAGATGTATGTAGACCCAAACAAAGCAGACATTTTCTGTGCTGCTTGGTGAATACTTTCATAGTTGTGTAGCTCTACCAAGCTCCAAAAATGCTGTGAATGCTGCAGAGACTTCAATTGCACATTCAAAGTATATAACCTCAATTTCCATTTATCAACACAGTAAATTTCAGCCATCTGTCCTGAAATATCCCTTACGTCCACATCCATGAGAGGGCTGGATATAAATGTCACACATGGCTCAAGTTTCTTAGAGTCACTGAATCTCTCCGAAAAAAACCTTTCCAACTCTTGATAAGATATCACAATACCTGGACACCTTTAAAAAGCTGGCTGCCCCTGTGTGACGGTCCAGTATCTTAGAAACAGAGGGGATGTTCTGATATCTTTTGTTTTTCACTTACTGAATGTACAATGACAGTTTTGCTGTGAATGCCTTTACAGCACCGATCATTTCAAATATTTTTTTTTACCTTCGCTTTGTTGCTGTAGGCTCAGGAGCATGATTTTCTAACTGACATCGGCCAGGAAAGCAAGATCAAGTAGTCACTCTGCATCAGATAATAGGTTGGTGTCCTCGTCCCTCGTTTCCATGAATGCCTTGATTTAACCCAGCAAGGAAAGAAAGTGCTGTAGTATTGTTCCCTGACTTAGCCGTTTGATCTCGGTGTGAAGGAGGAGATCCCCATACTCTGCAGAGCATTCCTCCAGAAACAGCTTGAAGCTCCGGTGTTGCTTTGGCTTTGCTCGAATGGAATTGACGATCCTGATAACAGGCGTCATGACATGGTCAAATCTCCCCAAAAAATTGTGCATATAGCCTGTTGCTGAATGATGCAATGAAAATTCGGAATTTGCAGTGCACAATAAATCCGGAGTGACGACCTGTCATTGCAGGTGCTCCTTCAGTTGTTATAGAGACCAGCTTTTAAGAAGGGATCCTCTTTTCCACAAAGTAATCTTTTAAAGCCATTATAAATATCAACTCTCATGGTTACAGTTTTCAGTGAGAGTAAAGTCAAAAACTCCTCTTTAGTTGAAAAGTCTTCAAAAGTCATCCAAATGAAAACAAACAGGTGGGTTGTACCACTGCGGTCCACAGACTCATCACATTTTAATAGAGAACTATTTGCATCTATTCATGTACGTTTCCCGCTGTTCTACCGCATAAATAGACAGCGCAGATACTCTCCTTGCCATGGTATTGTGACTAAGCTGTACATCAGCTATAGCAGACAAACTTTCGTCCTTATTATTCTAGAGATCCCTGAACAGCGATTCAGCTTTACGATTCCACTATGGGGTAACGGCTTTTTTCACTTCATTAAAATGTGCACCACTTTAAACGAAGCCTTTGTTGCTGAATTGGCTTTCTTCGCCCATTTCGTAAACAGAGACTGTTACCGTTAAATCGCTGTCTTAAGCTCTACTATATTGTCTTTTATTAGATTTCTAACCGCAGGAAAGTCCCTTGAAAAGCTGACGCAGTTTTTGGGTAAATGGCACTCCACATTACACCTTTTACCGTCTGATACACTGGCTCCACAGATCAGACACATATACTTGTCGCTAACGTTGGTAAAAAAAAATCTGTCTCCCACTCTTGGTGAAAATGGTATGTTTTAATCCACTTGTTAGTTTCGACACTTGTCGTCATCTTAGCCGGTTAAGGCCGAAGAATTAACATTTTTCTGAATTTGAACAACTCTTTCTATTGAAATGAATATTGAAAATTGCACAAACATTCTTGGACTTTTACCTAAATATTAAATATTAACATGCGAAAAGGTATGTCATAATAATTTTTTTTTACAAAAGAGACTCTTTTAATTGTTTTCCTAACAAGAAAATTATTAATAATGCCTCCCTCATATATGGCAATGATATTTTAAAAAATATGGATTTACGAGTCTCAAAATATGTACATATAAATGATATATTTTATAAAATAAAATAAAAGTATGTCTAAAAGAAAAAAGTAAAAATGTCGTCAGACTACGTTCAAAATGTGAGGTGCTCTATTTATGAACTTTCTCTTTTAAATATAGCTACAAATATTTTTATTCAAAGTACTTTATATCTAAAAGGTATAAAGTATTATCTTGCCAATGTCCTTTGGTGAGTTACTTGGAAAGTAGGGTGCGAGCTACTGGTAGCTTGCGAGCGACGTGTTAAAGATTTCGTCTAGTTTCGTTTCCTCACATTTCGTCTCGTGTCCCTCAAGTCTCCTTTTGTCAGATTTCGTCTCATGCAAAGAGAAATAAGTAAATAGTAACGGCAAAGGGATTTCAATTAGCAGTTAGGTAAAGTAAGGCTATAGTTGATTAAAATTGTTTGTCTTATGCAATGAACGTCACCCATGACAAAGCCTATAAACAGAAATAGAGTAATGTCTTGAGATACAAGTGCCCAACATATGAGTTTATATTAAGATACATACGAACTGGTCTAAAGTTGGAGAGTGGACGTGAGAGTTTAGTTACTTCTTATGAGGTAAATTGCTTTGACTTTTAAGCATCGAAAGGAACAAATTAAAATCATATGTCACGGTATTATTTCATCTCTCTGTATAAGGATGCATATAGGGCCTTGTAGATAAATTGGGACTGACTTAAACTGCATCCACATGAATAAAGAGAGCCTGTATATATCATTTTAATTATCTTTTGATTGAGTCCGTTTTGAATGGGATAAGACAATAAGTAACGGTGGAGTAGCGTAGAAGATCAAGAATTATCGAACTCGCAGACGCGCAGAACAACCCTCTTGCTATAATGAAGGAAAAACTGGACCGTGGACCGGACGTACAACAAACAAAATTACAGGTGGCTATCCCACGAGAAGTCCCCCGTTCCTCATATCTTCAAGACCAAGTATCCGGCATCCATTATGACTTTGGGCGTCGTCCTGGAGAGCAACCGGTCTGTGATGACCCCGTTATTCTTTAACTGGAAGGAACGGATCGTGTCAATAGATACTGTGATGTTTTGAAGACTATTGTTATGCCCTGGGTGGCCAAGGAGGCTAATGGAATACTGTTTGTTTTTCAGCAAGACTCTGCTCCTGCACACACAGCCGAGACAGCAATAAACAATAAAATCCATCTTTGGAGCCCGAAAACCTGGCCCCAACTCCTCTGATATGAACCCCTTGGAGGTGTAGTTAGAGAAACAGGTTTATACTACTAACCAAAATACCATTGAGGCCCCGAAGGCTTCTATTACCAAGCACAGGGTGGCTATTGATCCTGCAAAAGTTGTTAATGCGTGCAAGACCTTCAGGCCAAGAATCGAGTGAAGGATTGCCAAAAATGGAGATCACATTGAGTAACATTATTGCCAATAAAATAAAGAAATTAGTTGAGTCATTACACTTTTCTCTACTAGCAACCCTTATTGATATAGAAGGAGTTAAATTTAGTCCTAATTTATCTGCAAGACCCTGGTAAGTGTTTTTATATGAAGTTGGCATTGTTAATTTTTTGCAACTTTGGTGCCTAAACAATCGAGTTTTATAACAATAAAACCCCTTTTTACATGAACATTAAGGAAAATATTGAACTATTTTATGTTAAAATGTGACCAACAAATAAAAGGACTTAAGCCTTACTGTAAATCAAAAATATATCTCTCTAATGTTTTATTATATAATATCAGACCCTCATATGTATTAAAAATATCTTATTACATTGTTTTACAATCTTATTTATATATTGTAGACAATAAATCAACTATTACAATGGAAGAATATGATATTTTTATCTTGTTATTCTACTTCTCTTGTTCCTATTCTAGAAAAAAAAATTAATTGTACAAATCTAGTCATTTCCCAGGGATTTTTAGTACATATTACATTATTTTAGTTCAAATATCACTGATTGTTATTGACATTAAGTTATATTGAAGCAGGTTTTAAGGGTTTTTTTCATTTTTAAATCCATTTGATGAAGTTTCATCAAGATTAATTATAAATTTGTTCATTTTTTGTAGTAAAAAATATCAAATAAGAGCAATCAAGATGACGTTTCCTTCATTTATTGTGGAATTGATGACGTGAGTGAGAATACTCTAATACTACCTTATAGTCAGCAAAAGGAAAATAATTTGATTTAATTAACTTTTTATTTAACCATCGGGGTTGAATATCATTTATCGTGTTGGAATTGAAAATTATTAATGTTAGAAGAACAAACAAGTGGGACATCGTAGTACACCCCTTTTGTCAGCTGATATCTTTGCTCAATCATTAGTGCATCTTGACGCCACTTCCTTATTAGTTTCACCTTATTTTGTTACAAAGATGAAATATTTTTTTATTTAAGAAGAAAGAAAAGAAAATTCAAACCATCCTCCTCTACGGCAGGATCCTCGTTGTCATTTTTTTTATTTATAAAATACAATTTTTATTATTGCTTTTAATATAAAGGACAATTTGTTTAAGGTGGGAGTAAGAAATTTGAGGGCTTACGCCATCGGAAGATCAATTTTTATATGACAATCTGAAGCTGACATACCCGTTCTCTAATGTAAAATGTTTCTTGTTTGGGAGAGAGCAAATAACACATTAGTTATTTTCGTGCTTTTTAAAATTTAATTTATCATGGCATTTCCACTCCCCCAAACAAGGCACATTTATATCACTGAGCCTAATTTTTGTAAATTGGGAATTGTCGAGGTTTGAAGATTATAATATGCAAAGTTTTTAGAAATAAATTGTCTATTAGTCCGTTCCTAAATTATAGAATATTTATTGAAAACTGCCCTAAATGGTAAAACCTCAAAATTTGAGATTTTTATCTTTCTAATTTACGTATTAGGCATTGCATAAAAATATGTTTTAAAGAAATTATACTTACTTTTATTAGTTTTCCTTGTAATAAATTGTAAAATAATTTATCATCATCATCCAATCTTTTTGTAAAGGCAAACTAACCTTTATGACACTTATCCTCACTGTTCAATGATACTCATTGGTGTCATTTTGGGTATGCAAAACAAAAAAACATAAATCAGCATAGTTAGCCTGACAATTTGAATATTATTTTAGATTTCATTATGTTTAATTAGATCAGTTTTGAGTAGCTGTGATAGGAGGAGGGAAAGGAAATAAACCGGGATATAGACATGAATTACTTCGATGTCGATCCTCAATTCTACTCTGAGTCCATCAAGGACTTACAGATCTTCAGAGTTAACCTCCATCTTTAATTAGTACACGCAAATGTTCGATCCGGTTTTGTATACAAGGATTGTTCAAACAGTCAGGTACCTTTTCAAATTTTGCAGCCAACATAGATTTGGTATGCTAGATTTTTTTTATTGTTTTATGTTACTACATTCTGAAAGAACAAATATTTAGTGTTAAAGCTATATAATATGTTTATTTTGTTTGTAAGAGGCATCATGTTTGGAAGTATTCTGTGTATTCCGTGATTTTTTGCTATTAAATAACATACATTAAAAGAATTTGCTTGAAATATTGTCTAAAAAATGAAATTAAGTGCTCCAAAACATTTGAAAAGTTGACAGTGACATACGGGGAAACTGTTCTGAGTAAAGAAATGTTTATAAGTTATACAAACTCTTCCAAGGTGGCTGGAAAGATCCCAATGACGATACTTGCTCTGGACGCCCAAGCACGTTGAAGCAGTGAAGAAAATTGTTTTTGCAAATAGTCGAATAACCATCAGAGAAGGTGCTGAGGAAATTGACATGTTGGTTGGCTCGTGCCATGAAATTTTTCAAATACTTTCGGTATGATACAAGGGTCAGAAAAATATGTTCCAAAATTATTTAATTTTGACAAAAAGAGTCATGGGGTGAGCTGTTGACAGACGTCAAGGATGATCCTGATTTGCTCAAAAGGGTCATATCTGTTGACGAATCATGGGTATATGGTTATGAATTCGAAAACAAAGCAGAATCGTCCAGGACGTATAGCAAAAATCCCCGAACACGCAAAATACTTCTAAACATTATGCCTCTCACAAGTAAACTATACGTATTTCATAAAAATATAGCATATCAAATATACCTTGACCCCGAAATTTGAAAAGTGACCTTAGCTTTGGACACAACTCATATATAAATAATATTTTTAAGGAGTAGAAAAGTTCACTCCTCAGGTTGCCAAGTCCAAAAAGCTAAATAATGGTTATCATCTTTCAAAAGGCCCATAAAATAACAAATATTCAGGTAACATTGTCATTTATTTGTTTCATAGATGTTATGCAAGCTTTAAACTTGTAGGATCAATTTGCTCAACACAAGATGCTGTGCACATAGGGAAGTCTTCAATGAGATAGCAGAATATGAAATAAAAATACTGAGGAAGGAGTATCTGAAAAATATATCAAATACGTAATGATAGTTATTGGTTGCTTCAGGACGTACTTAGCTAATAGTGTATTTGTATTATTATCTGGGGAAGCTGATCAAGTGTCAATGGGTGGAGTTCCAATGGCTTTTCAATTACTTTATTGCTATTATGTTGTTTATAAAGACGTATAAAGCAATTTTCAATGGAGAAGTTATTTTTGCTTTTACGCATGCATACGAGAGAGTAGAAATGAAGATTGTAGGTACTAGAGATGGGAGGATTAATCAGAATCAGAGAATTTGGTGTTTTTTTCTGGAGTCAGAATCAGCATTGGGAAAATTATATTGAATTTGCGATTCCAATTCTTATTTGTAGGTGGTATATAACTATTATTTACTTTTCTTAGTTATATATATATGTATATAAAAAAAAATAGCTCTCCCCAAAATTAAGTAATTTTTGCTCAAATCTTTGCTTTTGTTCAAATTTTTCTCCAAAAAATTTAATATTTCAGTATTTTTTCTTCATAAAATTATATATTGGAAATTAAATTTTTCAAATTTTTTTGCGAATAGTTTTGGATTTTTCAAAAAATTTGAATATCAAATTGTATATTTGAAATGAAATTTTTTAACTCTTCAAATTTTTTTCAAAAATTCCGAAAACCAAGACCCTTTCCCCTCCCCCTCCAAAAAAAAAACCCCACAGACCTGTGAATGCCCCTGATAGTGAAATGGTATTTCTTTAACTATTATTTAAAATATTAAAGAATCGGCATCAGGAATTTTTACTAAAATCGCATCGGGATGGGCATTGGGATTTTTTTGGGAATTATCCTATTACTAGTAGGGACGTCTTGTACACAAACACACTAATTATGACTCAGAAGGACCGCAGTTCTACAACAAACGATAATGTTATCGTAGGGCTTTAAATACGATAACATTCTGCATTCACTTGAAATGAATGAATAATTGATTTTGTCTAAATGTAATATACAGTAAATAGTGTTTAGACTCGGCCCAAGACGGTATTTTTTTCTCTATTCGGTCTTAAGTGATTTTTTCTTCACCTGATTGACCTATATTTCGGTGCAGACTGCAATTCCAGACCCAAGACTGAAAAGTATCGGTTTCAAATCGTAGACCGAATGATTTTCGTCTCTATCGATGGACGTATTTTCTTCCTCATAATGATTTATAATCCATAAATCATTTCTAAATCTGCAACATATTTAAGTTCATTTTTTATTGGGTCCTTAAAGATCAGTATATTGTTGTACAGAAGAAATATCACCAATGATGAAAATCCAGTGTAGAATGGGCATCTTAAAAAAGAAACCGAAAATCAACATGGTAACCCCGACAATTTGAAGAATGTTTAGGATTCTTCAAAGAATAATAATCATAGCTTTTCATTAGATCACCTACAATCAGCTGTGACTAGAGAGGAAGCTCAAAAGGGTTATAACAAGCATATTTGCTAGAACTACTCCTATGTCGATGACAAATTCTACGCTGAGTCCAACAAGGACTTACAATTATATAACTCCAGAACAAATCATTAAGCTTACTCTCCAACACGATTCTTCTCCTATTGGAGTTTCTTTTTTTATATTCCAGCCTTCTGCGACTGGTTCAAAACAGTTTTGTGCTCCATGTTACAACTGCTGTATTGATATTTCCCCTGATTTAATCGATATTTTTGGCGACAAACATACCACCTCCGTCTTTTATGAACACACAAGAATGTTCAAGCAGATTTTGAATATAATTAAATGTATTTAGAAAAGGATGTTCACTCCTAAGGAACTAAATAATAATGACAACTGCTAAGGAAAGGAAAATTCATTCCTCACATTACAAATTCCTAAAAAAATCGCCAGCTAAAAAATACACCGGATTTTCATCATTAAATATCAAACACCTGAACATTGAACAAATTATTTTTTAGAAGGAAATGTTATTTATTTTCCTGATAATAAAGCACTTCTGTAAATACTAAAGATTATAATTTCTAGGAGGAAACTTTGTTGCATCCTCAAGGTGTTAATAGATTTGGGATCCCTTGTTTTAAAAGATAATCAGCCTTTTAATAAGATCGGAAGTAAAGGAGCCAAAAATAATCTATGACATGATTTATAGATTTTGAGACATTATTTATTACATCCTACTTGTTCCTAACATAACTGCCCTGGTAATACATAATCTGATACCAATCCTTTAAGGGCACCAAAAAGTTACTACCTTACATATTACCAAATATCCCCATGAACGTGTTTTATTTTTCACTACATTCATGAGCAGGTCTTAAATAAAATTTAAATATTATTTAAGTATATACCTATTTCATGCACAATCATTCCATTTGCAAATGGTGTGCTGTGAGATATTTACCTAGTAATTGATAATTGTACAGACAAAATTAGACCCATATATATATTTTTTTAGGCACCCTCAAAGATAATGATAGTTGTAGGAGTTCGACTTGTTTAGATGATATTAATTATTCATCATAGTACCTTGTATTCTTTTTTCTTTTCGTATAAAGGAATGATCATTTTTACCTCGTCAAAATAAAGATATTTAAATCTTAACATTGATGAACTCGATGTGATATCATGGCTCCTAAAAAATCTCATTCTGATGGTTAAGAACATGCGGACAATGTCCCTCAGATCGAACAAAAGTACGTAGCGGAAGAGGTCAGCAATTTAACTCTTGCCGTAGCAGAACTACGTCTTCCAAAATTCTCGGCGATGGATCCAGAAAATTGGTTTCGAAGAATTGAGCTGGATTTGTTTGATGAGGAAGATCAATGAAGATCAGACCAAATATTGTTTAATGGCTTCGGCATTACCTGGTGAAGTGTTTAGGTCTATTCCTACTAAAAAAGAAGTACTCATGTATGATTGTGCAACAAATGCAATTGTACAGAAATATGGTCTCTCACCTTCCGATAGAATTTAAAAAAATTCAGATATGCGGTGTGATTCATTGGGATTTTCTCATGGGAAGTTATAGATGAAGTTGAGCGTCTCCTTGACGAGGAATACATCTATGATTTGCATCATCATTTACTACGGGAGGCCCTCATCAGAATTGTGCCTAAAGACCAGCAAGGATACTTGAGAGTACAGTCCCATTCAATTGAAGATTTGAAGCAAATGTGTGTTGCAGCCAAAGAACTCAGCAATTCACATATTTTCACTGTTGAAGACTCGACCGCTTCGCCTCCTATCAATCATGTTTTCAAAAAACCTCTTCATAACACGTCCAAATTTACTAAATCTAAGGCGAAAAAAGGTATCTGCTATTATCATTCTAAATTTGGAATGAACGCAACTACCTGTTCAGGAGCTAGTTGCCATTTTTTTATACTTGCTGGTTTTGGGAATGCTGACGCATTCCGTGTGGCTGCATCATCTCCAGAATTGCGTCAAAGAATCGTACATTCTGTACACACAGAAGTAATACCTATTTTAGATATAACCTCCAAGACAATAGTCAATAATTTTTTGAGTGGTTGGATTTCGAGGTTTGGAGTTTCAGAAACTATTGTGTCTGACCGAGGAACCCAGTTCACAAGTTCATTATGGATGGGTGTTTGCAGGACCCTTGGGAATGCAAGCAAGAACACAACTTCGTATCATCCAGAGCCCAACGAACTCATAGAATGTTTCCACAGATCATTTAAGACCGGGCTAGTAGCACAAATGCTGGAACAAATAGAAGATTGGATCAATGCACTACCTGTAGTTATATGGGGATTGAGGAACTCAGTACCAATAGACTTGGTTTCTAAATATTCACCTTTTCAATTACTTGCAAGCCGCTCAGGATCCAAGGCCTTTAATTTCTTTAACACGCCCACCATTACTTTTGGCCACCTCGACGTCGAAAGTTTCTTTAAAACAATGGAGAAAATAACACACGTTCCTCCGAGACACTTTAATAAAGGACCCATTAACAAACAATTAAAAAAACGAATTCGTTTTTGTTAAAATAAGCCCATAAAAGAGTATCTTTCTCCAACTTTCTTGGGCCCGTTTAAGGTGATTGAGACGCACGATCATTACTATGCATTGGACTTTGGATCAAGAACTGACAATGTCTCGATGGATAGACTTCGACCTGCATTTGGAGTTCCAAGTATCCTTCCAGCGTCTCCAACTATAAGATGCACAAGATCTACAACTGTAAAATGATCTATTTGTTTATTTATCAATGTTTGTATGATGCCTTTTATTGTGTATTACCAACCAGACGATCACTTTACTCACTCTGTCGTCTAGGGGAGTAGTGTAGGAGTTCGACTTGTTTGGATGATATTAATTATTCATCATAGTACCTTGTATTCTTTTTTTCCTTTTTATTTTTGTATAAAGGAATGATCATTTTTGCCAAGTTAAAATAAAGATATTTAAATCTTAACATAGTTATACCCATTATCAAGGGAAATTATTTTTCTTTTTCTTTTGAACACCGTTCACTTTTCCCCCGTTCATCGTTAAAAAATGATTTTTATTTTTTCACACATTGTTTCTTTTATTGTATCACGCAACTTTTCCTCCTAAAAGAAACAAAACAAGAGACACAAAATCCGTTATTAGTGAGGCAATTATTCCCAAATATGGCATTTTTACGAAATAATTGTTCACAGCTTAATAAGAACAAATTTTATATCAACAACCAATCAAAATTCAGAATAATGATCAGGGGAAAAGAAGGAGACGCATCAACAGCTGACAACAAAGAGGGGCGTCCACAGGGGATAGGCTGTAGCCTTCCCCAAATTAAATATTTTTTAGTTTTTTAGAAGAAAATTTCATATTTGAAATTTAATTTTTGAAATTTTTGTTAACTGCTTGGATTTTAGAAATTTTTTTCAAACAATTTAATATTTGTAATTCAATTTTTTTATGAATAGCTGTGGATTTTTGAATTTTTTTTTTTTAATTATTAATTGAATTTTTTTTAAAAAATCCTCTGGACGCCCCTGACAAACTACAAGGTATATATTTGTGTTAGTGAGATAAGACCCCGTGATTTGAATCATATTTATAATAAAACTACACGTTGGAAGTATATTTTTTTAATAGACGGTATGCTTCAAGTCCTTTTACTATTCATATACACTATACAATATGGCCGTCTTTAACAATTTTGCTTAATTTGTCTACATATTAAATGCGAATTTCAATATGTGTGTAGGTGGGTGTATTTGTCCGGGAATCACACTCAAACCAATTAATGGATTTTGCTAAAATTCATCTTGCTTCTTTAGGCTTCAGTAACGGTTTTGGCGGCCTTTAAATAGAATTTTTTCAAAAAAAAAGAAAAAATTGACAAACAAAGGAATATTTGATATAAAACAAAAAATAAAAATCGTCAAATTCTAAAAATTATTCTCGCTGTATGTTGTTATGTATCTTCGCACAGTTTAAAAAGAAAAAAAGAGATTATAAGATTTAGAGAAGAAATAAAAGAGAAAATAAGAAAAAGGATTTTTGACAATAATATGAAAGTTGAGCCAGTACGACAGTAGTTCAACTTGAATGCAGCTGTTTTTTCTCTAAACTTTATAATTTAATTTATAAAAAAGTGTACAAAGATACATTATATAAAATATTGATATAAAGGAGAGGAGTTCAGAATTAATTTTAATTGCATAATCTCCCGGGCAACGCCGGACAAACCTACTCTATCTCCTTTTTTAAAAACGAGTGCAAAAATACATAACAACATGGAGTAAGACACTTTCTATCAAATTTTTTTTTTTGTTATATATTAAGCAGAAAGTTCATAATTTTTTATTTATTTTCTTAATTTCCCGGGTAACGCCGGGCAAACCTATTCTAGTATTAATGAAAAAAGAGTTTTAAAGTTAAAAGTTACTGCATTCTTGGAAGCATATACAACCCAATTTTAACAGAATAAAAACCCTTTTTTCATTAATCCTAGAATAGGGTTGCCTGCAGTTACCAACATTAAAAAAAATTATAAAAAAATTATGAACTCTTCTGCTTAATACATAACAAAAATAAAGATAAAAATGTTTTGACGATAACTACACCACATTTGCATCTCCTTCTTTGCTTGCAAATGTGGTGTAATTATCGTCAAAACATTCTTGAACAAAAACAAGAATTGCAGAAAATTTCAATTTAACCCTTTTTTTCTTGCATACACATTTGTTGGGGCTTCCGCAGGGACAGCGGCTGGAGAGGTTGTAGCTCCCCCCCCCACCCAAAAAATGGAATGGTTGATTCTTACTAGATAATTTAATATATGATTTATTTTTTTTTAAATATATATTTGAAATTTAAAATTTCTAAAATTAAATTTTCTGAAAAAAAATTCAAATATCAAATTTTCGGCAGAAAAAATTAATTTTTGTGGAAAAGATATGGATTTTGGAAATTTTTTGTGAATAGCTGTGGATTTTTGAAAAAATTTCCAAAAATATAATATTTGAAATTTTTTTTCCAAAAAATCCAATTTTTGAAGTATAGTTTTTTGTACAAATGTAATACTTGAAATTTAATTTTCAAATTTTTTTATTTTTTTTTCCAAAAAATTCCAAAAACCAAGTTTAAAGTTTTTGATGACGTATCTTTTCTATGAACTTTATTAGTATAAAACCATGCAATTTGATGTTAAAGCCATCTTCACATTAAACCAAATTAAATGAATTAGGTCGATTAATTTTAACAAGTAAATCTCCAGCGGATCTGATTTTTTTCTTTATTTTGTGATAATTCATTGAGAGTAGACCATGACTCATGGTCTACTCTCAATTTGAATTTGATTTATTTTTCTTTTCTCTTTCTATCCCAACTTCTTGTATAAAAATCAACAGTGACTATAGAAAAATAGCTTAATAATTTATTATTAGTGTTCCAATATAATCCTAAATAGTGGGGCTTCCAATTAATTATTCGAAAAATATCCCTTAAATAATTGAAAGAACAGTCTCTTTTGAAAAAATTTAAATTTACAGAAGAGGTTCTCACAAAAAGTGTTTCCAGGATCTTTTTTTGCTGCTTCTACACATATATACCATTATACATACATATTAGACCCTGGATGGGTTTTAAGCACTTTTTATATACTCTAGCTAATATTCAACCTTTTAAGATTTGAACATTATTTTAATTTTATTATCATTCTCTTTCAGCCATCATTATTTCAAAATGGATTTATACAAAATGAACATTCGGGCACCAATCATATCCTTTCCACTTCCACTTCCAAACGAGTCAGCATCCTTACGTGTGAAGATCAGCTCCACGGTAATTTACAAATATTAAATATACATTACTCCTCAGAGAGCGGCTCTCAAATTCGTGTAAAATAAAAAAACGTAATTTCTCGAATTTTTGTATTTGACAACTTTATTTTCCTGTTTTCTCCTGCCTCTTTTTTAGCCTTGCCTCGTATGCACCGGCACTGGAATGTATATTCCCATTTGGGGCAAAGGGCGATTATATAATGATGACGTCATCAGGGGTGTCTGCAGATTATTTATTTATTTTTTAATTTGGACTTCAATGTTTTTGTTCTTTTTGTAAATGCTAAATTTGATAAACAATTTTTTATAGGAGAGAAAAAAATCATTTATTTTTATTAAGTAAATTTGAGGGAATAACAATTTTTTTCCCCCTGAAAACTATGACATCTGAATTTTACTGTGATAACAATAAAAACTCTACAAAAGTGGGGGTTTATGGTTCCAATGCCACTCCTGGTACGTCCGGATAGATTTTGTTTTTTTAAATAATTGAAATTTCCAGACTTCACCGGAATTAAAAAAATATATATACAGGGAAGGGGCAGCAGAACGTGAACTATTAATCAATGTTTATTTTCTCATTACTTTAAAAAGGTTTAGTGTTTATTTTTTGATATTCTGTTTCTGCCGTCCTTTTTGAATAAACAAACTATACTAATCATTTAGTCATTTCATCATCATGAACCAGCAAAAAGCAAAAAGTCAGCGCATCTCAGATCTTCTAGATGCTGGAGTTGATGTGATAAAGATTCTGGACATTGTAAAATGTCTAGGACGTTTTTAAGTTAACTAAAAAGAAAAAAAGAAAAATGGAAAAGACCTCTCTAGGATGTCAGGAAGTGTAGGGATAGATTAAGAGGGATACAAAGTAATTGTTAAGTTTGGAGAAGAATATAAAGAAGGTTCCCACTAAGTCGATAAATCGCCTTGCCAACGACTTCTTTGTGGCTTGTAGGACCATCAGGATAGCTATAAAGTACAAATTGGGATTATTATTCACAAGTACCCCGACACCACCTTCTGCAAGAGGGCATGAAAGCCAGAAGTCTCGAGAGATGTAAGAAAATCCTCACATGGATCAAGGCAAACGGGTCAATTATGAAACTTTTCCTCGGATAAGAAGATTTTCACAGTTGATTCATTCCACAACCGCTGGCTTGCAGAAACAAAAGAAGAGGTCCAAGGGATTTACCATACCAAATATATGGTCCACACAATGGTCCTTGGCGTTGTGGCCTCTGATTAAAAGAGGATGCCTCCGTTATAGAATCGCCATAGCTCATGGACAGCACGCTCGGGAGTTATTCTCTTGAACTTAATGTGTGTACGTTCGCTCCCCTGTGATTCATAGAGAAAAATATCCTATATGTATACTTATTTCACCAAAAAAGATTCCTAGATTAAATGGAGTAATTGTAATACTATAATCTTTACTTTTACTTAATCAGTGCAACTCCATCTAACCAATTAAAGAAACATTAAAAAAAAAAAAAGGATACCTCCGTTCTTTTTCAATGCTGGACAGGCCAGGAGGCCTACTATTAGCTGCTTAGGTACAACATCTTCCCATGGCTGAATACCAACTACTTGGGAGGTAACTACGTATGGACTCAGGACGGCGCTTCATCTCACACACCCCAAGTGCCAAAAGTTCTGCGCAGATAACATGGCTCGATTTTAGTCCAAAGAGATATGGCCCCCTTCCTCACCCGATTTGAACCCACTTGACTTTTCTATTTGAGGTACGTTGGAGAGCGAAACCAACAGGATCTCACACCCAAATGTGGACGCATACTTCATACTGGCTGCATGGGACAACTTGTCAGAGGAGTTTGTTATCAACTCCAGCATGGCCTTCAGGTGACGTATAAAGGCTGTGATTGATAATGAAAGTTGCCATATTGAGTGAAAAAAGTTAAGCAATAACCTTGTCTACATGTTTTGTTAACATTATTTATTGCCCATTATTGCAATTATAAAATTATTGATGTATTTCTAAATACATCTCTCGAGTCCACGTTTTGCTTCCCTACTCTGTTTGTTGTATATGTAAGACTCTGTAAGACAAATCTTAATCATAAAAATAAAAATCTTTAGTACATTAAGTCTTGCTTTGAACATACATATAAGTATTTATGTAGATTTAATTCTCAGTGATTCATTAACATTTCGTTGTCAAATACTTAGAGCTGTTAATCTTAAGTATTTTTTTTTTTTTTTGGCGTTGGAGTTTTGTTGTTGTTTGCAAACTGAACAGTTTTTATTATCATTATTATTCAAAGTTGTTTCCATAATTACATTATTCTGGAGAGGAGAACAAATGAAGTAAAGATAATTATTATTTTATATAATTTTTTGCCGATTTTGTGAGTTTTCTCACTCACAAAAAAAAGATTAGAAAAAAAGAACGGTATATAAATTTAAACTATGTTTACTTTAACAATGAGAGACTCATACTATCAATTTTGTATGAACAAAAAAGGGTTTGGAGAAGGAAAAAGGATTAGAATCTCCACCGTAGAAAAAATTGTGTTTTGGGGTTATTTCTGAACTTTGAATGAGTGGAAACCCCTCCTTCCCTTAGGGAGGTTAACTGAAAATGAAACCCACGACCATGTCAACAAAAGAGTACGCAAGAAAATCACATTAAGGGCATGGAAAGGCCTAGCCAGTCTCCAGACCTCAATTCCATATAAAATATTTGTCAGGGGCTTACAAAATCGGCAAGGGATCAAATCATTATTTCCTCTACTGTTTAAAGGGTAGCCACGATTGTGTGTGATCTCGAAAAATGAAGAGCAATACTACTGATTAGTTGGAGAGTTATAATTGTAAGTTGAACTCCAACAGAATAGAATTGAGGATCGGTATCGGAGTAATTTCAGTCGATATCCTTGCTAGATAAGGAAAACATGCTCCTATGGAGCAGATCATTCATTATTTTGTCAAATCAACAAGAAAAATAGATTATTTTCTAAGAATTAAAGGTAAGACTAACTATCTAAACTAAACAAAAAATCCAGCAATAGAACCGTGTACAAAACCAATATCCATAGAGTTGTAAATACCTGGGAATATGTAAAAAACAAGGAACGAAAATTAACACATGGCAACCCTGATAGTTTAAAGAGTGTTTGAGAGATGAGCTGCTTAGCTTTCATAACTATGGATGTGAATATCAGCTAGATTGAGATGACTGTTGCTTGCTGATACGTTAGAACTTTCAAAATTTGGAAGAAGAATTGATAAAAGCATTCAGATTTTGCTCTTAGGGACATATTATCTTTTTTTTATTTACACTCACCCCAATATTCTCAATATGCACACCCCTAATCATGACGTTTTATTAGATTATCTGTGAGTAATCTAACAGGGTGGTGAAATAAATAAACATAAATCCCTCACCGTATCGAGCAAGGATATTGAACATCCAAGAATTACTCGGATGTTGATCTGCAATTATACTCCAAGTCGAACATGGACCTATAGCCATCACTCCGCAACAAATCCTCAAGGTTACTCTCCTTCATTTATGAGCACCGCACTTTATACTTGGATGTTCTCTCCTCAAGAAATAAAGAATAATATAATAATAAAATATGGAAAAAACACAGGTCAGGTTACACCTACAAAAGGTCTCTTACTGGTCTAAAGTTATATTTTTTACAACTCTAAAATATGCATATCTATTCTATCAATGTAAGTTTTTCATCTCTGCACAATCATTTATATATATTTTTTTAAATATATGTTATATTGTCTAATAGCAGTAGTATGTATGTAAAATAATGGAGTCACTTAAAAAGTCTTTGGATAACAAAGGCATCATCTGAAAATTGTTTCAGTCCTACTTTCATTGCTATCCTTTTGTTTTCTTCCCTCCAGGCTCCTTCTTTATTTCCTACTCAATGGCTCACTGAAGCTGAGATATTTTGGATGTTTCTTTGTGATTGTGATGTTTTGTTCAGAGTGGGATCCACGCTGAACAATTTTTCATTGGAAAAGAACAAATTTTTGTTGGTAGTGAGAAAATTTAGAATCTTCTTTCCTCTTTTCAACCATCTTAGCTTGCTCTGTTAAGAGATCAGTTGTCTGGTTGTCTCCTTTTGCACCAAACAATGTCATTCCGGATTGAAAATAGTAAAATTTGTATCCCTAGATAAGATCAACCCTGTATCTTATTTTATTTTCTAAAGCCGTTCTCATTATTCATTCATTCTTGAGAAGTGAACATATATGTAATTATAAATTATAAAGTGTAACCCTGAAGTGGTTTGCTGCTCATGAATGGCGGAGAGTAACGCTGAGGAGTTATAGGTAGAAGTTCTGGTTGGACTCGGAGTAGAGTTGAGGATCTACATCCGAGTAATACCTGCCAATATCATTACTAGGTACGTAGTGGGTCTTGTGTTTATTTACTTTATCTAATAGCTGCTCTCAGAAAATTTAATGAAACGTCATGACAGCCATGCTACTCTTCAAACTGTCGGAGTAACCACGTTAATTTTCGGCTTCTTTTATTTTTAAACCGGTAGATAGTATTATTTTTATCCTTGATAATGAATCTTGGAAGAATACAAACGTAATCAATATTCAATTTTGATAAAAATCATTCCGGCTTACTTTTGTGTTGAGAGATCTCATGTATCTTAAAAAGAGAAGGAGATAAGTAAATGCATTTGATTCAATCCTAGAGTTGTATTTATTTTTCATAAACTTAATCCTACTCAAAAAGCGGGCCACAGCACAGTCATGCATAAAAAAAGCGTCTTGGAAAGAAGGGAATTGAAATTTATGTATATGCTTGAATTAGCAGTAGTATAATATGTGTATACTGTATAATATTGTATCCATGTATTTATATATGTATGTACCATATATAAATACATGTTATATTTTACATTTCCCTTTTATTTCATCTCTTTGTTTGTTTCCCTCCTAAAAACAAAGGCTTTTCAAAATAATATTGTACACCATTTCTGTCCTTTTTATCCATTTAGTCTATATAAGTGTTTAATGGCTTAACACGTCGTTTAACACGCAACCTTTCCCCCAAAAAGAAACAGAAAAAATACCCAAAATCTAGTTCTAACTCAACCAATCAACGCTCAGAACACTGATTAGGAGAAAACAAAGAAAACCATCAACAGCTGTTAACAAAATACACAGTATATTTTTTGTACTAGCTAGGTTAATAAAATAATACTAACCTCAAAGTAATGATGGATATAGAGTATATAGTAGAACCGAAAACTCGACTAGAGCTCTATATAATTGAGAATAACTATAAAAGGACCAAGTATGTTGTTCAGAGCTGCGATTTTGACACAAAATACCTAATATATTCCGATCCAGACTCGAAAAATTATAAGAACCTTATTTTCAAAAAAAAAAAAAAAAAAATCCGGCATCGAGTATTATTTTTCGAGTCCATGTCAAGTCTCGAGTCTTTGACTGTGTTATCAAGCAGAGTAACAAATCTTGTGTCCAAGGCTTCACTTGTAGTTCACGTTACGGTACATATTTATCATTGATTTTGTATTTGGAAGTCTTAAAAAATAAAGGTAATCTTTGGATATGAAAATCAATCATAAATAATTTTAATATGCCTAATTTATTCTTTAATTGGGCATTAATATAGGTTCATAAATTGAGATACTTTCCTAATAACACCTTGGTACAAATCGGGCTTGTGGATAATTGTTCATCGTTCAAAAAATCCGTCGGAATTAAAAAAAGTGAACGACAAAACAAACGCTTTGAAATCGTTCATCGTATATTTAGATTACATTATCTTAGATTCCTATATGTTCAAATATATTCTATAGTCCAATTTTTTACTTATTTTTTGATTAAGTACTTATCTCCAAAGTTATACTTTCTCGCATACATATTTGAGATGTTTGGGAGTACTTTACATGTTTTAAAAATGTGTATATTGTAAGGACCTGATGCTTGATCTGAGTCGATCACTTGATTGACTCATTCGGTCCAAAAAAATTAACAAATAATAAAAGCCCAGTCACGCTATTCGGTCACGTATCGGTACGCGGACTTCACATGTAGACCACAAAAATTAGCTTTTAAAATTATACAACCGGCCTGCAGAGACATAAGAATGTCCTATTTGGAAATAACAAGTAAACAAACTAACATGATTCATATATATTATCTAAAAAAGGTGTGTGACGTTATATATTTTCTTTTTCTAACTTTTGTCGACTCATTCATATAAGACGAACGGATAGGTGGTCCGTTTCATTCAGTCCAGACCGACCCAACACCAACTAATGTACTCTACACATAAAATAAGCTGTTGAATTACTAAAAGATAGGACAATGACAAAAAATTAATTCGAAATTACATAAAAAATATGGTTATAATTTCATCCCAATCTTAACTCTGTACTAAAATATAGTTAAATTTTATGAGATGAACTAAAATCAGCTTCACTCACTCTTTCAATACAAAATAATTTCAATAATCCATAATCTCCAAAAGACTGACTTATTTAGTAAGAGGGCAAAGGAGCTGGGAGCCATCAATAGGGCATGTCGGGCTGGATATGGACCGTGATCTGTAGTCTGACAATCCTTGTATTATAAGATGTTTAGCAGGATTGCGTTTTATTTTTCTAAAATTGGTTAAAAAGAAAGGAAAAATAATTTAAAAAGTGAATAATAACGATTAAAAGTGAACGACTTAGTGAACTAAACGAATTTGAAAAATAAAATAAAAATGAAAGATTAAAGTGAACTAAACGATAAACAAAACCGATAGAATCGCCATACCTCATGGACATCACGCTCAAGAGATATTCTCTTGAACTTGATGAATGATGTGTGTACGTTCGTGCCCCGGCGATTCCTAGAGAAGAAAATATAAAATCAATTTTAAAATTGCATAGCTATTCACAGAAAATTAAATATTTTGCAAAAAAAATCAAAAATCCATAGCTATTCATAGAAAATTAAATTATTTTGGAAAAAAATTTCGACTTATAATTTTTTTTGAAAAAATGAAATTTCAAATTATGATTTTTTTCAAAAATACTTTCAAAATCTACAGATATTGAAAAAAAAATAGATTTTTTTTAATAAATAAATCTCAAAAGTCCATAGCTATCATCAAAAAATTATTTTTTTTGAAAAAATCCACACCTGTTTACAAAATATACCATTTCAAAATTTAATTATAAATAATATATTTTTTCAAAAAAAAAAGTCTTAGCTATTCACTGAAAATTAAATTTTTTGGAAAAAAAAATTAAATAATTTAATATTTTGAATACAGCCCCTCCAGCCCACCTCCTGCGGACACTCTTGTATTACATTTTGAAAAATGGGGATTATGTTGCCTCTCCTTGCACTTAAATTTCAATAAAGTAATTGTACTTGACTTAAGTACACTTAAATCTACTTAGCCCCAAACCTGTATAGAAAATGTAGAAATTCTCAAAAACAAGAACTAATTGATTCTAGGTACATATATAAACAAAGTAGATATCATTTTATGGGAAAGACTCTGCCCATTGAAAAAGAGGCATACACACTGCAGATATTGTTATGTTCTAAAAACTTTACTATCAAAATATATGATGACAAATAAAAAGAATAAACTTTGTAGCTTTATGTATGTAGAATGAACATTAATGCATAAATTTTTCCCAAAAAATAATTATATTAATAAAGAATGAAATGATATCATTGTGCTTTTATGAAAGAAAACTCCTATATTAGGGTGGTTTGTTTGTCAACTTTTTCAATTTTCGATTAAAAAAATCTGCGAAAAATTTATTATTGTGTGGTTCAAAAATACCCACTGGGAAATTTCATTCCTTCAAGATGTTTCCCGTAGGTCGAACATCTCTGTTTCAGTTTGAATAAAGCCAAAAGTTATTTATTTCGTGAGAAGGTAGAAATATTGAGATAAATCATTTTTCTAATGTGTATCCTTGATATACATTTTTCTAACCTACAAAAATATTAGTTAAGTTATTTTTTAACTTTATCAGTTATGGAGCAAAAATAGTGACTAACGTAAGGAAAATTTGATGATCCGCGTATAGGGCGCATCTTTTTTTCGCATTTTCAGAAAAATACCTCATGTCATTCTTCGTGTGAGGACACTTTACCAAAAACGCTATTGACGAATACAATTTTGCGGATAAAAAATGCAAATAATAACTATATTTGAGGAGGATTCATACTACAAGACTCTTTGATTATGATTCTTATTCATATTACACAAATTTTGAAAGATAAAATGTATTATTAATTACTTGCCACGTTTTGTAATGGTTAAGTGTAGATTAATTAATAATTGATTGATTTCGTTATGAGGATCCTTCAACAGTTGTCTTAAACTGCTATTAGAACAAAAAAAATGACAATCCTCCAATAATTAAAGAAGTAAATAAATCAATCAATGATTGAAATTCAATGGACAATGCAAATAATCCTTCGTTCAGATTGAATGTGTTGGAGCACTCACTTACGTACACTCTCTATCCGTAGGTTGTCTCTGACTTTAATTATCAACAAATATATATATTATTTTTGTTCGGTAAAGTGGCTGTTTGGCAAAGTGTCCTAGAACCGTTGTTCTCTTTTTTTGGAGCATGAATTTCTCTTAGAATCTAACTTTATTAATATTTTTTATTGGTTACAAAATATCTGTCAAAATTGTTTTTAATAAGATAATGAATAATGTCTTTTTAAAGTCTGTATTGACTAATTGAAGAATGTTTGCCTTTTTCCAAACTTTGACCCTGATGACCGACCTAAAGATGGCATCGTAGAGCAATGAAATTGGGCACATGTCATTTTCTTATAATATGACATTTTTCCGGAATCAATCATAATCGAAATTCGAAAAAAGTTGAAAAACAAATCCGCCCTAATATAAATTGTATAATATACATTTTCAAATGATAAATGATAATTACCATTCGTATCTCATTTGGCAAATAATATATAAATAGTTATAGTATTGATTTCTTTATTGTTATAATTACATTTTGAGTGAAAAATGACTAATAAGTTATGTTTTTTTGGTTTTGTATTTAAGATATATCATCGTATCAAGATATGGACGTTACTTCACTCACAACCACAACCACCCAACTCTTCTCAACATCCACTCGCACAACATCAAATCAACTCTTTACTCAACAACACAAAAGTGGTAAGACAAATCCTCTAATAAATGTAAAATTCAAATTTACAGCCATGGCAATTTAAAATTAAATTAAATATCAAATATACTGATGATGGGAGGAGTCAGGAATAGTTACAACATTTAGCGAGTAGAAGGCCCTGTCCATTGGGCACGTCTTTAAAGTAAATCCAAAATCTTTATCCGTCTTGGGATTATATCCACACGAGGCCAGCGTTCCATTTGACTCAAAATGACATTTAAAAAAATGGTGTCTAGAGTGGAAGAATCTGACAACGCTGTTTAAGGAATAAAATAACTTGTACAAATTAAATGGAGCTAATTTATACACTCCGAATGCGCTCATTTACCCTGCTCTAATAATAAGATCCTCATTGGTCATAGGATATATCAACATTCTTAAACAGCTAGGATTAAGCAGATTTATTCCTCGTGAGGACACGAAACTTCTCTGATCTGAATAAAAGAAATACGTAAACTTATCCAAATAGTCGTAAAATTTATCTCATGGCGCCGTTAGGGGCTGGGGGAACATGCCTATCAGATTTTTAATAATCCAAAAACTAACCCCCATGTTTCACATCATTTATATAGGACTTTCAAGTCAAAACAAACCAATGTGCTGTTAAATATCCATCTTAAGTCAATAAATATTGTAAGTAATAAAAAAAAATCCCCACTGCTCTTTTAAATCATATCTGAAAAAAGATGTTTTTGAACTTTTAGGCAGTGCTGGTTTTATGAGAGGAAGTGGCCTTAGATCCTGCGCTTGATTATAGGAAACATGGGTCTGCATATTGTATTTATCTTTAATAAAAAAACATCATTAATATAGTCATTCTATTTTTTTCAACACCTCCACAATTAAAATAGAGATTCTGCATTTTTTTAGGACCCATGTAAAAATTAATTTCTATGAAGTAAAAATATTCGTAAATTTATTTTCTTGAATAAAAAAAAATCAAATTCAAAAGTTAAAAAAAAAACAAATCCGTCCAAAAATTACCGTTGTCTTAGCACAGCCGTAGTTTAGATTTTTGTATTGAAGGGCCTGGATGAAGTGACAATCGATATCTAATGATAATGAAATATGTCGAGAAATACTACGATTGAAAAAAATTATTGAGAGCCAGCTTGCTCCCTTAACTAAGACCCTGCTTAAGCCTACCTCATGAATACCGGCTTAATGTACTTTTCTTATCAATGCTTAGCATTTAATCAAATTTTACTCTAATTTTTTTTCTTCTTTTTTGACATATTTATCAAGTATTATACTGTCAATGAAATTTATTATATATTCCATGAATCAATAAGTAATTTATACTACAGGGTCCATTCCATCTGTGAGCCATGGAAGGGGGGGTCTTTTTGAAAATAGCTAATAGTAATACAGAAATTCCATTTTGGGCAAGTTTACTGCTCAAATTTAGCGGGTAACGTTTATTTGGTATGCTGGATTTTTTTATGTTAGAACATTAAAAAAAGAACATATATTTATTGTTTAATGCTATATAATATGTTTAGTTTGTTTGTATGAGGCATAAGGGTTAGAAATATTTTGCCTATTCGGCGATTTTATGCTATACGTCCTTTTGTTCTTCTATTTGGACGATTGGTCTTTGGATTCGATATCATAACCATAATTCGTCAACAGTTATGACACTTTTGAGCAAATCAGGATTTGCATTGATGTTTGTCAATAGCTCATTAGTGATCCTCATGCGAATATTATTTTTGACACTCGTCTCATGCCCAAAACATTCAAAAAAAATCATGGCAAGAGCCAACAGATATGTCAATATCCTAAACAACTTCTCTTATAGTCATTCGACTATTTTTAAAAGCAATTTTCTTCACTGTTTCAACGTGCTTGGGCGTCCAGAGCGAGAATCTTAATTGGCATCTTCCCGGCCATTTTGGAATAGTTTTTACAACTTATCAACAATATTTTTACTTAGAACAGTTTTACCGTATACCACTGTCTTTTTTGAATGTACAAACATAAAAAAATCTAGCAAAGCAAATATACATTGCCCGCAAAATGTGAGAAGTCACCTTTCTGTCTCAACTCACCTCCAATTTTATTCCTGATGTAAGATATAAATCATCGAATTAATCCATATTAACTTTAACCTTGTGCTCTAATTATATACCATAACTTTATATTTGATCAGTTTACTCAAAATATGGGAGTGTCACAAAAAGTATTTCTTTCGTTGTCATTTCAGGAAGTTGATTTTATAGGCAACCGCCCTTTCAATAAAAGAACGCAGAATTGTTAAAGTAATTGTCCTTCCAAAATAACCGAAGAGTTATAACAGCATATAATATATGTCTTTGGACTTATCAGATTTGATCAGAAGATTGGTCATATCTAAGAAACAAAAAAGTTCAGAAATGTGTCAAATGATTTCTTATACTAAGTAATGGGAGTATTATTAAATACCTAAAGGTCCTTGATGGTTATGTCATACAAAATGGTAACTATCATGAAATGACAACTTTTTTTTATACTAACTTTATCCTGGACATAAAAATTTGAATATAAAATTTGAAGAATTTATCAATCTTTCGAAACACGCCCCAAAATCTCTATTTTATGATTTCGTTAATATGGAGCGATTTACTGCCAATGATATATACAGCTTCTTTTAAATGAGTAGTATGGGCTGTCATAATTTATTATATTATACTATGGAAGGTGGTTCTGACCACCAATCTATGTACATTGTACACCTTGTCTCATAATTAATATGTATGACATCTGGGAAATGAATTTATACAAAGCTACATAAATCCAAATACATAACGAATATTAAAAATATTCTTCAAGTACAATTTGGAGTCTTTGTAGTCTTTTTTTGTATCTGTTCAATCTTTTCTCCCATTCAACAGTTCTAAGACTGGTTAGTCGATCCGCCGGGGCTACATTCCTAGCTAGGATTAAAGAAAGGAATGAATGATAGCTAGGTTTCATAATACTAGAGTATTTTATGGCTAGATAGACCCAAAATTAATAGGGGATGAGTAAACTAAAAATATATATATTATGCGCAAGGTGGTGTGATAGTCTTTAATTTGTTGTTTAAAAAATGATGCATACTCCGAATTCTTTTCACAGCACCCCCTATGTGAATAACATATATGAGTATTTTATTTTATACGTTAATATTATTATCATTTTAGGGAGTTGTATTATTTTGCCGCAAGAGGGTAGCACTTTCTACCGCTTTGTTTACAATTAAACTAATATAAATAAACAACACTCATGCCCCTTTCAATACCTTATTATAAATCAATGTTTTTGTTTTGAAGGATAATTTAGATATTGATGGAACTTCAAATGCTGAAATGACGTAGTACTAAAAAAAAGGATATAAATTTAGCCTAGGACTAAACGGAGATCATTCTATGTTTTTTAGACAAATATAACACTACTAACTATAGATATGCTAGCGTTCAAATCTTCACCCCTAAACTACTTACTCTAAGCTAAGAATTAAGTGCCTAATATATCAATATTAATAATACAAAGTTTGTATGTTTGTAGAAAGATATAAAAACAAGTCACAGGGTCACTGTATATAGTGTTCCATGATAAATATCATAGACATATTTTGATCTAAGAAATAACAATACTGTCGTATGAATGACATATTGCAGGGATGTATATATCGCATTGAATGTGTACACATATATAAGAAATAATTAGGTTATCGTATTAATGAAATATTGCAGGCGTGTGCATGTATAACAAGAGTACTGGTTTTTGTTTTGTTTTTGTTATTGGTAGTTTATGTCTACCATAATTTATATGCATTTACAGAATGTTAAGATTGGAATAAAATATAAACGCTGATGTATTCAAATGAATTTTGTTTGTTTTTATTAGTGAGCTCTCTAAGGATTTAAGTAATCACCAGTCATCCCAACATATTAAAAAAAAATTCAAAACTCTTATTGTTATTTTTTCATTCTTGTGGACAAAACACATGAATTGATATAAGTATTGAGTATCTACGAGTGGGTTTGCTCATAAAAAACGGAGAGTAACACTGTTGATTTCTTAGGGAGTTATCTTCACTTAATTACTCCAGGCAATTCCGGGTACTACCGCCTGTAAAAAATAAAAAACAATCTGTCTAAATAACGCTGGCCTATAGCTGTAAAAACACTGTAAACATGCCAGCTCATAGCCAACATTTACTACTCTCTACTTACATATAGATCCCTATATGCCAACTAAATTTTGACTGAGATATTGTGTTAAATTTTGAAGTGTCTATGTCAAACCAGCTTCCATTAATCCTTCGTTAGTGAACTGGGATATTATACACCCTGAAGTATATGTACAAAGGTAAAACTGCAGTGTAGAATGGGCATGGTAAAAAAAAAAAGGAAACCGAAAATCAATTTGGTAACCCTAACAATTTGAAGAATGTTTTGAAGGAGAGAAAGAATTATGCTCATGACGTTTCATTAGATCATCTACAATCAGTTATAACAATGGAGGGAAAAAAGGATATAAACAAGGACATTTGCAGGGGATTACTCCAATGTCGAACCCCAATTCCACTCTGAGTCCAACTAAGACTTACAATTAGATCTCCGCAACAAATTATCAGGGTTACGCTCCATCTTTTATGGGCACACACGAACGTTCAAACAGTTTTTGAATATAATTGAATCTATTTAGGAAAGGATGTTCACTACTCATGAATTAAATAATAATGACAATTGCTAAAGAAAAGAAAATTTGTTCTTTATACTACCAATTACAAATTAACAGGCCAGCTAAAAAACACACCGGATTTACATGTATGTATATGTATATAAATGCTTCTAATTCCTTTGAATCTGCATTTGACCACCAAATACTTTTTTTGTATGCTCCTAAAACTTTAAATCAGATTATATGTAATTATTTATTCATCTTTTAATATCTTCGTTAAGATTTATTCATATATTGCATTTTTTTATAGAGGTTTATTAAATTTAAACAACTATTTTGCTTAAAAATCATTGCTCATTTTTTCAATCTGATGACTGAAGTGTACAAATTTAACTACAAAAATGTAATATTGCAGCCATTATTTTTACAATCGATGCAACTTCATCAAAACTGATGGGTACTAATTTGATTCCAAAATTCACATAAAATGATGAATATCTTTATCTTGAATAATGCTATTATAAGAATTAAAAATTAATTATTGTTGAAACTTCAAACTCATGTTAATAGGTTATTTTAAAATAATAATTTATTATTTTTTGATGCCTTACATTCATTCAAGTATTTCTAGCAATTTAATTGATATTTACTAGCGCAAAATGGATAGAGTAATTAAAAATGATAGAAAATTTAAATGACATAATTATTATAATCGTTTAACTGTTTATCATATAAATTGAATGTGTAATTGTTTTTCCACAGTTAACAGACCGCATTATAGAAGGGATGTTCACTAACGTCGGGATAATTGAGCTAGTAACAAACATTGTTACAGCAGTTGTCTTTGGTTTCCCAGAGATCATTGTATTTGATATTTAAAAAATATATATATTTGAATGATTATGAATTGAATTTGCCCAGAGCTGTCGGTGTACTTTATATATGTACCTACAAATTGTGGAAATAAAATGTTTTTTTTCTTGCCCCTAGATCTGAATGGTCGAGTTCTTAGCATGCATGAAACAGACGTTGTTGAGGTGGATCATGAGGAGGACGAAGATGCTTTCGACGAAACATCTGCTCTTCGTCAAGTCGTTGAAGATCTTTTAAATGATGAAGTTGATCGTACAATCCTCACCTCTCAATGGGGACAACTTAGGCCTGATAACTTCCCCTTGAATGTGTCTTCTTTCATTGAAGACAATGATCCTGAATGGAGAGATTTAAATTATGCCGCAGAAGTTGGAGATCTTCCCATGTGTTTTCCAGAATTTATAATTCAGTATGACTTCCGGTGTTTCTCAAGATATCTTTCAGATGGGTAAGATTGCCTATATAAATCTGGATTATTTTAAACTTTAACACAACATAATCTAGAGCAAGTAGCAAGAATGTGTTATTTGAAAGTGTGAGATTAAGGCTCAGTAGTATCATCTTGACTTAAATTTAAAATAAGAACTTATGACGTCACAACATTTAAGCCACAGAGTCCCGACCTCAACATGTTGGACTACTATACAGGTGTGTCCACTGTCCATCTATGGAGATATACATGAAGTTGTGTTAAATTTTGATGAATTTTTGTTTCTTACTATATTTTTTTGGGGTCAGGATGAAAAATATTTCTCGAAAATAGGGGTAAAAATTTTATTCCTAAAAATTTAATACTTGAAATTTTTGTGACTAACTGTGGATTTGTAAATTTTTAAAAAAATCCCTTTTGTAAAAAAAGCTATGGATTTTTGATATGTTTTTCCAAAAATCTAATATTTGAAATTTTTTTTACAAAAAATTTTATTTTTTGAGAATAGCAGTGGATTTTTGAAACTATCTATATTTTTTAAGTTTGTATGACTTTCTGGCCTCATCTAATGCTCGTTATTGAGAATAATGGAAGTAATATTAAGGATTAAAGTTCCTTTATAAATCTAAATCTTTTAAATACCCACTATTAGAATGAAGAAAATAAAAATGAATTAGCTCACGAGGGTTGGTGTTTTATTGCAATCAAGAACTTCCTTGCTTATTGCAAGAGTACATTTTATTATACCTACCTTTGCTGGAAGAAGGATCGAAAGGTTGTTAGGAAAGTCTACAAGCCTAGGTGTGTCAAGACAAAAACTCTTGTCTTTATAAAACTAAAACGGTCCATTTGATCAAATCCTATTAGTATCCTGCCCTAAAAAACACAATTAAAACAATCAATTGGGATTTAAAGATGAATTCCAGCTAATTCTACATATATACAAAAAATATACATAAAAGTAACTCTTCTTTAAATTGTTTAACAAATGAAACTCCACGGAGGAAGAATCATATTTATTCAGGTAATGAGATAAACTACACCGTGGACAGATGTTGATTGCTGAGTAGCTGAAGTAGGAGGTAATGTCTCTCACATGTTCGATATATTATGACATTTTTTTAAAAATATATTTTTTGAAGAACTTTTTAAATATATGCTGTGTTCCAGTTGCAATGTTGATACAATTTGTACAAGCTGAAATTTCTTCGTTTTCGTTTCATTACAACATTGGTAATTCAAATTATCAACTATTAGTTGATGATTTATTAAAATTATATTGTACTCATCTAGCTATGAGTAATATAACTGTAGGCATCTGAATTTTATAATGTGACACGTTGAATAAAGGTGACAAAGGCGTTAATTTTAAGTTTAAAAATAACTCCAAGGAATATGGGTACTCCCACTAGTATTAAATAAATTCATAATTTTAAGTCTATATATAATATTTCATTATAATTTTGTGTAACAATTTGCTTTACACGTTTTTTTAAATAGGTGTTTAAATACCTTGGATTTATTTCATCCACTTTATTAAACTCATAATATACTAATCTTTTCCGTTGTGTATGATTTTACAGAGAGTTAGCTCACCGTAAAAGCTTATATCACCAATTTAGAAAATGGAAGAAACGAAGACGAAAACTGTGGAACATTGTAGTTACGGAGAGAGCAAAAAAGGAAATGGCCGATCAGGAAATAAACGGAGGAGGAGGTCGAGGTGCAGCACGTGGAGGAGGTGTGGAAGCTGGACGTGTTCGTTAATCATTTGTGTTGTTGCAGATTCTAAGTCAAAAAGCAATTAATTAAACAATCAATCAATCATACGAATAAGAAAAACAATAAAACTTTATATTCATTATTAATTATCCTTAGTGCCTTGTGTCAAATCTGCTTGTTATCTTATGAAAGGAAGAAAATATTTGCCAATTTGTATCACTAGTCGTTCAACATTGATGGATAAAATGGTTATACATTTCGAGAATGGACAGAATCATTTTCAAATTGAAATATTTATTAAAAGGCCCAAGCAATAATATACATACATATTAATTGATTCATCACTCCAATCAATTTTTGCCTTTCTACAATGTTGAATTTCATATTTTTCCAATAATTATTACAATAATTAATATAATTAAATATAAAATGTACAAATTAATACTAATATTTCATATGAAAAATTGCTCAATTTCTACTACTTATAATAGCTATATCCATTTAAGGTTGCATTTTTTTTTTGCCTTGCACTTTCTTAGATGATTTGTTACACATTCTTTACCAAGATGTCCAATAATGCTTCATAATTTTCTTCAGATTTTTACAAATTAAAATATAATATACATTTGCTTGAAAGGTTTTGAGATTATTTATCCAAACCGAAGTTACGTTTTAATTTCATTCTAAAATAAATAATAGATAAATGATATTTTTTAATTAATTATAAGCATTGCTTATTTATATACTTTTGTAAATTACTCCTTTTTCATATCCATTGACTTTGTACATTTATAATCATAATTAATTATTGGTTACTTAATAATATATGTATACATAAACATATGTTGTGTACAAGTTGCGATTTTGTACAAGTTACAATTTGTTCGTCTCATAAACGCCTTATTCAACTCTTATTTATTACTTAGTTTTTACGTATTTACAAGTAACATAATAACTGTGGACATATTTGACATATTGTTCAACAGAATAATTATCAATTCATCATTTTTATCAAAGATTATATCATTAATTGATTGCCCATCCATAGACCATTTAATATTTTCCTTAATCCAATTTGTATCACATTTTTAGTTTATTTTGTAAAATTTGAATTATTTAATAGTATAAAGTATTTTTTTTTAAATGACGAAATTATTATTTTTTAAACTTGTCTTATATAAGAATAAGGTCGTTGTCTTTTATAAATAAACATGATCCCAAAATTAATTTTTTCTTAATATTATTTTACAAAATCGTCGAACCATCGAAACTATATCATAAAGTAACGTGATAAAGTCTCGAAATAAAAATCCTAGTCCCGGCCTTCACCACATGGATTCTAAATTTTTCATTTAAAATAATTTATCTAAACATTTTTAATTGCAACTTGTACAGTTTGCATATGCAATTTACAGCTTGTATTCAACGTATATGTATATATAATATCATCATGTTAATTGCAAAAAGACAATCCCACAATGACTCCAATTTTATTGTTCAAATTCATCAATTATAATACACATACTTAATTATGTACATACTTTATTTGATTTTTCTAATTTCCTTTCTTGGCAACAGATAATCTAACTGTTGGCGTCCGCAGGATTATATGGGAGGGGGGGATGCTTAGTTTTTGATTTATTTTTTTTTGGAAAAAAAATTTACAAATTAATTTTTTTTTGAAAAAAAGTTCAAAACTCCATAGCCATTCACAAAAAATTAAATTATTTGGAAAAAAATTGCAAATACCTAAATTTTTGAAAAAAAAATTCAAAAATGAAATATCAAATTTTTATAAAAAAATTCAAAAACTAAATTCGAAATATTAAATTTTTTGAAAAGAATTTCAAAAATCCATAGCTATTGACAAAAAAATTTTTTTTTTTTTTAAAAAATTACAAATATTAAAGTTTTTGGAAAAAAAATTCTAGTAAAAAGCAAAAATTCCTTAATTTTGGGGAGGGAAGTTATAGCCTCTCCAGCCCACCACTGCGGACGCCACTGGTATTGGTCTGACAGATAAAAATATGATTTATTATATTAATTAGTTACACCCGTCAAACAAATTTCAACTTTTCTTTGCCCTGGGATTGTAAGGACGTACATTTATTGATTTTACATCGAGAAAAAATAAAAGGAACTTTGTAACTCGAAATTTTGGCTTTTGTGTCTAAGAGAGTGTTTTTTTTTGTTTTTTTTTTTTTAAAGATTTAAAATAAAATAAAAAAGCATAAAATATAGTTTGTAGGTACATATTCTCAGATTCTATAAAAATATTTAATTATTTATGTATCTTTTTCTGAATCGGATAAAAGGCCTTGTTAGTACAAAAAAAAAAGCGAAAAATAGACCCTTTCTATAGAAGTCTAATAAATTCTTCATTTTTGATCGAAATGCCACAAATCATAAGGATGTCGTAAAGGGAAGAGATACAACTTCATATTATATAAAAAGGAACACCATAAAAAAGTAATCTTTTCAAAATCATTAAAGATTTGTTGTTTGAAAAAATATTTTTATATATTATTAAGCTGCAAGGATGTCTTGATAGTATATGAAATCTGCAAGATACTAAGTGATAAGTTATATCAGTTATCATTTCATCTTACTTGCCAGGCAGAATTGACGTAAGGAAAATAAATTTAATTTATCTTCATCCCTGGGCTGAGTGCTCAATATAGCCGTAAAGTTGACATTTTTGTTAAGAAACTACCATTAGAAAAGGAAACACGGTTGTTGGGTGTCTTCTTTTTTTTTTTTTTTTTTACTATTCAATAGGTCGTTGTAGTTTTAACTCTTCCCTCTGAAGTATGCATTATAGCCTATTTTTGGTGTAAATTGTTTTTAAAAAAAATTCTTCACAAAAATGTCAACTCGGTATATAAGTAGTCCTTCTCTTATATTTGTAAGATTTATACTTTTTACGTCACAAAATTGGGCGTGCTTTTGAATCTTTATTAATGAAAACAGTGTCTCTGATATACCTTTTCTCCAGATATCTTGACTCTCCGTGGGGACAAAAGCATTCATTTTGTACTATAGAGGTCATTTATAAAAGCAATGAGGAACATACCATCTCAATCAAAGGGCAAAAGTTTGTTGACTAATGTTATTTATTGCACTATTAAGTTGATTTTTTTTTTTAATGCTTCATTTGTCTTAGTTTTTTTGCATGAACTTTTGAGTGACTCTTTTACAATTAATTAAGGAAATGAGTCCCTAATACATATTTTATTTTACTTTGTTTTTGATTGGATATATTTTCTTGTTATAAATACTTTGCGACAAAATATTACTACAGTTCATTCATTTTCATTTGATTTTAATTAAATATATATTTTAATTGATAAAATATCAACTTATGATGTTTAAATTAAAGGATATATGCAATTGATTTACATATATCATATATTTGGTGTATTTTGTGCCTTGTTTTTTTCTCTGTATTTGTGGCCTGAAGACGCCCTCATATTACAACATATAACTGAATAAAAAGTATTGTACACTTCTGACAAAAACCTTTAATAAAGATATTTTAATATTAAAACATTTTATTAACTATTATTGGTTTTGTATTAAAATGCTTTATTGAATTAAATTATAACTAATTTTCATTACACTTCATCAGTTTTCAGTCGAAACGTCGACAGAAAAAACGTCGACCGACAAAATGAAGAATGAATAAAACGTCGACCGGAAAATATTACATTTCAAAATATGAAAAACTGTTTCTACGACATTTCACTCCAGACCTTTCCTCAAAATGAGATGAAACAAGAAACAGTCTCAAATTTCGGGGGTCCTTTCGGGGTGTAAATGGAGGTGGGGTAAATTTAAATAGACGTGGGGTTTTTCATCCCATTTGGGGGCCAGGCCGTACCTGAAACTAGCTCAAACATTTGGAGAGTACATATGGGTTGTGAGGGGCAGTAGGGTTCCTCCCATTTTGGGACACGGCGGTGACTGAAAACAGACTCAACATGTATAAGGGGATTGGGAGGGTCCCTTACTGGTAGTTTATATAGGAATGGTGCCGCTGGGTTATGTTTCAGGCAGGAATGGTCTGAATGGGATATATCACATGACCATTTGAAGTACCCCTTTATTTTATATTCTACGGTAAATCTTCTGTCAGTCGACGTTTTGTCTGGTGAACGTTTTGTCTATTCGATGGGTTCGTCCATTCGACGTTTTGTCTACGCACTGTTGTGTCTTGACGAGGGAGAGGAGACACAAACTTATTTATAACGATGAATCCAGGACGACCGAGAGAAATGAGAAGAAGGAATGGCGTGGAGGAAATAATACAATAATTATTAAAGGAACATCCGTATTCTTTATAATACAAAAACCTACTCTAATTAATACATAAAATACAAGACTATTTACATATACAAGGTAAAAGACAATACTTTTAATACATATATATATCCAAAAAAAAATACGCGACGATAAGAAGAAGAACAAAGGGGAAAGAAATATGAAATACATTACACGCACCCACTCCATCACAACTTAAGGAGTAAAGTAAGGAGAAACAGAGAACAGACACGATAAGTTTTTGACTCTGTTGATAAATTGTACTAGGTATCGAATAAGTCTTGGACCACTTCTTTAACTGTTTTTAATCTCTTTTACCTCTTTTTTGAGAAGTGTAGAGAGTTTGAATCATACATTTCTACATTTTAATATATAACTTTTGTTATCTTTATAAAAAAATATTGGAAACAAATATATCACATTTCTAGACAAAGAGGAATTTTTTTTTTTGAGATTGAAACTTTGATCCGTGCTAGCCATGACACCTTGTCCATCGTCAAGCAGATTAGAATTAAATGCCTCACTAACTACTGCGATCGCAAGCGCCTGAATAGAGGGTTAGGTCTCAAGAATAGAAATCGAACGTTAGCTAGTCAATCTAACCCACCGAAGTTGCCATATATTCTTTTAAGGCAAACCCGGCTATGTCCATGCCCGAATTGGCAAAAGAAGAAGTCCCTGGACTAGTCTACCATGTCAAAAGTGACTAAGGCTACTAGGGTAAGGTGAACGCACGTCCTCGTTTTGAGTTACCTGTCCCTCATCAAAGGTATCCCCGATTTTTACTCTGAATGGGGGGAGGGGTAATGCGAGCAAACTTGAGCCTGTACTGCCAACACGTGCGCAAATAATGTTCCCTTATATATACAGGGTTAATCATATTTACTTGTATACATTTTATTATTTTCAATTTTTCAAGAGTAAAATTTAAACAATAGGTTTTGTGAAGATATTTATTTAACAAAATCATCTGAAAATAGTACTTGGCAAAACTTTTATACAATATATGAGTCCTTAGCTATATTAATTGCCTCAATATAAGGCCCAAATCCCTTGCAGGCCTAGACTACGTAGTCAGACTCAAGCTTGCTCCACTCCTTATTTATGGAAGCCTCTAGAGACTGGACACTCCAGTGAGGAGTAGCGCATACCCTCTCCTCCAGATACGTCTAGATAGAGTAGTCTAAGGGGTTCACACATGGAGAGGAGGGAGGCCATATGTTGAGGTCCTAAAAGTCCAGAAAGGTCTCTCTCAGGAAGGCCTGGGTCTTACTGGTGCGATGACACGTAGCTCCGTCTTGAGTGAAAAAATAGCTGTCCCGAATTTTTCTCTTATCTAAGGTTGCAATTTCTTATCCAGAAGTTCAATGTAAGATCTGTATTGAGCCCTTCCTTACTCTTCACAAAAATAGGAGGGCAGACTTCGCCTGTGCTGTCCACTGGATTTTTTCTTCTGAAGACATTTTTCCGTGAAACTGAGACATTGTCTGGATGTTCAGTTGTAATGTAGCAGCTTTTCTGCTTATTCACAGTGTCATCAACGGTGAAAAATGTTTAATCAGAACAGAGCTAATCTTTGCCGGAATTTTTGTTGGCCTTGAGTAAATTTAGAATCTCCTTTGCTTTTTCCAACATTTTCAGCTTGCTCTGTTCAGAAATAAGATATCTTTTTGTCCTCCTCCATGATTTTACACCAATCTCGCTCCGGATTTAAAATAATAAAATGTGTACCACTAGATATGACTACCCCTGTATATCGAATAAGTTTATATTTGATATCAACCATGTCCAAGCTTATTTGACTTAATTCATATTAAAATGAAGAACAGCATCCAAGGCGGTGCAAGACTTATTCACTACCCGGTAGGTGAGCAAAAAGCAAAATTACAGGAATTTTCAAATTTGGACACTAGGGGTGTCGTAAAAAATTAAGGTCCCGGCCTGATTTTGACCCAATGATCTTCTTCTTTTTTTTTTACCTAGTTTAAAAATTTTTTTACTTATCTTCCCATTTAAATTTTTTTTTCATAGACCGACTTTTGGCTAATAACGGCAAAAGTTCCTTAATCTGGGGGGTCGCTCAAGCCTCTCCAGTTCACCCCATGCAGACCCCCTACATTAAAAACTTATTTATCAAACTTCAAACCTATTGTAGGATAAGTAGGGAAATAGAAGTTCCCATATTTGTAAGGAATAAAGGCTAACGAGTTTAATCTTTTGTCCAAATAAGCTACAGAAGCTCATTTCAACTTTGCTTCTCCAATAGCTAATTAGCAACTAACAGGAAACAAATAAATACTATATTTTAATATTAAACAATTTCTTTTTTATTTCGGATATGAATTAGTTAATTCATATATGTGTAAACGACTTTATTATGGATTATGCTTTGCTAAGGAAGAAACCTCAAAATCAAATCCGTATTTTGCAATGAAGGCTTAAAAAGTTGCCGAAGAGTAAATATTGGTCAAATATACACATGCAATATCATTAACCGAAGAAGAAGGGTTGGTCTGTGTGCTAAGAAGCTCTGTATATCTTTATTAGAGTATAAACCAAGGACGCTCTTAATTCATCTGGACGGCTCTCTTAGAATAAGAACGCACGCCGGTATCAGCACGCTCGTTTCCATTAGTTTTGATAAAAAGTAACCGGTATCCCCTCTAGATGAAACCCTGGCATCAGTGAGCCATTCCAAGATCAAAAGTTAACCTATGAATTCAAGATTCCATTTCACAGATGATGACTTCATCACTAAGTCGGTCGACAAGCAACATGGCCATGGTCGCCAACTAAACATAGATCTGAAACAAAGTTTCCATTAGTAATTAATTATTAATTTGTAGGGGTTGAAAGATGACACTCTTCCGTCAGTGTGGACAATTCTTCCGTCGTACCTCTCCTCACCTTCAGCACCCCTAGATCTACCAGAGCAGTATCAAGCAGTCAAAGGCTCCAACTCGACTATGAACGTCGAAAGGCCATTGGGGTTGAGATGTTCGTGAAAGAAGAGGTTGAAACAGCTCAAGAGTAATATAGGAAGTTATCTCAGGAGACACTGCCCTCGAGATTTACTCTTCTTAAATCACCAAAATTATCCCTATTCAAGCTTGAAGCTACAAAGGCCTTGAAATCAAAATCAGTCTTATAATAGAAGATGACTTTACATTCAAAGTATTTAAAGACCATCACAGGATTGACACCAGCGCAATTTGCCACAGTCTAATCATAAAATCACTGGAGAAGATTAAATCTGTTACAGAAGTAATCAACATAACTGCATATATTGGATCAAGAAGGAATTGAAGAACAATGAGGCGGATGAAGTTATCATGACCCTCTTGCGTAGACTATTAGAATCTTCAGACTTAGAGCCAGCTCAATTATCAAAGCTCTCTTTTATCACAGAGCAGATGTCACTACTCTTTAAGAGCCCCAAAGCTATAAGATACTTACGAGGTCTTCTCTCTGTTCGTCTCCTATGGCAAAACGTAAGCACAGCCCTCTATAACAAAATCTATATGTCAAATTCTCTTACAATTTATAATCCCAAGCATCTCAGAGCTCTGTCAAGTGTAGTGACTATAGAGGCTGGAATGCCTGTTTCAACTGTTAAATATCTCGGAGCAAAGATAAAAGACTTGAATAGCAGAGAACTCAATGTTACTCTTATGATTGATGAGGTGTACTCAGCATGTGAGAGGCAGGTTCCTTGGTTATGAGAACAATCAAACGACCAAAACAGTTCTCACATTCATAATTAAGTCTGCTGGAGGAAAGTATATGGATGGGGTTGGACTCCTCCAAGTGGCAAAAATGAATGCAGAATTTATATATAATTTATACACTCCCATCATGAAGACTCTTTATCAAATTAGGTTCATTGATGTTGCCGTATCGGTTGACAACCACCCATCTAACACGAATTTCCACACTAAGCTCCTTCGTTGTGGTAAGCTCCAGACCTCATTACCTTATCCACACAACAACACTATGAAGAGTTATCTCCTCTTCAACATAAATACATATTTACTATGCAGTTTCATATTATTTTTATTTTTGAATTCTTACTTATTATCTAGTTAAAGTATCCCTTATTTTAATCGTTCCTATTAAATAAATTTATCCTTGTTAATGGAAAAAATGTTTATTATAACTTATTTCACAGTTTTAAAATAGGTAAATGAAGAACTAGAGTTTATATTATTGAATGCAAGATAGGCCACATTCTGAGTTGCAAGTTTTGAAGTCCGCCATCCATATCGTAGAGACATCCTTGGTATAAATAGTATAAAGGCGGATCATCACATCTATAGAGATATCTTTATGAATTTTTTAAATATACATACGTGTTTGGAAGTTTGGAACGGAATAATAGACTTTGTATTTTTAAAGACTTTTCATATTATATTCTTCAAACCTTAACAATTTTTCATTTCAAAATTAAAAGGTTTTCTGATTTAAAATGAACCTTGTTTGGAGGAGAGAAAATGCAACAAAAAATTAGAACATAAACTTTTAAAGTTTTTAACGTCCCGAAGAAAAATCCTAGGCACGGCTATAGACTCAGACATACCCAAATTTGAGAAAACATACCAGCATATGTTTATTATTATTTAAATATATTTAGAAATTATATGAGTCAGTTGTTTTTCAACAAATTGTATTTGAATACAACCCGTTTTAATTATTGCAACAAAGACGGCTGTAACAGTAAAAAAAAATAAGTTTAAGTTCGAAACCTTTCAAGGCATTGAAAAATTAACTTTCAATGTGTTTTATAGCAAATTAAGGTATAATCAGACTTATACCATATATATATTTATTAGTATTATAGATTGGGAAAATTTACTCTCAAAAAATTATTCAGGGCACTACTCTGGCTAAAAATATATTTGATGTGAAGCAAAAATAATATACAATACGAAGAAAAATGCAACACTAGTTGCAACTAGGGTTGCAAAATTCCTGAAATTTTCTAAAATGGAAATTTTCCTTGGAGTCTTTGAGGAACTAACCTCCTTGATCAGTGACAACACCAAAAGAAAAAGATTTATTGGGCTGAAATTATAAGTAAAATAATTGTTATGAGAAACTAAGACTTCTTCTAGAATTATGACTAAACTATTAAAATATATTTGTGAAGGAGGAAGGAGCTGTCACTTGTCAATGTACTCAGTATCTAATGTAAAAGAAGTGGTGATCAAACTTGTGCACAGCTTTTTTATCTGTGCTCCAAGTATTACTATTATGTCCAGTCCAGATTATGCTAAGTTGTGGAACGTGCTCTGACTCACGCTTAAATAACAGATTAGAATACTTAATGACCATGAGCGTAGATCATGTATAACGTGATATTAGTCATATTATGTATTTATACAGTACACCACCAAGTATCTGTAGTATTCTAAGTGCGCTCAGATTGTATAAAGCTTGAGAACCACTTAATGAGCGTATGAATATTAAAAACTCTAACAAAAGTGTCTTTAAAAGTATACGGAACATTTCAAAATCACATAACCTACTCATTTGAAAATTCCCAAAGGATCATTTCCAGGGACATTTTTTCGGAAACTTTACGGCTTTGCATTGAGCGTTGGAATGCATCATATAAATTCTGAATAGGTGAATTTTGATTATATCGACTCATAGCAAATAATCAATCATTCAAATAATGTATGATACAATAAAAACTGTATTACAAGAGTAGTCTCGGTATCGCCTAACTATAATCAGTACTTGATTTACAATTAATTGTAAATATTAACTAATTCTACTTTATTAATGTCATATTTTATTAAGTTATTATTTTTAGTTATACTTTTAGAATTACAAAAAATTTAAACGTCTTTAGTATCTTGGTAACATTTAAGATTAAATTAATGAAATATGGGAACTCTCTCATATAAAAACGAAAATTTGAAAGATTCATTTAGATTGTTTACTATGTTGAATAATAATTAATTAATTATTTATATTGATATATATGTTTTTTATTAGACGGATTTTTAAATTATTTTAAAAATTTTAGCAATACGCTGAACATGGTTTACTTTTTTATTATTCCAAGTGTCTTTGGACCATCTATAAATTCAGTAGTTATATTAATGATGAAATATCCTTGGATTTTAGTATAAACACATTGCACATTCTTCAATATAATCAATTTCAAGATAGTACACTTATAATCTTACATATGTGTAATTTTCCTAATTTTATGCAATAAATTCTTCCGAAACTTTGTTCAATCCAAACATACTTAATAATCGATAGTCTATAATTATAATCCAAATACTACTATTCATATACGATTTTATCTACCGTTAAGATAAAATACATTATGTTCCTATGATGATTGTGGCATTGCATTCCTCAAACAATCTTACTCATTAAATGTGATAAATTATATATCTTCTAAAATATAACACATTGTATATAGCTCTTGACATTATCTTAATGACAAAGAGACTTGCTAATACTTTAATACAAAACATAACATTTACAAAATATTATTTATTGAAGAGTTTTATGCATGAAAAAACTTTACTCAAAAAAAATTTACCCATATATTTTGAATTTGAGTTAATTCAATTTCATGAAGCATAACATAAATAATAATATCTTTCCAGGCCAGTAATAGAATTGACTTGATAATATCGTTCTTTGCGATATGACAACCAGCATATCTTTGAAATAAATTTATGATGCAGAATCAAATATTTCAGAGAATGTTACATTTGCTTTAAATGTAGGACGATACACGTATTTGCCAGAAGTAGGCTAAAATGCGTGGACAATGTTCAATCTCGAACATTTAAGTTTTCATATTGATCATATCCATATCTATAAAATGGATGTCCAAGGCATATTTAACTTAATAATTATTACCTACGTGCAAGTCACAGCTCATCACCTTCAATTCCAAATCAAGTCTCAAGTGATACAAAAACAACTCGACTTGAGTTCAAGTCATTACGACTCGAGTTCCCATCTTTGTTCCAACTCGCTTTTTCAAGATATATTTTAATTATTTAAAATTCCTTAACATTGATGCAACTTTTTACGGTTTCAAGCAAATTTTGCTTCAATAATAGCGCTCTCATGTTCTAGTGTAGATTACCAATTCACAACCAAGACAAATAAGTTTCCATGAAAGAATGTTTAATTTAAGTTTTCACATTGAGTGATTGATTAATTCAAGTAATAGGTTTATTTTATAATTATGTAGAAAAAAATCTATGCAGAGGAATAAATATATTTGAATAACAACTCCAAAATGCAGATTGGATATTAGCCAAGAACATATTTTCCAATTTTTTCAAATGTTATTTCTAGTACTTTTTTCTAGATAGACATTTCCTTTTCTTGAACAAAAAATGATCAATGAGTTCTCGATCAACCTCTATGAAAAAAGCTGTAAATTAGAGATAAAGGCTGCAAAAGATAGAGGAAGAGGTTTATTCGCTTGCCATGAAATATCAAAAGATACTGTTATATACAAAGAGTCTCCATTTGTCGTGGGCCCTCCAATCATTGGTGAAAATAGAACCGTGTGTATCACTTGCTCTAATACAATACATTATCTGGAAAACTTTTGTAGAAAATGTTCTGTTGGAATGTGCTCAAATTGCTCCCATCTCCTAGAAGAAGAATGTAGTTTATTCGAAAAACATCGAAATACTCAAAAATGTAAGTCATTTCAAAAGTATTGGTTTATATATTTACACAATTTTTGAATCATTTGAATTAATCAAAGTAAAAAGCGCTTCGAATTGGATAGCAATATTGCGAGTAATTTTGAGGACCGATGAACTAAGCATTCCTTGGAAGAAACTCGAGGACCATTCCAATAATAATTATAGAATGAAATTCTATAAGGATTATATTGCTAATGATTTAAAGAAAGTTCATCATGAAGCTAATGAAAGCGAAGTTTTAAAGATTGCATCTATTTTAGATTCAAACTCATTTCGTATTAATAAGCATAGTTTAAGGGGACTATTTGGAGTATCATCATTTATAAATCATGACTGCAATCCCAACGCAAGGGTTATATTTGATAGAAAAGGTATTAGTATCGATAATATCAAATAAGAACAATCAGAGATATGAATTTGCCAGTAATAATCATTAATTAATTATCGTCCAATTACGCAGGTCATCTTCATCTGATTTCTAAAAAAACGATAGAAAAAGGAGAAGAAATATCCATATCATATGTTGCTCCTCTTTTGTCGACAAGGGAACGTCGCGAAAAATTAATGTCCTCGAAATTTTTTTATTGTCAATGTAAGAGATGCCATGATCCAACCGAACTGGGATCCCACTTAAGCTCTCTTCTTTGTCCAAAATGTCAAAAAGGACGCATAGTACAAACTAATGATATATTATGGAATTGTATTGAATGTGGTTTTGAAACTCAGGATGAAAAAGTGAATAATCTTCTTCAATTCATTGTTAAAAAACTGGAAAACAATTCCTCCAGTATAGATACATTAGACAAAACAATTAAATCGTTCGAGAAAAAATTGCCTCAGAGTCATTCTATTATGTTAGAGTATAAAAAACGACTCATTGACCAGCAGAGAAAGTCCATAACCCTCGAAGTAATAGATCAAAAATTGCACATTTTAAGTCAGCGACTCGATATCCTTCATATTATTGAAGGGGATTGCGATTCCCGTCTAAAAGGATTTCTATCCTATCAAATCTATGAACTATTAATGGGGAAAATTTACCTAACTTCAAAGAGTTCGGCAGTTCAAGGAACCGACATTCAGAAATGGAGACTTCAAATTCTAAAGCATATCACAGTTGCAAAGCGTATATTAAGTGAAGATAATAATTGTCCTCCAGATTTATGGAAAGTTGAAGTACAATGAGAAGAGTAAAATTAATATTTTTTTGTTTGTTCGTTTTAACTCTTACTCATCTCCAACTTCAAATTAAATTACATCGCAATGACTTCAAAAAAGTGAAGACAATCTGAATATTATGGATATTTATTAACAAAATCTAAACCAATTTAGACCAGTCAATAATCTTTATGTGAAACTGTGAAAGTCTTTTTTCAAAAAAATAAAATCCATGTACTTTACACGCTCGAGTGGGATAGTTTTGAATAATTTGCAATTGCTTCAATTACAAATTATTTCTTTTGAATTACATCAACATCACTTTTGAAAAGGGAATAATATTAAAATGATTTAGTTGTAAATTATGTATTTTTTAGATTTGGGCTGATGCACCGTATGGAAATCGGAAACGCAATATATCGGGCAGAATTTCCAATATTTATCGGTATCGGAGAAAATTCGATATCTTATATGATCCATCAGATAAAAGGATGGAAGAGAAAAAAAATATTTTCCATTTTTGTAGCCAGGGGCTTAATACACAGTATACTCACACTTAAGATGAATGCATATGTTATGATGACCTATTTATTTACTTCTTAAAAAGAGTACGACACAAACTTTGATTCCTCGGTTATTATATTAAGTAGAAAAATTTATTATTTACAAAACAAGGTTTGTCTTCCATTAAAAAATGCTCTTTGTTTTTTTAATCGGTCATCTTATTTACAATACTAGACCAGGATGGATCCGTACTGTATAACTCTCACGAGTCTGCCTCTTTGATCAAATACAACATTAATCAACAAAAGCTAAAACAAGATGCAAACGAAACCTACCAGTTGCGACAAAAAAATGATTTTTGGATAAGGCTATATCTAATAATTTCTGAAAATATCGGATCGAAAGATATTTTGATATCAGCCCATCTCTTCAATTTTTTTTTTTAAAGAGTGGTAAGTTTTTTCTACAAATTTGAAGATTATAACAATGTTAAATATACATTACTACCATTTTTTAAGGTATATAATTTTTTTAAATTGTCTCACATACTAAAATGTTTCAACCATCATTTGACAAAATTTCATGACATTAACCATCTATGCGATATTGTATTCTAAAGATCATACTTTATGTATAGTTTTGAAGTCTGTTTCTAAAATAGATATGGTAGAACTTAATCCCAAATATACAATCTACATAACGTTTTTATAAAATATGAGATTAATACAGTGGACTAAGAGAATTTCTACCATTAAAGAGGCGGAGAAGAGGAAGTGAGTTTCTGTTGAAACATTTAAATGGCTCCGTCGCTGTCAAATAGATAAAGGAAATATTAGCCTCACTCAAATAAAGGAGGTAAAACTACATCAAATAAAAATCTGATTGACTGCAAATCTAAATTTTTGAAATATTTGACATACTTTAACTTAACTGTATTGTATGTCAACCGATATGAACTTGACTGATTGTTATTTCTGAAGAGTGATTACTTATTTTCTATGGCTAATATCCTAGAATGAACTACATTTGGGAAAGGTCAAGAAATATACAAATAAACATAAAATATAAAACATTTAATATCCGTATAAAAGATCGACATAATTAAAAACGATACACAAAATAGACTTATTTATATAAAGAAGAGGCGATATATATAAAAGAAATGCACAAAATTGAGGTGGAACATAATAATTTCATGGAAGTGGAATGCTTTTAGACCATCCAGATGGATTGAACAATTTGGAACACGGCGGATCCAACAACAACAAAGAGGAAGAGTGCAAGAAGTTCTGCACTCACGGGATAGGGATTATCCTTACGTGATGATTTAGACACGTTTCCTCTCTTCATTATATTCTTGGCATTCTTTTCATTGGATTTGCGCATCCGTGGTGTGGTCGGCATCTTGAGAACTCTAAGATAGAGGACACTTGTTGAGTGTGTAAATCGAACTAAGAATGTAAATTCAAAACAGACGTCGTTCCGGATATTTGCCAACGCTACAATTTGACAAATATACCGTCATAAACAGCGTACCACATGAGTTTGATAAACCCTTCTTCTCCTTTTTATTAAAAGAACTAGTTGGTAGCTCTGTCGGAAAACCTTCCTTTTTTACAGTGACGTTTGACTACAATATCTAGTACCAAAAAACATCGACTATGGTCAAAGATCACTTATCTGAACGACTGAAAACAAAATGAAGTTAGCTGTTGAACAAAGTCCTTTTAGTTCATTGCTTATTATTATATGTGACGTCTTAAAGTGAAACAATAACAAATAAATGAATGAAGAAACAATAATAAATTCCTTGAACTTGAGGACTGCAGGCAACAGCTGTTTCACTTATGTATTCAGTCCTTCCCTTTTGTAGTCCATGATCTTACGCGTCAGAAAAAGAGGTACTTCGCATACCTACTTCCCAAGGTCATATTTACTGTTCCAAACAATTGTAATGGAGTCTACGAGCTTTTAATTTGAATATGCGTCAAAAAGATTTTAATATATATAATAATACCTGCATTAATTACATTTATGTTTAAAATATCAATATCGCTGTTCTTTAAGAGCATTATTATCCCTTCTATATATATTTAGCCGATGATAAAAGGGTTTTAAGGTGTACTTCCTTTTTTTTAAAGTAAAAGTTCCTTGTACCCATTAAATATTCAAAACGAACCATATCATATTAATGTTGTGTGTCTACATTTCTATTTTACTGGGTACTTATTACCAGTTACGGATAATTACCTCACACTCAAATAATAAGCTTTCTTATTTTTTCAATATTTATCATTTTCACGAATTCTCTCCTAAATTAGTCGTACAGGTATAAAAGTAAAGCCAATCATATTCATCGTACACATATTGAAATAGTACGGAAATTCCAACTCTAATTGTTCGTCAACTAAACATAAGACTTATAGAATTTCAAATTAATATATCTCATATAGAGTTAACATAGCTAGATACGTCATTTGCAAGTTAATTATGATGAGTGTATTAACCATTTGAGGAAGTGGAAGGCCATAAGCGTCCGCATAGGGTGGGCTGGAAATACAATATCAAAAAAAAAAAAAATCTATGAATAGCTATGGATTTTTTCAAAAAATGTAATACTTGAAATTTCCTTTTTTCCAAAAAAAATTAAATTTTTGTAAAAACTTATTCATTTTTGAAATTTTTTTCAAAAAATTTAATTTTTCGATTTTTTTTCTCAAAAATATTCGAAAAAACAAATCCCCCCCCCCTCAAAAAAAAATATATATAATCCTTCCGACACCCCTGAAGGAGCATAACCCAACAAACAGTTAAATTGGTTTGATTTTGAAATATAATTGAGGGGAACTATATCAGTCCATAGGTTAAGGAAGTGTTTTCATATTAAGAGGGCCCAATACTTATGCATATATATATATAACTCAAATCCTCTCGAATCATCTGATAATTCTCTGAAGAATGAAATTGCTGTTATAAATTATAACTTATAAGTCATTAATATTTTTATATCTAAATCTAAGACACAAGAAAAATTAGTGCTATTTCAAAAGTGTTTTTTTTTTTTTCGTTAGATGCTTGCTTGTTAAATATTGAAATGTAATGTAATTGCCAAATATGTGTTTTTACGTTCATCAAAATCACCTCAAAAATTGCAATTGTATTACTTCATTTTAGTAAATTACCTGTAATTGAGTAGATATTATTATTTTGTTTAAGATTTTGATTAGTTGATAATAAAATATCAGTCTTTGTAGGAATAAAAAGAAAAAATCATATAAAAATAAGAACCATTGATTTTCAATTAGGGCACATACTTGAATTCCATGCAGGATTTCATTGCCAATATTTATCTAGTATCCATTAGCCATGAAATTCATCAAAGTATTGTAGTTAATAGATAAAAAAGAGATTTTAAGAACACTAAAAGTTAACCTCCGACTGTTTTCATGTTTTTGTTAAATTCACTATCAGTATAAATAAAATGAAATTATAAAATGTCTGTATTTTTTTGGGGGGGGGCGGCCCTTTTAATATTTAGCGCTTGGGCCCCAGTTGTTCCTACGCGATTCTGTATTTTTATAGGATCTGCTATTATTCATTGATTGCTCAATTTAATCAAGTTTTGCATAGGAGGAGTTTCCTGTAAGTATTTGATTTGATACGATACCTAGACCTGGGACTAGTCGAAGCCTAAAGTCTATAGGTATAACCGGGCTATACCTAAATTTTTGTTTATTACTTATTATACAAACTTGTAATAAATAGGTTGCTGAATAAATATTGTTTAAGTTCCGATTATTTATATTTTACAGTATTGAAATGGAGGGATTAAAAATCAAGTAATTACCCGATTAAAATTAAATTTGACAATTACTTTACTGGCAATTACTTTTTACAATTACTGGCATAAACTATTTTAAATAATCTATCATGAATAAAATAATTATTGTTCGTCAATCTACGAGTCTTTTCTAGGATGAATAATCCATCATGTCTAATGATAATTCATAACGGAGAAGTGATTAGCACTTATTTTATTCGAATTATTACCGAGTTTGTATATTTTTGTGTTTCTTATTTTACTAATTTTGTTACTTATTTTAGTACCTAGCGTAAGTATTTAGTTGTCCTTTTTTCTAGGCATGTAATTATAAACTAAAATGTTTATTTATATCTGTAAGATTCGCGCAACTTTTTTGGATAAATAAAGATGAAAGAAAATAAAAACCTTGGGCCTCCCGCAAACTCTGCTTGGTTTTTATATTTCTTTTTCAAAAGAATTCAAAAATTAAATTTCAAATATTATCAAACTTATATTTTTTTATTTTGACAGATCTATTTTTGCTTGTTTTAATACATTGCAACTCACCCAAAGGATTAATAAGAATAATTAATTGATATAAATTGACGATCATTCTTCAAATTTTGATGAAAAATAATTCGAGTTTTTTTTTTTGCGTTTACGGATCACATATTTAGTCATTCATGAATTAAAGGGGTAATGAATTCGTACATTCATGAATTTCTGAACAGTTGAAAAATCCATGGTAAGTAGGAATGTTTATGACTTATTCTGTTCCTTGGACATTTTCTGAATATTTCCTTGAATAATTAAATACTTTGATATTAATAAATAATATAACTCTCCAATGGTGACCCAGTTAGTTTTTTTTTATATATGAATGAAGAGAATCAAGTTTCATACTCGGCACAATGTCATATGTAATAATAATCCATTTTTACAAAAATCTTCATTTAATGGTAGCGGATTAAATGATTTATAATTTTTATAATACAATTTCAAACATGAATACTAATACAAGGAACATATTCATTTCAGTGTTCCCTGACTGATAGTTGTCATTCCAAAAACAAATGGAAGCAGCTCCTGATGCACCTGCAAATGAACCAAAATTTCTCCTAAAAATGTTTTTTTTTAATAAACATATAGCTGGTCTGGCCAGGGCGTAGCTTCTCGAGCTTTCTGGCCAAACTTACATCTAGTTATTAATATAATATTGTAATATATTATGTATACAGACGCAATGTAATACAGCTTGATGGAAAGGTACTCCTCATAACGTAGTGATGTCATTTACAAGATTGTATCTCGCAACCTTTTCTCCAAACTGATTTGAGATCGAAAAAAGAAGGTTTAAAATCGATTTGTAATTAGCTAATTATCCTCACTATGAGACTATTCTGGATCATTTCAATAGACAATAGTAGTAGATAACTGTTCAGAACTTAATTATCGTTGCAGCATTGGAATTTCAAAATCAATAATAAATAACTAATAAGATGATCGGAGAGAAGTCCACAGCTGACAAAAAAATACCGAGTAAAATTGTATGTCGCTGGGAATTAAAACGCCGTGATAATTAAAAACCTCCTCGCCGTTTTCTTTCTTTCCTTTTTCCCCTATGGTACAGCCAGCAGCTGACGCACTCTTTTCATTGATTATTTTTATTTTTTTTAAATGTAATTTGTATTTGTACCTATAGATGGGAAGGGGAAAGAACCAATGGAAAAAAGGAGAAATTGGATTCTTATTATTGCTGATCGAAAGCAGAAGAGGAAGAATAACAAGAATCATAATAAATCGAGATATCTCGGAATAATAGTCAATAGTATATCAATAGCACAGACTATATCTTTAAGTTTGGGGATACGAAGAGATTTGAATCGAGGAACTCAGGAGTGAGGATGTCTTCCACACAGCCTCCTTATCCAGTAAATTATTGAATGATAGAATGGCTCGGTGATGATGTCTTTGTTTGTTTGCTTATTTTAGGGGATGCCTCCGTCGGTGACGGATCCGAACTATGCTTATTGGAACTCCTACTACCAGCAACAAATGCAGTCCTGGTACGCCTATTCACAGCCTCCTCCTCCTTTATCTGTGAACACCAACGTTCCTCCTCCCTATCACCACCCCGCTGCTCCAGTGGTGGCCCCCGCGCCCCCTCCCCCACCGCCTGTTCCTAGCGTGGCTCCTCCTCCTCCTCCTACACAAACCTACGGAACGGGTCAATACCGCCCCACTCCGCCCCTCCCTCCAGGCGCTCCTCCTCCGCCTCTTCCAGCCGCTTCCTCCAATCCTGGCTATTTTACGAGCCCACCGGTGGCGCCAGTGAATCCCAATCCCCCATGGGTTTGCACTTTCTGCAAAAACAATAATTTAGCTAAAAGAACGAATTGTAATCGATGTCAGGCCCCCAAAGTCCCTCCCTCTCCTACGCCCTATGGAACTCAGGGATATAAAAAGTCATCTGTGACTTCACAACTAGCCAATCCACCACCCCCGCCTCCACCTCCACCCCCGCCGATAGTAATAGAACCCTCAAAAGTGGAGGAAGTTAAACCTCCGTCTATACCTCAACCAAATCGTCGCCCTGGTGATTGGGATTGTTCTCGCTGTTATAATGCCAACGACTCTTATAAAAAAAAATGTTCTCTATGTAACAAAAACCAAAGCCTTGAAGACTATGTACACGAGGGAAAGCAAACTAATTCTCCAAAATTACCTCCAGATGAGGAAATTAAACCTATTCCAAGTGTCATTGAAGAAAAGCCTGAAGAAATACTTATTCCACAACCTCCCATTGAAAAAGAAAACTGTGTTGTGGAAACAACGGCTTCTTCTGCTCCAACTGTTATCACTACAGAACAACCACAATCCCTATCGCAACATCAATCACAACTGCAACCTCCAGGACAACCTCAGTCACAACTGCAACCCCCAGCACAACCCCAGTTACAACTCCAACCCCATTACAAACCCCCACCGCAACACCAGCCACAGCTCCAATCGCAACCCCAATCACAACACCAGCCACAGCTCCAACCTAGAACAGAAGAAGCCAAGGAAATAGTAGTGAACAACATTACGGTGGAACAAACGGAGTTTCAATTTACTACTGCACCTCCTGTCAGAGGATTTGATCGAGGTCGTCGTGGTTATAGTCATGGTAGAGGCTACCAAACTACCGAAACATCCTTCGGGAGAGGAAGAGGCTATGATTTGAATGTAGGGCGAGGAAGAGCGAGTTATCCTCCAGGTCAAATGGATTTTGTAAATAGAGGTAGAGGGCTTGCAATTAGAGCAAGGGGAAGAGAGTTTAATCCCTCTCAACCACCACCTTCCTTTAATAAAAGCTTTGAAAATAAGGGCTATGAAACTCAAAACTTTGAAAATAAAGGCTTGGAAACTCAAAGCTATGAAAATAAAGGCTTAGAAACTCCAAACTATCAAATTAAAGGCTCGGAAAATCCAGACTATCAAAATAAAGCCTTTGAAGCTCCTATTTTTGGAAATAAAGGTTATGGAAATCAAGCCTATGGAAATAAAGGCTTTGGAAATAAAGCCTATGATAGTAAAGGCTATGGAAATAAGAGCTTTGAAACCAAAAGTTTTGAAAGCTCTTCCAATCCAAATTTTGAAAAATTGGGAGCTCCTACAAGAGGGAGAGGAAGAGGTGGATTTTTTCGTGGAGCTCAAAGAAGTGACAATGCATTTAGACAAGATAAAAATCAAAGTATTATCGGTGGATTTGGTAGTACTCCGCCAACTCAACAAACTCCACCAACTCCATCCAATCCATCAAATTATTTAACAAAACGACCACCGAATTACGGTATTTGGAGTCTCAAAATTATTTTCTTATTCTTCTAAAATCGTTCTTTTTATTTATACATATAGGTCACTTTTCAGACTCTCAACCTTCGTCTGAAAGTAAGCCAGAGGAAAGTCCACAAAAACCAACTCCTAAAATTGAGGCGACCAATAGCAGCGAGGAGGACTTGTTAAAGCAAGAAAAACATTTTGATAAAGTCTTTTCCACCTGGGAGCAAAATTTCGAGAAGTGGAAGGCTGAAAATGTGAACAATCCTGATAAGGTATTTCCTAAATAATAATTTATTTGAATGATCATACACTTTACATTATAAATATATTGTCTTTTGAATTATTTAGTTTATATACAAGTCTCAATTTAGGCTGAGTTTTTAAGAGTTGTTCCTTAGCTCATTATAGTATTCATTGTTTTAATTTCTAGCAATATGTAAGACAACAGCAAATAAAAATGGAAGAATTACGAAGTAAAATGCTTAGTCGTCGAGATAATATACGTGCACAACGGGCAAGGTTATTAGAAATGAAAAGGAAATGGTCTGAAGATAATTCACCATCTACTATTACTAAAGAACAAGGAGGAGAACCAGAGATCAAAAAGTCTTCCTTGGTTGTTGAAAATATGGAGGTTAGTACTTCTGAAAATATCGTTAATGCAATTGAAGTCGATGTGGAAAAGAAAGAAAATAAAAGCTCTGCATCGTGGGGAGATAGTAATTCAGAAAAGCCTGGATCTTCTGCCTCTATACCAGGACTTGGGGATGGTAAAGATCGTGAAAAAGAGAAAGAAAAGGAGAAAGACAAAGAAAGGATTCCTAGTTTAATGGATTTGTCCACAAAAGACTTTGAGAATATATCAAAGGCTGTTCGAACATTAACATCTGCTCAGCACGAAAATTCAGGTGAAAAAGAAGAAACCCCTACATTTCCGGAAAAAGCTCAGGAGATTTTTGATAAGGGTACTAAGACACGTTTACAAAAGAGTATTGATGATTCTGTTCCTGAACAAAATAAGTCAAGTGTTAATTCTTCTGCTGGAGGAAAGGATGCTGGATTAGAGCGAGCAAAAGCTGTTTCAAGTGGCATTCTTGATTGGAATAATAAATCCAACAACGCAAAATGGAAAGCGCCTGTTGGAAAGGAGACTGCTACTAATAATTCTAAACAACCTGAATTGTTGGATCAAAAGCCTATTGATTTAAACAATAAAGAAAGCAATTGGAAGGATTTTAATTCTTTAAAACAAAGATCTGAGGAATGTTGGAACCCTGGGGAGACGATTGATTATTGTAATACTTCCCGAGGGAATTTCAATAACAGTCAAAATGACTTTGAAGGCCCATATGGAAATAAAAGAGGTTCGTTTCCTAAACAAAACTGGAATTTTCCCGGAAGGGACTTTCCCTATGCAAGGAATAATAATCATGGTTATAATAATAGACTTGATCAATCCCAGGGATTTCATTCCAATGTCAAAGTCATTGATTACAGACATAAGCAGCAGCATTCAGGTAATTGAAATGTTATATATTTCAATTTGCAATGTATAAACGATATATATTTTATGATTACTCATATGATTTATGAGTAATTAATCCATGATATATAAAATAGTATTTAATATTTCAATTATTAATTATAGGACAAATTGACAATATTTTATTTAAAAGTTTTGTTAATCCAAATGTTCTCAATGCTCAATCTACATCCACACCAAATCTCATTGAGAATGAACAAGACAAGCCCTTACAATTCAAAAATACGAGTGGCCCCAATTTTTTTATTTCAGAGTCTTCTTTCAAAGAATCCTCCACGGAAGAGCCGTCAGGTAGGAAAATTCCTTTAGGGGTCATGTACGCAAGTTTTTGTCATCCCCCCATGCTCGCTTTTGGTACACGTAGTTTATTGTAGCTTATGTTTGCAACTTCAAAGTCCCCTCCCCCTTCTATATCTGCATACGAACTTGGTACATTGCCCCTTAGTTACAATTTTGATTAAAATTTTAATTGTACATGTATGTATATAATAGAGCCAAAAGAGCTGACAGTCGACATTGACGAGCTTATACAACCTCCTGGACGCTATACTCGTCCTCCAAAAATTTTAATAATATTTAGAGGACTGCCTGGAAGTGGTAAAACATATACAGTGAAAGCGATCAAGAGCTTAGAGGCTGAATTAGGCTCAGAGACTCCTAGGATATTATCCTTGGATGATTATTTCGAGTGCGATGGAAAATATGAATATGAAGCCTCTATGGAAGATAAATATCGGCAAAGTTTGTTAAAGTCATTAAAGAAACAAATTGATGACGGATATTTTAATTTCATAATGGTTGATTCCATTAATAACAAAACAGAACATTACAAAGACATGGTTAACTATGGATCTGAAAACGGGTTTGAAGTAAGTCGATGATTCATCATATAATTACTGCAAATTTCATTATGACAATTAAAATATCAATTAATCATTTTTGTACCTTTCTCTTCAATATTAATTACTACTAGAATTTTGATAATTTGACATATCGTTGTACAAAAGCAATACAATTTTTTTTTATCATTAAATTCAATATTATTCAATACGAAACCCCTTGGCCTCAATAAAACTCTTCAGACACTTTTGAATGGACGAGCAGACCTTTATAGTATAGTTTGGCTGCTGTCAAATCCTCCATTATTCGTTCCTTGAGTACACTCAAACTCGATTCACGTTTAGCCTCAATTTACAAATATAAATATCATTTAAAATAGTGTGTCATAATTAAATAACGTTTGGCCTACAGATCTTTGAATAAAAATAACCCCTTTTATTATGTTATTTTTCTGTTTATAGGTGTATATTGCGGAGCTAGAAGCAGGACTTTCTGTATGCCTCGAGAGAAATGTTCATCAAAGGAATTCAAAGGAAATAGAGTCATTGCTCGAGGATTGGGATGATACCCCAATTGAATACAAACGAATTGATCTCAAGTCATTGGATGAATCCAAAAGTGAAATGGAGGTAGAAGAGGAATCCCCCGACGGTGTTGTAGAGGGGGGAGAAGAAGAAGGAGTGACTCCTGCCAAAGAAAAGACAGCAGGATCCAAGAAATTGTCAGAGAAGAGCAGCAGCAGCAACTCAGTCAATATCAAGAGTGACGAAGAGGTAACTACTAAGGATCAACCTTGATTCTTCAAGGGTCAGAAATCCAAAGAGTTATTATTATTTCTAAACAAGTTTAGCTTACTCAAAAACCGTAACGATAATAATTAATTATTAGCTATTACTATTCATTCTGATTTTATGAAGTAAGATTTGCTCTCCATGCAGAACATAATCTTATTCACATGTTGTGTATATCCTGTATATTTTTTGTTCCTACTTCATCTTTAATATTACTATTATTATTCTCATCATTCTATTATTACTTCATTTTTTTTTTACCATCATCTCATTTTTGGTTTAATAATACTATGATTACATACATACATATATAAAGAAGATCGTTAATGTCTTTATTTCTTATACATACGTACTTTTTACGAGGTAATCCATAAAATTACATTGACTCTGACCCAATAGGACTCTCAAGACTACAGTGGAGCCTTTAAACTCAGTAAATGGGAAATAATGGATAATGATCCTTCAAATGGTAAGTCTCTTCTTTTTTTTAAAAGACTTCGAGGTAGTTATTTATACAAGTACATCATATGTTCCGAGTTGTACGTTTTATCTATCATGTTCATTTTTTATTGATTGAGCTTCTTGCTCATTTATATATATATATACATATTATACAGGGTGGACATTAATAATTATCGTTACAAAACTTTGCTATCTAATTCCTCATAATTTTGTGTGAATTTGACTCATAATTTTTGTCCTAGCTTGAAACTCTGTTGTGTGTAAGTTGGAATTAGTTATCTCAGAAATTCATTGTTTTGGGAATCATTACTGCAGATGGAATGAAGTGTTTAATCATTTTCATTGACCTAAATGAAAATAAAACCTATTGGTCTAGGAGCTCAGAAGAATATATTTCTGGATGTTGCTGGATCACAGCAACATGTATCTGGGGGGATAGGAAGTTTGGCTAATCTTAAACCTCTTGATTATTCTGTCTGAAGCGATTTGTAAGTAAAGGTCCCACACAAATTTGGATTCTCTCAAGAGCCACATTGTTGAGGTATGGGATCCCTTGGACGATAACTACATCACTTCCTTCCGAGACCGGGTGAAGAAAGTCATTGAAGCCCAAGGCTTTTTCATGTATTGAATTCAGTATTTGTGACACTATGAATATAAAAATGCATCTTGAACTCTTATTATTTGTATGGGGATTTTATACTTTTAAGAAACTAAATTGTAACGATAATTAATCCCCACTCTGTATATATTTGTCTTCTTACTCAAGTCGCTCATTCTTCATTCATCTTCTGACTCATTTGAGTCCTACTTATTTCCATTGTTTCAAAGTTAGTAGCTTTCATTTCAAGAGAAATTAAACTATAAATATATTTCAGCTCGTCTGAATGATTTGGATGGTATATCAGAAAAGGCAAGGAAGAAGTACAAGCAGCATAAATCCATCGAGGACTGGCTTGAATTAGATGATTACAAAAAGCAAAAGGATAGACAGGGGAAAAAGATGGTAAGACGTTTTTATTTTGTAAAGGGCTCAATGATATTATAGAATACTTTTACACAGTTTATACCTAATGATTTCATAAATATTACTCTTACTCTCATAGATTTATTAATATAATATTTTGTCATATAATAGGTAAATTAACTGATGCAGATAATAGAAGCAAATAAGACCGTGAAGAGTGATAATTAGGGACGGGAAAATTGTCGAAATCATCATGAACATAGATTTAAAAAGTACATGTTGTTAACCTGCAAGATATTATGGCTCTTATTAATTATTTCTCCCTATTTAGAAAATTCAAACATTAGCAAGCAAGGAACACTATATTTTTTTAATTCGAGTTGTATTAAATATGACAGAACACGTGTGAGACTTTTTGTAGTTGCAACCTGAACATGATTTTTTATTTTCATAAGCATTATTATTCAATTCTTGAGAAGTGAAAATCTAAGCATACAGTTACACCTAGTGCGTGTCTTCATGAAAGAGTAATAATGAGGTTTCACACGGGAGTTTCTAGTGTGAGTCCTTGTTCGACTTAGAATATAATTGAGGATCAACATCGAGTTAATTACATCATTTATTGTCCTTACTATATAAGGTGTAGGATTTATGTTTATTTGGTTCCTCTCACGGCGTGTTACAACTGATTTAATTTAAACGCCTTGACAGCTGAGCTACTCTCCTCAAAAACATTCTTCAAGTTATCAGGATTACCACATTAATTTTCGGGGTTTTTTTTTGGCTGGTCATATTTGATACAACTCTAGATTTTATAGTGATCTCTGTCCGCTGATATGTCGTCTATCAAAGTTGCCAACATGTATTCTTTTTAAATTTACACTCACGAGGATAAGACAATTTTCACAGCCGTGTGATAACTCCAGTTAATTTTTTTTCTCTCCCACCCACCTAAAAAGTTATGCTACTGCATTACAGGCCCATCCGTCTAAAATACGACACTTTTTTGAATGCTACGTCTTCGTCCTATTGGTTATATTTCGATGTTTAAACATAATCACTTAATGTAAACATTTGTCGAAAGAAACTGTAAACAAAAAATAAGCAAAATCAACCGAGAAATAAGTGCGTCATAACCAAAAATATGAACCAATGCAGAGCTGCAATTCTTGAGCTATCCTTGCGTGGAAAATCACCATCAGAGAAATCTAAAGTGCTGGGCTGTAACCGCTCTACTGTGTTCTGAATGACCACGAGAGGCACGCTATAAGCTTCTACAGGGCCCAGATCAAGGGCAAAGAGGCAAAAATAATTGTTCGAGGCAGTTAAAAGTAGAAGAGGCAAGGTGACCGCCAATGGCCTTGCTCGTGAATTTGACAGCATCCAGACCACCATGTACCGCTTGGTGAAGAAAGGGTTAACCCTTAATACCAACAAAATAACTCCTTTTTAGGGGTTGAAGACCTTGGTTCGAGTAAAGTGTGCAAAGTACTCTTCAACAAGCTTGGAAAGTGAGACTCTTGGCCTCTCTACATCCCGACTGTTCCCCCTTGGACTTTAATATTCTTGGGCACCTCAAGGAGAAGCTTTTGGGAGTATGATACACAACAAAGGAAAAATTGAAGGTCGTCATCATCACTGCTTGAGCCAATCTAGAGCTCAGTTTTGTTAAGATCTGCTGTGTAAAGTTCCACACCAGGATGGAAATGGTAATTAAGGCAAAATGCGGCTTTATTGATTGAGAATGTGGATAAACTGTCCCTTGATTTTTGTAATTTTCAAAAAGGGTTTTAGACGGAGGAGCCTGTATATGTAATTTAATGATCATTAATTCAATTACATGATAGATTAAACCTGGTCTAAGGGGCATCTCTAAAAAAAGTGTATCACCGCCCTAAGCGTCCATATCCAGTTTTAAAATTTATAATTTTTATAAAATAGGAAACTTGGTTTAATAGGTCACCTGCTCTAAGTATGCGTTTTTCAGTTCTCCCCTGCCCTTACATTAAAACCTTGTAATAAGGTTGAACTGATTACAGGTGATGAAAATAATATGATAATGGAAGTATTTTTCTAGTTGGAAAACTGAATAGGTTTATTTTACTTTCCAAAGCTGTAATCATTATTCTTTGAAGAGAGAACAATAATGAATAAGTAATCACTAGAGCCTCAAACATGAAAAGTCACCACAAGTATTTTTGAGGAGTTATAAGTGTAAGTCCTTATTGGACCCAAAGTATAATTGGGGATCGACATCGGACTAGTTTTTGCATAGATACGGAGTAGGGATTGTGTTTTTTCCCCTTTATCTCATAGCTGGTACCAGCTAATTCAGTGAAACGTCATGACAGCTGAGCAGCTCTTCTCCCAAAACATTCTTCAAATTATCTGGGTCACCTTCATAAATTATCACTTTATTTTTTATAGTATTATTATTTATTATTTTTATTAGTGTTTCATTACTATATTATATGTGAAATATCTAGTCACGACAATCAAATTATACATTATGTTAATAATTAATTCAATTTTTTCAAATCCCAGGTGCGATGGGCCGACATTGAGGAAAAACTCAAATTGGATAAAATGAGAGACGTAGGATTTGTCGTGGGACAAACGAATTGGAATGTTATGATGAGTCCAACAACACAAAGCGAATCCGCTCTTACTCAAACTAAAATCATTCCCAATCGCTTTCAAGATAATCCAAATTATTGATTTTTACAAACACAACTCGTTCAATTTAGTTTCTAATAATTTAATTTATTATATTTTCTTTTTTCATCTCATGTTTAAACTAAAGTAAAAAAAAAAAAACTACAATACTCGAGCCCCCGTAATTTTTTTTTAAAATAATCTTTTATTAGGCATACCATTTGAATAGATAAATAAATATAGGTTATATATTTAACACAACCATTAATTAGATTATAATTTATTAAATTAATGATAAGGATATATTAGTTATTGTTAGTAAAGTCTTTTTGGTGAATTGGCAAATTTGCTATTAAAATATAATTGAGTACAAAAAGTATTAAATCTATCACTTATAATTTTTTTTTCTTCAAAGAATTGTTGGTATTGTCTTATGTCGTAATTATGATATCATTCTGGTGAATAGTGTGTAATTAATTTATTGTTGATCCAGTTCATAGACGAGGCCTCATTAACAGATATTTTTATAGGTAGGTTAGGAATACCGGAGATAGTTGTAAGTCACTCTTTAAATCGAACATCAAAAAAGTTACCGGCACAAAATTTACATTACAATCGTATTGTATAATTTAGATATTTGTGGGAAAAGAAGACATTTTTGTGAACTTTTCCTCGAGTTATTGTAAAATAACAGATTTTGAGAGGATAAAAGTAGCTTTTCTAAAGTACAACTTTTTTTATAAGTATTAATCTTATCCATGGTTTTTACTGTTTTCTTTTTTAAATTATTAATTCTTTTGTTTCTATGTCTATATATTAACTGGGTGTGTGTATGTTTGTCCTTCAATCAAGGCAGAACCATTCGATGGATTTTCCTGAAATTTTTCACATATCTTCTTAAGGCTACAAAAACTGTCTTGTCAATATTTTTTTGGCCTTCGGGGCCATTGCAGCTTTAAATAGTATTTTTAAGCACTTTACATGTACAACCTGAGGGACGGTATATTTCGGATTTTAGAAGGATTCTTTGATGCTCAGGAAAGTGGCGTTGGAAGAATTTAATCTGCTTCTGGTACCAGCTGCCCATAATCCGTTGGCGGGGGTGTATCTTAGCATATTAGAAGGGCCTCATGGTGCTTAGCGGTGGCGGTACAGTTTAAACTGCATTGAGGCGCAGTACTTCACCTATACAGCCTGAGAGCTGAGGTGTATTTTGGAATATTATGATGGTTCCTTGATGCTCGGGAAGGGCGGCGGTAGATCAGGTTTTAAAACATGGGCTATTTTTATATGAAGGGTTCTCTAGAAATACGGCGGCGGTAGAGTTTAAACTGTATTTTGGCTCAGCACTTCACCTGTACAACCTGAAACCGGAGGTTTATTGTAGTTATTAAGAAGATTTCTTGATGGTCAGGGAAGCGGCGGTGGATAAATTTAATTTTCCTGGCCCCAACAGTTCACAAGAACAACCCGTGGGCTGAGGTGAATTATAGCATATTAGAACGGTTCCTTGGTGCCAATAAACGTAGTGGCGGTAGAGTTTAAACTGTATTTATAAACTGAGAGCCGGAGTATTTTGGGATATTAAGAGGTTTCGTTGATGCTTAGGGAGGCTACTGCGAGTTCGGTGTCCGGCCCAGAATAAAGCAACTACTTTCTCATTGGGTGAAATGATATGAGAAAACCAACATGAGAATAATTCTTAAAATTTTATGGTCTTTATTTTATTTTAATATTAAGCAGTAGAGTACTAATTAATTTTAATTTCCTAATGTCTCGGACAACGCTGGGCAAACCTACTCTAGTTTGTATTATAATTCCAAACTCAGATAGAGACGCAATTTGAAGTATAGAGCGTTTAGACTGTAGAAAACTGAGGCTAGGAGACGAATAAAGGGATTATTCTTTGCAAAAGAACGTTTCTCACGAATACACCAGATATATTCTCAAGTATGAACTTGTCTGGTCGAATAATTAATTAAATCACTAGGCATTGCCATAATCTGATGAAATCAAATAATCGCGTAGAAATAATAGAGAGGATTGATAATGTCAAACTATGTGTTTCTAGAAAATACGTACACCTTCCATGTGTATAATGCTCCTTGTATGGATGTAACGAAAAGCGACGAAAATATTCCTTTAATTTCAAGTGAAGATTCAAAATTAAATTTCCATCGATTGGAGTAAAAGTAACGTTTTTGTTTATATTCTATGTTTTTATTTGACGTAACTGTGGTAAGTGTATATAATTGCCTTATAATGGTTCGAAACCGTGAGTAAATTACACTGATTCGAACATAAAACATGTATCTGTTCCAATATCATCCGCACCTGCTCTTTTTTTTTAATTTCTGTAGGGTTTTCTTTTTTCTTGAAGGAGAAGCAATCATAATGAAATTATCGGAAAATGTGTCAAAAAAATAGATGAACTTAAGGATAATTTCCTTTTCTTTTTACTGTATTGGTTTACGATATACATCACTATATAAAGTGTACTCTGTGACTGTTTTTCATACAAATAAACTAATGGACAACAAATGGAGTAATCCAGTGGATTCAGATCTTGCCTCTGAGGGGATCTAAGGCTCTTGGACCAAAAGTTTATATTGGTACCCATACACTTTTTTACGATATTAGCAGTATGGGCCGGAGCATCGTCCTTCTGAAATACGCCTTATTGGACTTTTTCATGGTATTGGTGATCTATGGGACCACACATTCCTTCAACACCATCAATTAGTTGGACGGAAACCAAATTGAAGGCATTTTTTCTCCAGTTGATGTCATAACCCCAACATCATCACAGAGGCCAGAAGTTTGGTCTTTGTGACTGTCCTGATTCTATTGTCAGCCTTGCCAAACCATACCACCCGATCATTTTTCTTTTTGTAGATGGGGTAAACAGTAAAGGTTTTTTCATCAGAGAAAAAAATTACCCGTTGCTGTAGTTGATATCGCTGAAGACAGAGTTCTTTTTGACGTTGAGACAAGAGTGGCCTCTCAATTCTTCAAAGCAACCTTCCTCCAGCCTTTCGGATGGCTTTGCCCACTTTAGACCGATGCACCTTCTTTTTCTTTGCGTACTCTGACATCTTCATCGCTGGGTTGACCTTAAAGGACTCCACGATGTCTTCAGGATTCACTTTGGTGGGTCTTCCACTCTTTAGTTAGTCCTAAAGGCTGTCCCATCAGCCAAACGATTTTAAGAGGAATATCTGCAACAAAGTGTTGTGTCTTGACGAGATTCAAGAGACACAAACTATTTATACAAAGGAATCCAGGAGGATCGAGAGAATTGAGGAGAGGAAAGACGTGGAGGAATAACACAAGGCTTGTTTAATAGGAACAATTATATTCTTATTAATACAAAACACTACTCTAGTTCATACACATAATACATGGCTATTTATACTTATAACGAGGCAAAGACAGTACTTAACAAATATATATATATAAGAAAATACAAGAAATAAGAGAATCAGAGGGAAGGAGACACATTATACAAAGTAGTCAAGTATATTGAATAATTTAACATGTTATATATCACAATACTTAAAGACATTCATATATCTCATTCTGAAGATTTAATTGGATAAGTAAATAAATAAAAAACCTTGGATTTTTTAAAAATCAATTATATTTAATTTTTCTTTTATTAAAATTTGTCTAAAGATTTAATAAAAAACTTAAATTAAACTAGGATAACAATCCAGTAAAGTTATTTTAAAAAATAAATCCGGGTCTTAAGTATCAGCAATTGTCAAATATAACAGATTAATTGATGATAACACGGTTTGTGATAAATCTATTAATGAAATATTGTTTTATTTTTTCATACAAAACATAATAGTTGATTCTAATTACCTAATTACAAGATACTATGCTATGAAATTTGATTTAAAACATGGCACTTCTATGATGAAAATATATATTTTGTATTTTTTTTTTTTTTTTTTTTGAAAAGTAAGTTATTATGCTGTGGCTAAGTAAAACAAACTTTTTTTTTCTTTTGGCTGTAGCAAAGAGCGACAAGTTTGAGTAGAGTGACCAACATTTCTTATTTCTTTCCTAGGTTCCGTATATTATGTATGTCATGTGACTCATGTCTCTCTTTTTGTTGATTTAAATTAAAGAAACATAAATATAATTTTATAAAATAAATTTCTTTAGCTATTAACATTTTTATCATTTATTATTGACAAAAATCCCTGTCTACGTCACTTTTTGAGTCTCTATCAATTATTAAAAAGTAAGAAATATTTTTTAAATAAATAATAACATCATAAAAATAAACATTTCATTATTTAATTAATAATTCAATGAGTTTCTTTGAAAATGATATCACCATTCATTTCGATTTTTGTAATTACTATTTAATTGGTATTTGAATCAATTTATTAACTGTCGATAATGAATGTCAGTATTTGGTATTTTCATCAATATTAATTAATATAGTACACAATTATGTTGTAAAATACATATAATGGGTTAGAGGAAAAGTAATTTTGTAATTTAGCTTTATTTCAATGCCTTATAAGAAGTGTTACAATCATTCGATTTAAGCCAAGTATGCCCCTTTCTGTTTGATAACTTGTTGCCAACGCGAATCCAACTTCATAACATTCCCTAATGACAAAAAACTCAGATAACCAATTTTCACTGACCTCTATTGAGCCCAGATTTGAACCCCCCCAAGCGCGTTAACCATAGACAGGAACAGATGGTAGTCACTTGTTACGAAGTCCGGACTGTAGGGTGGATGCATAAGAACTTCCTATCCGAGCTCCCGGAGCTTCTGGCTCTTTATCAAAGATGTGTGCGGCCTGGGTTTGTTTAGATGATGTCTTGTCTGCTATTCACCAGTGCTGGCTGATTCTGTTATATTGTTAACTTCAAACAGTCGAATTGTTCGAAGTAGATTACATAATTGTTTCAACGCGTTTTCACTTTTCAGGTAGTAAAAGTTTACAAAAGGCGAATTTCTTCCTTTGATACCTCCAAACTTTACGCACAATAATTTGCAACTCAACCGGTTAAGCCTAATACTGTCCAATAAGAGTTTATAGTATAGACGTACACCCTTTATAATACTTTATAGTGTGATCCGATTTGACCAATAATGAACAAGATATACTTAACTAAAAGAAGGGCGGAAAATACAAAGTTACTTTTTTCCCAACCAAATATTTGTTAGGATGAGGTGTCCCTTATAAAAGAGCCTACAGTATGTTTCACCAAATGACTCAAGGTATCTTACTTTTTGTTATGTTGAAGGTGGTCACCCAAGTGTTGAGACATTATGAGTCATGAAGCTTAAAGCCATTAAGAGTAATCTAGTAAATTTAAATTTTCTATATCCATAGCTATATCACTCCCATCATGCCGCTACTTTTATTCGATCTCGCAACCTTTCCTTTTAAAAAAAGAACCAAAATCAGTTGGCAGTTAGCCAGTTCTCCTAACTATGGAATTATTTTTCAATAATTGTTAGGAATTATTCACAGCTTAACAAGGGCTAATTCAAATTCAACCAGTCAATATTCAAAATATTGATAAGCAATGATGAAAATCCAGTGTAGATTGGGGATGTTAAAAAAACTGACATTCAAATTGGTACCCCTGACAATTTGAAGAATATTTAGGAGAGAAAGAATAATGCTCATGACTTTTTATTGGATCAGCTACAATCAGCTTTGACAAAAGAGGAAGGAGAAAAGGATAGAAACAAGGACATTTCCTGGAATTACTCTGATGTCGATCCCCAATTCTACTCTGAGTCCAACAAGAATTTACAATTATAACTCCGCAAGAAATCATAAGGGCAAAATTTTCCTTCTTTCATTTGATGTAAATAAGAATCTCACCTATGCAATGACTAATGTGTTTGAATCATATTACAAAATATTTAATATTAATTAATAATAAATATAAAATTAAAAAAAATAAAATAAACAAACCCGACAGCAATTCGAATGGAAGAAGTGCCTATCACATGATCAATAATAGTTAGACTGTAGATATGATGGATTATTCATATTGGAAAGGGATCATTGATCGACGAAACAACATAAAATTAACTTAGGCAAGAGCAGTGATTTCCACTTCGTTACGAGGCAGGATTGGTCAAAAGAAAAGGGGGTTGGATAGCTGGTACATCAAATAAATAGAGCTATTTAATTTTTATTTACTAAATATATTAATCAACTGATAAAAAAAATGGAATCAAATTGCAATAAAGCACAGTATGAAGATAATTAAAATCTGGAAACATCAATTTTACATGAACTAGTTATCAATCACATACCCTATTATGTCTAGTAAACAAGGTAATGTAATAAATTCGGTGTCTCAATTCATGAGGTGGAAACTAGTGATGGGATGTTTCCAAATAAAATCTCGATACCGATTCTGATTCAATATTAGTAACAAATAGTGATGCTCATTCTTAAATATTTTAAATATTAGTTTAAAAAAATACTATTTTCCTATCAGGGACGTCACAAGATTATATTTTAGGGGGGAGGGGATTATTTTTTGGATTATTTGTTTTGAAAATAAATTGGTATTCATAGAAAATTAAATTGATTCCACGATTCCGATTAATCTCTAGGGGAAACAATTTAGAATATTAGGGTAGTTCCGTTATATTTCAACAAATTTTCAATTATATACCCACAGCAATGAAAATTTATTTTAACTATGTTGTTGCATAGAGAGTATCATTTAATATGTTCACTTAAAAAAAATAATTTTTTAAATCGGCCAACCGGTTAACAAATCGTTTTTAAAATTGCTCACATATTAAAAAACTTTAATTACTCATTTTGGAGGTCATCTTTATGATAGAAGTATGATTTTGGTATCGAATTATATGTTTTTGGGGGCGAGGAGTTTGAATTTGATGGTATAATCAGTGTAAAACTAAGGGAAATCAATTTCAATGTTTTTATGTTCCAAGAGGCATATCTTTGGGGCCTAATTTGAGAATGAAGGATTGCACAAAATTTTGAAATAGGAAAAATATTTTTGATTCCTTCAAGAGTTTGATATTCCATAAATTTTTTTATTTATATTCGTTTCTATCTTCAACTTTAATTCAACATGCAAATTTAATGTTATTATTGATCAAGTAATATTTGTACTTAACGACTATAGACTTTGTATTTACCAGTTTTAGAAGCAGTTAATCAACTGAGAGTACTCTTAGTTGATTGATTGCTTCTATGTTTGCTTTTCTAGATTTTAAAATTAGTATATAATTAGACTTGTCTTTAGATAAATGTAAAATTGGAAATGCATCAAAAACTGACTGCTATCTCTTATGGTATACCAGAAGGAATAATAAATGTAAAATTGGAAATGCATCAAAAACTGACTGCCATCTCTAATGGTATACCAGAAGAAATAAGCAAAAGCAAGGTTGTAAGATATTTTCATCTTTTACTGAAGAAGAACTTGAACTTCTTTTGAATCCAGGTACTTGAAAATATAAAATTGGATGAAGCTATTATACTTGGTGATTTTGCAGAAAATTACCAATTATTAATACAAGAAGAAATCCAATCTTTCATTGGTGTAAGAAATATTGCACTTTGCACAAAATAGTTATATACTTCCACAATGATTGTGGGGATTTACAACCTCGATCTTTTTGTGCAATTTTTGTGCAAAAAAGAGTGTTTGAAGTTTTTGTCAACCAATTGCCTCCAAGTGTTGAAAGCAGAATATTTTTTACTGGATGTGTTGCCCAGTAAAAGAATTACAAAAATTTGCTTAGCCTAACTTTTCACAATGAAGATTACAGAATACAAGCCAGTTGCTTTTTTCTTGCACAAAATCATGGGAAGTCTCCTTATGACTAATTAGTATGATACTATTACAACTATTTGTCTATTAATTCTCTTTTTCTAGTCATTAAATACTATGTACTCTTTTAATTATATGTGAATCAGAAATACAACCTAGTCAAACAATAACATGTTAATTGCTTATAATATAAATTTACATAAAAACTTGATATAAAAAAAATAGGGATCGGAATCGGAGAATTGGGTGCTTTTTCTGGAATCGGAAAATAATCTTTAAATTACGATTACGATTCGTATTTATAACTGATATTTAATTTTGTATTACTTTTCTAGGCTATGAAAAAAAAAAGAACCCTCCAAAATTAAGGAATTTCTGCTTTTTATATGAAAATTTAATGTTTGAATTTTTTTTTCAAAAAATTTTATATTTGAAATTTAATTAATTTTTTCAAATTTTTTTCTTAAAAATTTTATTTTCTATGAATTTACTAGAATAGCATCGGCATCGGTATGGTTTTTTTTTTTAATCGTCCCATCACTAGAAAAAATACCATAAAAGGAAAAACAGTGAACTGACTAACACTTTTAACGTAGTTTTAAAGTTATAGTTATTGTTTGCATATATGTGTTAAGTTAACATTAAAACAATCTTGAACAAAAATCATGAAAAGGAGAAAGGCGGCCCTAATATTTTTAACTCACATACATTTCGGTACATTAAAGGGTTTGTATTTCAATTTTTGAGATGGATTAAGATACTTAAGAGTATTAAGTATAGTTTAAAACCTTCTATTCATTAATGATACTCAATTTGACTCCGATATAGTATTTCAAATAAAGTTTATTAGTTTAATATTCTTCCCTTACGACGATGAATTTTTGAAACTTTAAATGAAATTTGTAGCTTATCCGAAAGATTAATCCCCATTATTTGTTGATTGAAATTAATGATAACTAATCGAAGAATAAAAATGTGAGCCAGATATTTACCAGGAAATATTAAAGAATAATAGTAACGTATTGAAAATGAGAATTAATTATAGGGTTGGAGATAATATAATACGCACCGGTAATGCTTTTGTCATCCCCCCCCCTCGGGGGAAAAAAAAGAAGAAGATATACAGGGTTGGGAAATAAAACGTGGACTGTTAATAAAAGCTAATTATATAATTAAAATATTGAGTTTTGTGATTTTTTTGCATATTCCGAATCTTCTGTTCTTTCTGCATAAGTAAACAATACTATACATTTCTCAAATCTTTCATCATGAGTGAGCAAGAAGCAAAAAGGCAGAGGATCTAAGACCTTCTAGATGCCAAAATTGAGGTGGCAGAGATTATGGACATTGGAAGTGCTCCAGGAGCCTCATTTTCAAGGTGGCCAAGATGAAAAAGGATGGAAAATACCTATCAAGGAAGAAAGGAAGTGGGGGACATAACTTGAAAAGGGATTCTGAGTTTCTGGTGAACTTGAAGAAGAAGATCTAGGAAGACCCTACAAAATTTATGAATCCCCTCTCTAACAAGTTTAAAGTGGAAGAGGGGACAATCAGGAGGGATGTGAAGGAGGACTTGAGGGTATCCTCTTACACAAGGCCCCCACACCACCTGTTGACAGACACTCTGAAGGAAAGGAGACTGCAGAGGTGCAAGAAAGTTCGTCCGTGGATAGAGGCAAATAGATCCACAATAAAAATGTTCTCTTACGAGAAGATTTTCACTGTGGACCAGGTCTACAACTGTCGGAACGACTGTTGGCTTAGGGGACCACCACAGGAGGTAAGGGAGTGTTCCGTACAAAACCTCTGGCCCAAACAATGGTCATGGCGGTCGTGGCGTCCGACGACCTCGTAGTAGAACAGGAGGCCTACTACGAGGTGCTTAGGGGCACCATACTGCCATGACTCAAGGCCACCTACCCAGAGGAAAACTATGTGTGAACCCAAGATGGTGCACAATCACACACATCGGCCAAACGGCAGAAGTTCTGCTCCGACAGAATGGGTGATTTTTGGCCCAATCATCTTTGCTGGATTTGAACCTGTTGGACTTTGCTGTGTGGGGCACTTCGGAGAGGGAGATTAACCGGACATCTCACCCGAACGTGGACTCCCTGAAGGCCGCCATTGTGAAGGAGTGGAACAACTTGTTCGAGAAGTTAATCATCAATCCTGCAAGGCTTTCCGCCGCTGTGTGGAGGCTGTGACTACTGCTGAGGGCGGCTATATTGAGTGAACATGTTCACAAAGGTTTTGTAAAAAAAAGTTTCAAAATTATTTTTCAAAAAATAAAATTATTGACATTTTTCTAAAATCAGTCATTCAGTCCATGTTTTGCTTCCGAACCCGTTATACCACATGCTAAATAAGTGCTTGTATGCAAATGATTTATTCTGGAATTTATGACCTGCCACTTTTTTTAGCCACAAAGGTCTTGTTATATTTAATTGCAGTAGCCTTTAAAAGTTTCTAGTAGGAGTTGAGTTTAAATCTTATTTAAAAATGTCCAATACAAATATAAAAACCATTATGTTTCTAAACTAGTCTCCCTAATCTGGGAGGAGAAATTTCAGACATTATTTGTGCATAAACAAACTAAAATAAACATTTTTTCATCTCGTCATAATGAGTGAGGAAAAAGGCAAAAGATAGTGCATCTCAAATCTCCATCTCAGCATTTGAAATTTGAGGTGGCGAGGATTATGGACATTGTGAAGTGCCCCGAAGAGCCTGGTTTTCTAGATGACCAAGATAAAGAATGATGGACAAGGGATCTCAAGGAAAACAGGGAGTGGAGGGTACAATTTAAAGAAGGATCCGGTGTTCCTCTTCAGCTTGGAGAAGAAGATCCAGGAGGACCCCACGAATCGATGAATCACCTCTCCAATGACTTTTCCGGGGATACTAGGACCATCAGGAGGCCTTGAAGGGCGACTTGGGATTGCCCTCATACACAAGGACCCCGCCACCTTAATGACAGAGGCAATTTAAGCCAGGAGGCTCGAGAGGTAAAGAGGTGTAGCCCCTTTCTCGCTAATTTTGAACCCAATGGACTTTGGTGTGTAGGGGACTTTGGAGAGGGAAAATACAAAACTCCACACCCAAATGTGGACTCACTGAAGGCGACCATAGTGGGTGCGTGGGCCAACTTATTGGAGGACTTTGTCATCAACTCCTGCAAGGACTTTTTGCCATATGTGAAGAATGTGATTAATGCTGAACGTGGCCATATTGAGTGACCAAGTTTGAAAGGCCTTGTTTACAAGTTTCAGTAATATGAAGGTAAATAGTGATCTTTTGGATGTGAAAATAAATGGATTATTCTATACTTTTATCTTCTATCAAAAATTTATCTTTATAATGGTTATTTTTATTATAAATCAGACCCTACTTTATTTAAAATATGTTATTAAATAACCATACTTTTGTGAGTCGATAATCAAATTACAGACGTAATAATAAGCTATTTATCTCTAATTATACTACTTTTCTAGTCCTTAATCGAGCAAAAAAGAAAGTTCAAATTTAAACATAGCATGAGAATTTTCATTATATATTAATTTGATATAATTCAAATATCACTGTTTATTATTGGCATCAAGTAGCATTCCATGCTGATGTTAAGTTATTTTAATTCTTAATACCTTTTGATGGAGTATTATCAAGATTTGTTGAAAACTTGTCCATTTTATGTTGTTTGAGTCCTTAAGATGGCTTATCATTCAATTATGATTCAATTTACGACGTCAGTGACAACGCTCTATAGGTCCACTAGCTTAATGTGCCAAGCATTTAATATATACACGTTTTTATTGGGTTTGATTAACTTTTGTTTAAGTAGTATCACAAAGTATGAAAAAAATAAAAATAGTATCTATTCTCACCCTCTCTGCACGTACCCGCTATTGCTGTCAGATCCAAGGATCGTAATTCATGATACAGGGGATCTAGGGGGAGACTTTGATGTTCAGAAAACCGATGTAAACCTAGCATAATGTGCAACTGAAGTGGTAGAGTTACATTTGTACCGGACTTACTCTCCCTTACTATAAAAGTTCGTATTGGAGCTTGTCATGTATAATCAGGTATACTTCAGGCATTCAACTGTGTTGTTCTTAGGCCCAGCCTCTATGCAATGTGTTGATATGATGGAATCATCGCTGGCCACAGCTGTAAAAACCATGACTCCGGCAGCCATCTTAAACTTTAATACTGGTGGGACTTCAATCGAATCAAAAGCGATTACTTTTACATTTTTTTATAGATAATTATATAGGCTGGACAATTCAAGCCTCACTCAAAATTTCCTTATTGATTGTGTGCCTCTTTTATCATTGGAAAACAAGCAGAATATGATTCTAGATAATAAGTCTCTTTTTTCGATGGTTTTGTCTGCAATGCATATTCTATTCTGCTAATTAGTATATTTATTTATCCATAAAAATGTCTCATTTCATTTGGTATATGTAAATGTACAAATTATATTTGTCGCTAATAATTTATTGAATCTATTAATCTTTATATTAATAACTTCTATATCGTATAATTTGTCATTTTTAATTTGTCTGATTCTATGGATATTACAATTTGTAATTCATATTTTTAATAATAGTTTATTGTTTTTTTAGTAGTATTTTTTTAATTTACCAATATTAATTTCCCTTCCTAACAAATATAGGTAAGTCTATGTCAAATCGACCAAAAAAACAAACACACACACACACACAAAAAAAGCCAACACGAACCTCTCAGAATTTGAATGATTTTTGGCACACAGGCTCAAATTCATGAATCAATTAAGTTTGCCAAATTTCAGCGAATTTTCAAGGTCGTTTTAATGCCTTTTTACGGGACGCTACTTTTTCTTGTATATTTTTTGATAAAAAAGGCTGACCTGTTCAAATTTGGTTCTTAACTATTTTAAAGAGTGAAACTTTCAAAAATGAAGTCAAAAGTAGAATAGAAAAATCTTAAATGAACAAGCAAGTACTTGATCAACAATAAAAAAAATACCCGATCTCTTATGACAATGAAAGCTTTAGCAAAATATTTTAAATATGTAGGGTATCACTGTGCCAAAAATCGTGTTTTTTTAATTATCATAGCTCCCAGGGTGGGACTTAAAAGTTAAGTTACTTTTTTCCGGAAATTTGGACAATTTTACGTATGTGTTTCTAACTTAAACTTATTTTATGATTTATATAGACTGACAAAAGAAAGCTGAACTTATCATTTATAATATTTATTAAAAGTTGAGAAATTAAAAAAAAAAAAAATATGAGTAGTTTATAGTATATCACTTTTTTATAAAGTTGACTATAAATTTAAAATTGTTTGTTCATTCTTTTTTTAGATTTGGAACTATCTTCCTCTCGTTCTTGTTGCTGTTGTAGTCACAATAACATCACTATCCCTTTTTGGGGTTTCACCCCTCCCCCCACCCTATTTTCTTCGTCCAAAAAGTATCGTAGGAGCTTACAAAAAACACGTCTACAGAGTTACTAGTCTGACTCGACATCTGAAAATGGAAAATACTACAATGCAATGCTAGAGTCTAAAATTTTATATCCAAAATGAGGCATTATTTTGTGGCATTTCTTTTAAAAAAATTGAAAATTGAAGTTTGATGAAAAAATGAATAAAAAAAAATAGGAGAAAAATTATTCATAAAATGACAGATATTTCAGTTAAACATCAATTTTTATGGGTCAAATTTATACGCAAACGAATTTTCAGAATTTTTTCTACAAACTTTATTCCATTTAAAAATTCAATATTTCATTTAAAATTCATTTTTTGCACCTAAAAAAAAAGAAATTGCAATCTTCACCGATTTCTTTTTTTGCCCAGGGTTTTTTTAGGTAATGTATAAGCTTTATGGACACCCCAAAAATCTAAAACTCCGTCTTAGTCTGACTAGGTACAAAAGTTGCACCCATGCAAAGTTTCAGCCTCTTAGGTTCAACAGTGTAGAGAACACACTCACACATACTATTTTATATATATATATATACAGATTTACCAGGAGTAACTCAAGTTTGATTTTCTAAAATGCAAATCTTGTACTCAAGTTAGGATTTGAAGGGATTTAACGGAGGATTGAATACTATATTAAATGCAATAATTTTGTGCTTTTCTTATGAAATAAATATATATTATTTAAGTTGGACATCATTTATAAAGCAAAAATCAAGCCCGTGCAGGTGCTCGTTAAATTAAAAGCCTAACGCTCAACCAACTGACCTACATGGGCCTACTTAATTTTATATAAAACAAACAACATACCTACAAATATAATGAAAATATGATAATGGATAGAAAAAGTTATAGATTGCTTCCTTAAAAATTTAACTCATGTCAAATTAACAATTTGATGGAGCTAGTTAAACATTTTAAACATTCAGATAAAAATTTGAAACCGTCGTATTCTGAAATTCGAATTTTCAAGGACTTTGTTAAAATCAATATTATATACATATGCATCGTATTTGGCATTTCTTCTTCAAAATTGAAAAATTATTAAGAAAATGACAGATATTTATATAAAACATCAATTTTTATTTTTCATTTTTATATACAAACAAATCTCCAGACAAATTTATATAAACTTAATTTTATCTACGAATCCAATATTCAATTGTAAATCCATTTTTTTCAACTAAAAAAATATATATTTTTTGATTTTGAATAAATTTAGAAAACGTCTTTTATAGTATAGTTGATTTTGAGATGCCACTCACTTTTTGATTTATAACTAGTTTATAATCTAGTTTCTTTGAGCTCCGAAAACTGTTTTGTGTTTTGGGTATAGAATAAGCCCCTGTATATGACCCCCTCCCCCTCCCCAATCGACACCCTGTTCAAAAAAGGTACCTATGCAAAGTTTCAGCCTCCTAGGTTCAACGATGTGGTCACCCATAAAGGACACACACACACAAACTCTATAATATTTTAATTTATTAATAATACTATTAATAATTAATACGGCTAAGGTGATAATCATAAGTTTTTGATTTCTCATCAATTTTAAAGGAATAAACTTAAGAGATCTCAATGAGTACATCTTATAATATAGAAATATGAAATATTGTGCAGAAACATGTCATATTCTATCCTCCAAAATAATAGCATCATAGGGAGCTGATTTAAAAAACAAAAAAACTTTAATAATAGTACCATATGTCTCAATCCCTCCCTCCCTCTCCTCGCACTCGCTTGTATGCCCAGCCCTGGTAATGGCCCATGGAAATACTACAGGGTGTCCACGATAAATTGGAACTACTTTAAACTTCATCCAGATCCATAATGTGGATATTCGGGGTTAAATCATGCTAATATAAAAGGTTGCGTGAACAATACACTATAACTTCCACCACAATTGTTTTGACAACAAACAATAGTCCTCATGGAACATAGAGACGCCATCCTCGAATTGGCTCGTGCGAACACAAGCCCTCTGCTATCTACAAGCTTCTTAACTAAAAGACCACGGTGTACCGGGTCTTCAATGCCTGGGAGGTTGAGGGGAAGGTCTGCCGCAAGGCCCACAACAAGAGAAGTGACCGAATCCGCCTCCCCGCTTCCTTGAAGGCCTCCGGAAGTCCATCAAGGCTTCGCCGGGGACTTCCTTGTCCAGGTTGGCCAAGAACCGTGGAGTGAGCAAGCACCTGGTCTCCAAGGCTGTGAATGAGGACCTCGGGTAAGGTCATACCAAATGGCTAAACAACACATCCTCACGGGATCCATGATGGCCACCAGGCTCACCAACGGTAAGCGTCTCCTGAATGACCTGAAGAGCCATGGAGGAAGAATTAAAATTGCTTTACTGTGAAGGACTGAATCATTTCTTTCTTGTGCGACTTTGTTTATAGAGAAAGCCCATACTCTAAGATCTGATTGCTGTCCCTTTTGAACTATTTTGAGAAAAAAAATTTGTGGTGAACACATAAATTAATCGGAAAAATACAAGAGTCGTCACCTATGAGTCGACTGAAGTACCACCAGTTTTGAAATTCAAGAATGCGGCCGGAGTCATGGTTTTTGGAGCTGTGCGCAGCCACGATTCCATCATACCAACACATTGCATCGATAAATTTGACTCATAAAAAATGATGTTTAACTGAAATATCTGGTTTTTTTAAATAATTTTTCATATTTATTGATAAATAAATATACTAATTTGCAGAATAGAATATACATTGCAGACAAGAACATCGAGAAAAAAGAGACATATTATAGTTAAGAGTCTAGAATCGTATTCTGCTTGTTTTCCAATGATAAAACAATCAATAAAGAAATCAAGGGTGAGGATTGAATTGTCCAGGATATATAATCATCTATTTAAAAATGTAAGAGTCATCGCTTTTGATTCGATTGAAGTCCCACCAGTATTAAAGTTTAAGATTGTTGCCGGAGTCATGGTTTTTGGAGCTGTAGACAGCGATGGCTCCATCATGCCAACATATTGCATCGAGGCAGGACTTTAGAGCAACACAGCTGAATATCTGAAGATCTTGCAAGGCATCTTAATAACAATATAGGAAGGAGGAATGGTTTAAACAATGTGGTACTTGTGCAATACTCTGATTTATGTCATCTCTCCAAGGCAACTCAGTCATTCACATCTGAGAGGTTCCCCTTTTTCGTGAAACCTGAAATATACCCTAGTAATAGTCCAGATTTGATCATTCGCGATTTCTATTTTGTGCATCCTTCTAGAACAGGTTAACAAACGTTCTTAAAACAGTGTTAATTCCTTCAAAGCTAGCATAACTAAGAACTGCTGGATGATCCCAGCTGATCATGTAACCAAGGTTGCAGTACGATTCAGACAAAGGATCACAAAGGTTATTGAGGCTGGTCACACCAAACGAATCAAAACACAACATCATTGGCAACAACTTGACAAATTTTCATTAGATTTGATCAATAAATGACCATGCTATCAATGTTATACAAATTTGGCTGAGAATAGATTCCCGATTTATATCTAAAACGTTCAGTTTTATCGGAGTAACTTTTATTGTGAGATCTCCATTTTTGTATTTATTATTTACCAATATGAACATAAAATAGAGCATTTTGTTGTTCAATCTAAATCTTTATAGCAATACTTGTCAGGAAATTAGTTGATTCCTACATAATGTATTCATATATATTCAATATTTTAATGTTTCAATGTATGACTTATGTTTAAAAATACTGTAGTGTATTTACAAATATTTATTTATTTAATGCTTCTTCGAAAGAGACAATTAATAGAGCAAAAAATTCGCAGTATCATTATAGTAAAAATAAATTTTGCATAAAAAATACATGATGAGGATCGTTTTTTTTTTAAATGAAAAGATTTAATGAATAAGTATGTAGTTAGACAACTTGAAATTATTAATCATTGCATGTATAATTGCTCATTCATTTAAGTTATAAGATGTTTTTTGTACAATCATTCAGACAAATTTTAACTGAATTAAAATATTTTTTAGAAAACTTATACATATGTATTCCATAGAGTTGTAGAAATCATGTACTTCAACTAAGGCAAGACTGTTGTTCTGCTTGCAACCTGAAAAATGTTTTTTTTTACCATCCAAAGCTGTCATCATTATTCTTTTATACTTGAAGGCAGAAAATCTAAGCTTAAAGTAATCACTAAATATTTGTTAAAGAGTGATAAATGTAAGTCCTTGTTGGACTCGGAGTATAATTGATGATCAATGATGTAAATCCGGTGTGTTTTTTAGCTGGCCCATTAATTTGTAATTGGTAGTATAGAAAAGGAATTTTATCTTCCGTAGCAGTTGTTATTATTATTTAATTCCTGAGTAGTGTACATCCTTTCCTAAATAGATTAAATTATATTCAAAACCTTTTTGAGCCTTCGTGTGTGACCATAAAAGACGTAGCGTAACCCTGAGGATTTGTTACGGAGTTCTAATTTTAAGTCCTTGTTAGACTAAGAGTAGAATTGGGGATCCACATCAGAGTAGTTCCAGGAAATGTCCTTGTTTCTATCCTTTTCTCCTTCCTCTCTTGTCACAGCTGATTGTAGCTGATCTAATGAAACGTCATGAGATTGAATGAGCATGATTCTTTCTCTCCTCCAAAACATTTTTCAAATTGTCAGAGCTACCATGTTGATCTTCAGTTTTTTTTTAACATGCCCATTCCACACTGGATTTTCATCTGTGTTGATGATCGACATCTGAGTATTTTCTGGTTATGTTTATGTTAGACACAGAATGGGATTTGTTTTTATATATATTGTATCAGAGTAACTCTGATACAAATTAATTATAGCTTAGCTGCTCTTCTCCCAAACATTATTCAAATTATCAGGGTTACCATGTTCTTTTTTGTAAATGTACATACATAGAGTAACAATCAATGCCAAATCTTCATTATCAAGGAATCGGACAACTTCTGATGGTTTCCTCTTGTTCTTTGAGGTAGTGATTTCTTCCTCGTTAAGCTTGACATATCACTTAAAGCCTTTCCCATTACATTAAACTTTTTTGAATATTGACAATTCATCTAAGGTCAAATTAATAAGAATTTTTTCTTCCGACTCATGGCTTTTTTTGTCCTTAAATTGTAGGATATCAAAAGAAGATTGAGAAAATCCTAGGTTACTATCTACATAAGAATATCCGTTTCTAATTGTACTGCGACTTGGTAAGCAAAAGTCGAAAGTCTTCCTTGCATAATTATAGGCTTTTGTGGAGTAAAATGACAATTTCAAAGCGAACGCTCGAAGCTCAGGGGAGCTACGGCTTCCCTTTCCATTATTTCCGAGTTGTCTCCTCTTCAAAAGACTTTTAGGTACGTCCGACATTGTTTCAAGAATAGATGTCGCCTCTTCTGAGATCCATCTCATGGACTTGAATTAATTGACTCCGTCAACTATGGTTGATAACTTCTTACCTAACTCATTTTTTTCTATCTGAACTTTTGTTATCTTGATGAAAGGTAGGAAATCATATCTCCTTGCCATTGGAGTTTCTTCTTGATGTTTTGAGCTGATGAAAGACAGTCGGGGTGATCCAACTCTACATTATTTTGAGCTTGCAGGAACATAATATCTAGCGCTGGCTCACAAGACGTTTTAACTACTTTGGGGGATGAGGAATGTCTCTCCATGGCGCACTTGCGTTTTAAACTGGTTCTAGCTACATCTTCTTGAAGATGAGGCAAAAATACTTTGAATATCGTAGGCACAGAATTTTCTCTTAACCTTATAATATCCAAAGTTCTAGAAAAACACTGAGGATCAAAATGTTTGAAACAAATCCTTGAATGCTCCTTTCGAGTAAAGTTCTTCAACTTGACGTTCCTTACCCATTGTCGGCACCTCTCTGAATACTTCAAAAATTGATGAAATGAAATTTCACTCTTAGCCAAACCTTTGTCCTTGCACGCAAACGCAACACAAGACATTATTTGCAATTTCACTTTAAAGCATAGCTATGAATAACTTAGGAATACATAAACTGGCTGCCGACAGCTACTTTTTATTATATAGGTTGTGCAGTTAATATATAGGTCTGTGGTGTAATGAACGACCTCATCATGCCAATGAGAGTGACCAAAAGAAAAAAATCTTTGGGTATCTTTGGGACTTGTGGCCAAATTACAATCATCTTGTACATTTGTGGCCTGGTCAACAGTTCAAAAATTATCATTACCTTAGAATGTTTTATTCATCCAATTCATAAGTTTTGTTCCTTTGGTCACTCTCATTGCTATTATGAGTATATACTCAGATAGCCATTGATATTTCGGGGTCCTTATAGATTCTGGTCTTGATCTCGAGCAATTTAGATTCTGTCTGTTTCCTATTGTGTCCACCGCTACTTTTTTCTTCTGAAGACAATTTCCAGACTTGACCATATCCTTGAATTTATAAATAAAAGTTCTGGAGCACTTCTTGTCCATGATCTTTGAGATTGACAAATTGGCTCTTAGAACGGCTGCAACTCTTTGCCTTCATATCTCTAGACTGAAGCTAGATATCAATAAAATTATAAAAAACAAAATCAAGGTCTTTATCAGTTCTAAAACTTGAAATTAAGGATTAACAAAGTTTTTTTTTTTGTAAAATAATAAAAATCTGGCTCAAGAACTCGAAATTTGATTTTTCTGACTATTTGAGCTTAAATGGAGCGGGTAACCGTGCCCATTGGCTGAATTAGACGAAAACAGGGGGAATGTTCAGCTAAATTTTTGTTTTCTAACATATTAAAGGAACATTACTATTGTAAACTTCATAGTGGAGTACTTCTGGGCCAAAGGTATAACTAACACAAAAAAGTAAACTGACTTTGGACAGGAGTTTCTCATTAACAAAGCGTTCCAAATAAGCTTCAAGATAATATTCTAAAAGCTACTTTTATTTTCAGTCAAAACCATATAACCGTTGAACTTGTAATTCTTATGGTTCTTGCACAAGACGCAAATATCCGTTAAGTATTCATTTGTACACGATTTGCTCGACCGCACTGTAATTAATTCATAGGGATGAACCAATTGGAAACATCGGTCAGATTGTATCGATTTTCTATATTCCCATTAATGAGCTTAAAAGGATAAAATAATATAAATTTTATTAACTAGGTACATCCAATTCCCATGAAGTAATAATTATGGCTAATGAGTGAGCCGGGAGTAAGAAGATTTGCATATCTTTTCTCTTAGAGTTTGGAACACAGAGAATGTGTATATTGATCTATGATTTGGAGTCACAATTTTAAAATAGCTGCAAAAACGGAGCCGGGATTTCTAAACACTACAAATCCAAACTCAAGCAACTATTCGAATCATACTCTCAAAATTAAATTCAAATTCTCACCCCCTAAAACAATGAACTAACATAAACATTTCATTAAAACTACAAAAATTATGAATCAATTATTCTTAACTTATAGATTGGAAAAATATTTTGCGATTTTAGCTCTAAATCCAACCATTTGATTTATGCGACTCCAAGTCCATTGATTCATTGTGAAAATACACTCTGCTCTACACACTTTATGAATTAATCACATTAGTATCCAAAAATCAATCAAAGAACAATATTTCATATTTATTAATTATTTGAATGAAACTTACAACATAATGATCTTGTAGACACACGAACTGAAGTTGTTCATCAGTTTAAGTAATTAGTTTGATAATAATATATTGAACATTTACGTTAGAAAACTTTTTAATATAAATCTATTTTGATTTTGAACTGAATACATTCATTTTTTTATTAGTATATTTATTGTCTAATTTTATGATTTTGACATTTACTTTATTATTAATAATTATATAGATCTCATCCGTTGAGATATAAATTAGGATAGATTAGGAAAAAGGTGATCTTTTTTATTAAACTCCACGTCTGGCTTTTGTTTAGCAACTTAAAGTTATGCCATATTTAACTGAATTGATGTCAGAACATAAAAATGTTATTTGGATCAATATATTATTTCAATATTCTGGATTTATAATTTATTGTTATTAGATATTCGATTCCAATTGTTTAATTTTGTATATTTAACATAAATATATGATGATTTATTTTTTAGTATGTAGATTATATTTAATTTAAGCCTTCTTTTTAAACTTGGAACTTCAAATATATTTCGAAATACTCTACTGTGTCGTTTCATTAGTTATTATTCTGAGAATATACTTCATAATGAATTACAATTTCATGGAGTGTGACGTTTTCTAATCTACTGTAACGGATAAAAAACGTCTAAGTCAATTATACGTAGTATATCTTCATTAAACATTTTGCTAATAAATACTTTCGTTATACCCTCAAAAATCATAATAAAGCAGGCAGATGATAATCACATCAGTATTTTAAACAATGATACCATAAGTTTTTCTCCCCCCCCCCCCTTCTCCTTGCACGCGTTTTTCTCTACAGAATTATCAACTTTGAGTCTATAGGTATAACTTGCAACTAACTACTTCAAATATTATATCTTTATAATTTTACAAAGTTCATGTGCGTTTACCATGTCGAATTTATCATCAAAATTGATGTTTTTATCACAAAAGAGGGAACCTTCAGTTACTCGGGGAGTGAAACGCTATGGAGTAAGTGTCTTGTTACCCACTGGAGTATTATTCTAAGAACTCCGTTGGTTTTTCCATTTGATTTTTAACCATATAACACAAGGTTGAGTGGCTGAGCCTTGCTCTACTCCATATATTAGTAGAACTTAATGTAGATTGGTACATTTGAAAATAAATTTGTAACAATACATGAAAAAAATAGAAACTATTACAAAATATTATTATTTCAAACATTTTTTTAAAGAAATAATAAAAGACTAAGAACATGAATATCGTTATTCTATTGCAAAAAAAATTCTTTTTAAATTTTTGATAACTCTTGCAGGATGGATCGCATTTAGAAAAATTTATTTCTATCTGATAGATTTTTAAATACTTTCCATGCCTACAATTTATAGAAATCTTTTGCTTATTGTTCTTCTAACATTTGAATATTCATTTTTTGTGCAACGGAATGAATGAAAGTGATATTAACTTCAGATACAATACCTTATTTGAATTAGATATAAGACATTTACCCCCTCGACATTCACTTCCATTACTTTTAATCCTCTAAGATTGGATGTTTTATCATTTTTCGTTCAAATTCAGAGTAACTATTTGAAATTACTGTTCTGATAGTATGAAAATGATCTAATGCTCTATTACTTATATTTTGATAAGAATTCTGTAGGATGATTGTTTCGCTATAGCTAAAATTAGATTCAAATGGCTTTAAATAACTATGTATGAGCAACCAAATTTTACCATTTGCTAATTGATTTGTGAATATTCCAAATGTTTTAAGCATTTACATCTTTAGTTAATGGTTACCTTTAATAATTTATCTTTATAGAGTGTGAGATATCTAAGTAAAATGAAATATTAATTGGTATTGGAGTATTTACCATAGTCATTTATCCATTTATATATATTCGCTGTGTGAATGATTAAACTAATTTATTATTATAATTACTTTTTATATACAAAATTATTTTCAGTGTTGTCATTTTCATATTGGGGTTGGGGGATAACAGATAAAAGGGGCCATGTTCTTTGCATAGGGAACCTCATGGTTCCTAAATCTGAATTACTATTTAAATAACTAATTTATTTTAACCGGAAATAACTATTTATTAGGGGATAGTTGTTCCATCACAATTTCTGTACTTTATGTTCAAAAATATAATTTCCTATAGAACTAAGGAAATTAGAACTCGGATTCGTAATCAAGACTTCAAACAAAACCAAGACTTTGTATCAAAAGAACTGTCAAACAACAGCTTCATAACCCAACATTGGACGAATAACTATTTTAAATAATCAAAAACTATTTCTTTAAATAAAATGAAGACAAATGATGACTTTAACCACTCTCAGAATCCCTTTCTAGAATAATATACAGCATTTTTGTAACGAGAAATTTAGTACTATTTCAATTTTGAATATTGATATTTAATTATTATCAAAATTATTTATTTTGATAAATATAATGTTAATTATACTTTAGTGAATTATAAATTGTAAAAACAAAGGGAACGTACAGTTTGAAGTTTAGACAAACTACACCATCATTGAAGCAGAAAAAAAAAAGATAAATTGATTTTAAATAATAAATAAGTATGAATTAGATATTTTTCTACTCAGTCATGTGTATAAATATATTTTACTATCTTGGAAAAATTGCACGTGAGCATATATATTAAGTGTACCTTCCTTGTCTACTTATGATAAGTCTTATAATGCTTCCGCAAGCATCCTAATCGTGTAAAATTACTAAAGCAGGAACCACATTGGAATTTTTTTATCTTCTCATGGACACCTTCCATATGCCTCTTCAAGTCACCAGAGCCTATAAAAGAGCTAGAACAGTAAGTACAATTAAATCTTTTTATATTCTTATGAACACATTCAATATGCCTCTTCAAGTCTGAAGAGCGTGTAAAAGAACTAGAGCAGTCACTACATTTGAATTTTCTAATCTTCTTATGAACAGCTTCAATATGTCTCTTTAAGTCTCCAGAGCGTGTAAAAGAAATAGAGCAGTCACTACATTTGGATTTTTTTATCTTCTCATGAACACCTTCAATATGCGTCTTCAAGTGTCCAGAGTTTGCAAAATAACTAGAGCAGTAAGTACATTTCAATGTTTTTATTTTCTCATGAACACCTTCAATATGTATCTTTAAGCCTTGCTTGTATGTAAAAGATCTGGAGCAGTCACTACATTGAAATTTTTTTATCTTCTTATGAACAACATCAATATGCCTCTTCATGCTTTGAGAGGTTGTAAAAGAACTAGAGCAATCACTACATTGGAATTTTTTTATCTTGTTATGGACACTATCAATATGCCTCTTCAAGCTTTGAGAGGTTGTAAAAGAACTAGAGCAATCACTACATTGGATTTTTTTAATTTTCTCATGAGCACTTTCAATATGGGTCTTCAAGCTTCTTGATTGTGTAAAAGAACTAGAACAGTAACTACATTTGAATTTTCTCTTCTTCTTATGAACAGAGCTTCTAAAAGCACTAGAGGACATTTTAATTTATAATAATTAATAACACTATTCTAATAACGTCAAACGTCAAACTTAGAGACAAGGAATAATGCCAATATTATAAATAGGTAGGTTACAAAAAATAAAATATAGCTGAATTAAGGACTTTATACAGGTTTCTACGATTTATATTAGTGGAGAATTTTGTTCAAACCAAAATGACTTCAATTTGATGGATAAGCACTGAGTTACTTATTGCACTTTTCTAAGCCGAACATTGAAAATAATTCTTCTCATGCCTCCTCAAAAAATGACGTCACTTGTTCTTTTGAATTTTTTGTTTATATTAAATATAATAAACAGCCTATAGAGGTCTAATACTATCTGGAGGAGAACAAGCTCCAATCACGCAACCTATTGTGTTGAAAAACATCCTTTTTAATAATAAATTGGACTTCGTGAACTCATATGAACTTTGTACAATTATAAAGCTGTATTATTTATTGTATTTGTAATTTTCTCTAGACACTACGTGGTAGTTTAAGCTACTTTTCCATTTGGGATAATATTTGAAATCCTAAAATATAGTGTTTGAGCCAAAAATGTTAATGTATACAACTCAAAATCAAAATAGATATATTTTAAAGTGTGTTTAAAGAGTAAACTTTAAAAAACCAATAAACTAATCATTTAAAATAGTGAATTTGCCCTTAACAAAAAAGTGTCACCTTCAGATCAGGTTTGGACAAGATTATGTTGTAAGTAAAACCCTATATTAGAATAAACAGCCAATGAGTTCTTATACCATCTGGAGGAGCACAAGTTCGAATCACGCAACCTGTTGTGTTGAAAAACATCCTTTTTGATAATAAATTGGACTTGGTAAACTCATATTATATATACTATTATAGGGCTTTTGGTGTAAGCATAGATATATTATATTATATCTCTACAGTTGTAAGCTTCATTCAAATAATATTAAATGCTTCATTGATCATTGAATAATAATATAATTAATTAATAACGATGATTACTTGTATTTTAGGATAGAAAACTTCATACAAACTGTATCGATTACTCCTATCCCCAATTCAAGAGTTAAGAAGGATCAAAATAATGTATTTTAAATTGATCCTCTTGAGAAACTGAGACTTAGCTTCATATGCTTTACTATGATATTGATAATCTAAATGGGGTTGAATGTATTTAATCGAATGAAGACTTTTTCAAATTGTAGAATCAAGAATGTAAATTGATGAGACAGACCCGGAGAAGAGGACTCAGGATTCCAATTCTTTGGAATAAAGGAGCATTGATGGAGTTGTCGGATGAGATCCTACTTCAGGAGACGAATGTTTTTACTTGATTAGTTATTATTATTATTTATTTGCGTGTATTTTATGCAATTGAAATGTTAAAATAGACACCGACGTTTTAGCTAAAGCAGTTGGGGAAACTACTCGATTGGGACAAAAATTAAAAACAAAAAAAAACGTGTCAAACAGGATGGTGGGGACACACTAATAATTTTTTACTGGGAGCCTTGTGTTCTGGAAACGAAGTCCTACTTTGTTAATGAAAAAATTGAGAAGAATCCCAGCCAATCGATGAATGCGATCGCTGACAGTATTGACGTAGCGCCCTCTTTAATTGTCTATTATGCCATCAATGAAGACCTACAGTAGTACAGCTACACATATGTCAAGGAAAGCTTCTAAGCCCGTCAAACAGGGAGAAAAGGGTCACTCGAACCAAAACTTTGATCAAACTAAAACATAAGTCTCATGTGAAAGATCTTGTCTGGTTCTTCTATGATTTTTTTTTTATTTAACTCAGAAGCATAACTCGAGGAACAATATATGGTTAGAAAAAAGTCTTTACAACGTTCTTAGAATCGTGAAGGCCACAGCAAGCTATGGTTATTGTGGTTGTTAGCAGCGAGGGTAACGTTATATCCCCCTTCACCCGTCAAGCAGGGCCTAAAAGTTATCGCCAAGTTCTAAATCAGTGTTCTGCTCATGAAAGTCTTCCCCTAGATCCGCAAGATTATGAAATATCAACCTTGGATCCGACAGCAAGACGGGTCACTATGTCACACCAGCAAAATAACTCATTCTCTTAACTATGAGAATGTGATATACGTCCTGCCGAGTTCTTGGCCTCCTAACTTGCCGAAATTGAAGATTGAAGGCAAAAAAAACTGTTAACAGAACCGTGACTTAATTTCTCCCTCATTTCTATATCCATGAATGATCTTAAATTCGCTAGCTGTTTTGCATGAGAGTAGCTATCAACTCCTGCTAGTTGCCTGTAGTCTTCAAAACTGGGTTTCCATTCAATAAACTCATTCAAATCCATGCTTCCTCTCAATAGTTCCGGTTCTTTATATGCAACTTTTCCGTATACTTTACACTTTCCATCCTTTGAAGGCAGATACTGATGCTCCTTGCCTGCTAGTTCCTCCATTTTTTTTCGTGAGCTCCTTCATAATTTCTTCATGCATGCGATCTCTCTCTTCCATGAACATCAAGATATCCTCTTGTTCCTCCTTTGTGTCAGACTTGAACTCCATTAATTCTAAAATATCCTCTAAGACGTGAAATCTTCCACGGGCCATTTGATGAGAATTTTCTACAAATTCTATTCTGTTTGAACGCTTCACTTCATTAAAGATCCTTGTGTAATTAACTTTGTATGCCTTAACTTTTGATTTTATAAAGTCAAACTTCTTACTTTTAAGTTCCTCCATTATGTTTTTTAAGATTGGTTCTGGTTTATCGACTGCGCCATATGATATACGTGGATATGAGATATATGAGGATATGGAGTTTATATATATATACTTTATTCTACACGAGGAGAATCCAGAATTAATATCATATTAATATATTATTATACACAAAATACACACGGAACATTTATACATAGGTCACTAAACTTATAGCTATGAAGATATATAACATGTATAATATATAAGTTCTTTCTTCCAATTGTATATTTACAAAATTTCAATATCCTTGTCAAAGCATATGAAGTAATTCTATGTTTTATTTATTATATTATTCAATTTAATATACAACCAAAAAAAAGAACAGTTCAAATGAATGGTTGAAGAAAATTCTCTTACATTCTATGTTAAAAAAATAATTTTATTGTTTTGTTTTAAAAAATACCAAGAGGCACACGTCTAATGGAATATGAGAATATACGCAATCTTTTTACATTAAAATTTTTCCGGTTCTTTATTTGATCTAAGATGAAAGAAAGTCGACAAATACCGCATCATATTAATCAAAGAATATTCTTTACATGGAACAAACACTCTTTTTCCCCTTTTTTCTTTTTGTGACCAACCAAAGGATATTTTTAAAGTAGAATAGGCATAAAATGAAATACTTCCTGACATTTAAACAGTCGTGCGATAAAGAATGTCTTAAATAACATTTTTATCATCATTTTATATTATCAAAATAATAAATATTGTTATATATAATAATATATAAACCAAAGTTTATCGTCTGTCTGTATGAGTGTATGAAAAACAGTCACCAGGTGTACTTTATACAGTGCTCCCTGATTTATACTAATACAGTATAAGGAAAAAATAGTATAACATAAGCTAGGGAGTACTGTATAAAATAAATGAAATCTTGAAGCTGTTTAGTTCTACTCATGTTGAAAAAGAAAAAAAAGGAAATACTTTATACATATATATATATATGTTAGGATTTAAATATTTTTATTCTAACTGAGTGAATATGATCATTCCTTTATATGAAAATAAAAAGGGGAAAAAAATGAGAAAAATAATACAAGGTGCTATGGCGAATAATTAATATCATCTAAGTAAGTCGAACTCCTACACTACTCCCCCTAGACGACAGAGAGAGTAAAGAGATCGTCTAGTTAGTAATACACAATAAAATGAATTATAAGAACATTGATAAATAAACAAATATATCATTTTCCAGTTGTAGACCTTGTGCATCTTATAGTCGGAAACGCTGGAAGGATATATGTAACTCCAAATGCAAGTGGAAGTCTATCCATCGAGATATTGTCATTTCTTGATCCAAAGTCCAATTTATAGTAACGATCGTTCCTCTCAATCTCCTTAAACGGACCCAAGAATGTTGGAGAAATATACACTTTTATGGATTTATTTTTAACAAAAACGAATTCAGTTTTTTAATTGTTTGTTAATGGCCCCTTTATTAAAGTGTCTCGGAGGAACGTCTATTATTTTTTCCATTTTTTTAAAGAAAATTTCGACGTCGAGGTTGCCAGAAGTAAAAGTGGACGCAATAAAGAAATTAAAGGCCATGGACCCTGAGCGGTCTGTGAGTGAGTAATTGAAAAGGTGAATATTTAGAACCCGGGTCTATTGGTACTGAGTTCTTCAATCCCCATAAAACTACAGGTAATGCTTTGATCCAGTCTTCTTTTTCTTCCAGCATTCGTGCTACTAGCCCGCTCTTAAATGATCTGTGGAAACGTCCTGTGAGTGTGCTCTTGCTGCAATCCCAAGTGTCCTGCAAACACATAACGAACTTGTGAACTGTGTTCCTCAGTCAGACGATATAGTTTCTGGAACTCCAAACCTCACTTCTGGCCACCTTGAGAAACGATCCATAATAGTTAGGGCGTAGTGCTGCCCCTGAATTAGTGGGAATGGACCGATTATGTCTACGTGAATAAAGGAAAGTCTTTCACATGGAGGTTCGAAAGGTTACGTTGGTTCTGTTTTCTGACACGCTAAACACTCTCTAGTGAAGTTGCTGACGGCTGCTCTCAAATTAGGCCAAACATAAAAAAGTGAAACCCTCCTTAACGTTTCTTTGAATCCCGGATGATTGTCCTTGTGTACGGAATGCACGATTATTTGAAGCAATTCTGGGGATGACACAGCCACACGGAATGAGTCAACATTCTCAAAACCAGTATGTAGGGTACCTGCAATGTATTTTAAAGAAGGTTTAATTTTAACCATAAGTAAATTAGGATCCTGTTTTTTTTTAATCCTCAATTATATCTTCAATGAATGTTGGGTCTATTGTGATGTTATTTATACTTCTAGAAAGAATGTCTGCAGTATGATTTCATTTTCCAGAAACGTGTTCGATAACACAATTGAATTCTGCTATGAATGTAAAAGTATGGAACTGTCTTGGTGTCCAAGAGGGATTGCGAATGTCAATCACAGTGACTGAAGGTTTGTGGTCCGTGAAAACTTTAAAAACTTGTCCATCCAATGCCCATCGCAAATGTTCGATGCTTTCTTTAACACTTAATAATTCCCTATCAAATGGAGAATATTTCTGTTGTGTCGTTGAAAGAGCCCAAGACCAAAAAGCTAGAGGTTGTCAGTGTCCATTTATCTTTTGCTCCAGAGCAGCTCTCATCCTTGTATCAGATACATCAGTCGTTAGGTGTAAAGGCAATGCACTATCTCTGAATTCAAGTTGAGTACTTTTAGACAAACTATTTTTAATACATTGCGTGTTCATGTTCTATATTCCAATTAAACTTTACAGTCTTCTTTAACAGGGGGTACAAATGAACTGTCTATTGAGACAATCTTTCAATGAACTTAGAGTAATATTGTGCCATGCCCAAAAATCTATGCAGTTCATCTTTTGATTTTGGAGTTGGTACTTTTTGGATTGCCTTTATGAAATAGAATGTCCAAGGAAGTCTACCTATTTCATGAAAAACTCATATTTTTCAGGGGAGAGGATCATATCAGCTGTTTTAAGTCTTGATAAAACTCCGTTTAACGTTTTCCAATACTCATCCATCGACTCCGAAGCGAAGAGGATATCATCAAGGTAAAATGACACATTTGGAATTCCTCGTAGAACTGAATCGATGAGTCTCTGAAATGTCTGAGCAGCATTTTTAAGACCAAAAGGCATCCTCAAATATTCCTAAAAACCAAATGGTTTTATTTATAGAAGTGCTATTCATCGGTATTTGGTTATACGCTCCGTGTAAATCTATTTTACCAAAAACAGTCATATTTTTTAGATTAGCCAACAAATTTCTTAGATTTGGGAGACGATACCGATCTAGGCCCATCATCCTATTTCATTGACGATAGTCCCGGCACATTCGCCAGCTTCCTTTAGGTTTTGGAACGACGTGAATAGAAAAAGAAAAATTAGAAGAAGACGATCGTATGACTCCTTTCTTCAACAATTCGTTGATTTCGTCTCGTACAAAATTTAACTTCTTACCATCTAACTTGTGTGATTTCGCAAAGCAAGGAAGAACTTTCGTCTCGATATGGTGTTCAACTCCGTGAGCTGGATAAGTTTCAGAATGAAACTTTTATTATCAAAAACATAATTACATTTCAATTTGATTTCTTGATGTTTATTTACAATATCGGTCACGTGCAACCGAGGGCACTTTAGTTTGAAACAAGTACAAAAAATGGCAACTAGCTCCTGAACAGGTAGTTGCGTTCATTCCAAATTTAGAATGATAATAGCAGATATCTTTTTTCCCTTAGGTTTAGTAAATTTGGACGTGTTATGAAGATGTTTTTTGAAAACATGATTGATAGGAAGTGAAACGGACGAGTGTTCAACAGTGGAAATATGGGAATTACTATGTTCTTAGGCTGCAACACACATTTGTTTCAACTCTTCAATTGAATAGGACTGTGCTTTGAAGTACCCTTGCTCGTCTTTAGGCACATTTATGATGAGGCAAATGATGACGCAAATCATGGATGTATTCCTCGTCAAGGAGACGCTCAACTTCATGAATAACTTACCCCAGGGGAAAATCCAGATGAATTGCACAGTATATCAGATTTTTTTAAAATTCTATCTGAAGGTGAGAGACCATATTTCTGTAAAATTGCATTTGTTGCACAATCATACATGAGTCCTTCTTTTTTAGTAGGAATAGACCTAAACACTTCACCAGGTTATGCTGAATCCATTAAACAATGTTTGGTCTGATCTTCATTGATCTTCCTCATCAAACAAATCCAGCTCAATTCTTCGATACCAATTTTCTGGATCCATCGCCGAGAATTTTGGAAGACGTAGTTCTCTTACGGCAGGAGTTAAGTTGCTGACCTCTTCCGCTACGTACTTTGTTCGATCTGAGGGACATTGCCCACTGCTCTTGACCATCAGAATGAGATTTTTTATGAGTCATGATATCACATCGACTTCATCAATGTTAAGATTTAAATATCTTTATTTCGACGAGGTAAAAATGATCATTCCTTTATACGAAATTAAAAAGGCAAAAAAACAAATCAAGAAAAAGAATACAAGGTACTATGATTAATAATTAATATAATCTAAACAAGTCGAGCTCCTGCTAGCAACAAGCTAAAGTACTCCCTGGCTCATCAAATCATATTCTTTTTCTCAAGCTGAACGTCTTAGTATTAAGTAAGTAGTTACGTGTGAGTTTGCTCATGAAAATCGGAGAAGAATACCCAGGATTTGTTGGGGAGTAGGTAAAAACTCTGTACTTCATCCAAAATAAAGAATAGTGTGTCATACTATTAATCCCTCTGATTATCTCCTCGACCGAGGTATTAAAGCTTTCTGCTTCTTTATTTGATGTAAAAATTGATTTCGTTTTGATTTGCCTGCTAAAAGTATTCTCAACCTATTGTTTCCTATCATTTTCATAAAATTAAAAAAAAAACTTTCCTTAGGACCAATTTCTCTTCTTGTAAAAACAACCCTCTTTAAAATTATTTCTCTTTCCAAAATCTCATTAGACATAAATTCACCATTTTTATTGAAAGATCGATATCTTTCTTTTGATAGATGTATCCGATATATATGGCAATCTACTCTTCTCTAAAACCGGTTCCTGCTAATCTATTCTTTCTCAAACTTTCTCCGCCAATTCCCCATTAATTGCTACATTTTTTTCCCAGAATGGGCTTATATCCTTAGTTATCCGTATAATTTTGTATTGTCTGTTGTCTTTCTCTCCCTCTAGCCCAATAATAGAGTCCCCATTATTTTAAGGAACGTTCCTTCCAGTATTTTATTCCATAAACAATCCTTATCAAAAATTCGTTTGAACCATTTAAAAATCATTGTTTTCCAAAAATCTTTAAATCTTAATAAACCAAGCCCGCCTAATTTCATCGGGAAATTAATACGAGTCCAAGATATCTTTCTGCTTCTTCCTTCCGATGCTAAAAAATTATCACATATTTCGTCCATCTTCCTGAATAAAATATCTTAAAATGGTGTAAGTTTCAAAATATAAGTTATTTTAGATAAAATAAGTGAATTCCATATTTTAATTCCTGTAATTATAATCTTGTTTACAAAAATTGCGTACATTGAAGTTGTTATTTGGATCCTTTGCTTTATAATTTTCATGTTTTCAAAAACATTACTTCCATCCAAACTTAGCACTCAAATACATTCAGAAAGTCAATTAACAGCACTTCTACTTAGGAATTTTGTTTCGTTGCCTGTACAATCGAATCTTTAATTCCTCTGACCACATCCTCCATGTCTCTACCTGAAACAAACCCTTTTTGCAACTTAAAATATGAGCCAAAAGCTTTCTGAATCTCATGGCTAATATTCCATAATAAATTTTATACGACACGTTGAGCATAGTTAAAGGCCGAAGGTTCTCTATAGATCTTGGATTCTTATCCTTTTTAAGTATAAGAATTAGTTTTCCTATTGAAAAATGTCTCTCAAAAAACTGTTAAAAATACCTTCGTTGAAAATTTCTTCTAACAATAGGGAAAGAAGCGTAGTATATTTCATATAATATTTCATTATTATATATTTAATTTTTTGTAAAACAATTTCAAAAATCAATAATTAGTTACAAAAAATAAATATTTTCCCAAAAGTTTCTAATATTTAATTTTCGTTTTGCTATATAATTTGGCCGAATAACGAAAAATTATTATATTAAAAAGCTAAAATTCTTTAATTGCGGGGGGAGGGGGACTACAGCCCCTCCAACCCACCTCTGCGAACACCCTTGTATTGTCTAACCCTCTTTATTATGTCCACAGTCTGAAGAGTCATTTGTTGAACTCGAATTAGCAGTTGATAAGCTTGGATTAATTTCACACCATTACATATACATACATGGTAGTGTTGGATCGGTCCTAGGACTGATTTCCTAATCATTCATTGCCCCTCCCCTTTTCAGTCTTGTTTTTATAAGTCTGATCTATTTTAACATGTATCGGTCCTATGGACCCATCCACCGGTCTTTCAGTTCTAGTCATCTTTTTATTTTCTTCATTTCTAGCTAGGATTGAAGAATATAAGAAATATGAAAATAATATTAATGATAGCTAGAACTTATAATAATAGGTTCTAGTCACACTCTCACTCCGAGAGAAAATGACGTAATTGAAGTCTTGGATCCATTCAAAATTTTTATTTGTTCGTTCGTTTCTGGAAAACTTTCGTATAAACACTCATTTCTTAATTTCTTTCCGTTCATTTAAAAAAAATTAAACGACAACCACATGCAGGCACGCCGAAAGTAGTTTTGGATTGGGGTGGGGCAAATACTTAAGGGGGCTTAGAATATGTTCTGGCATAGGCTGGAATCCAAACGCACTCATCTCAGAATCATCTCTAGTTACACGACATGCATTTACATACAAGGGAACATACACACGTGTGCGTGCAAAGTTTACAGGGTGAGTTGACAAAATCTGCCGCTTCAAAAACAACAATTTACAACGTTATTTTATAATATTTATTGATAAAATAAAAACGAATATCTTTATTAGGATATAGAGCAGCTATCTTTTCTATGTAGCCGCCATCTACAGCCAAAACCCGCTTAATGCGGCTACGAAACCGAGTACAGGCATTTTGGATCAGCGCTGCTTCTATCTCACTGAATTTCTCCTTGATGCAGGGGATAAGAGACTGCTTGGGGTTATGGGAGGAGCGGTTGGACATGTTCTCCACGTAGGACCGGACAAAATAGTCCAACGGGTTCAAATCCGGTGATGAGGGAGGCCAAGAGGAGAAGGGTACGAACGCAAAATCATTGCTTTTCAGCCATTCTTGCGTCCGCTTAGCTTTGTGGGCCGGAGCCGAGTCCTGCTGCTACATCCACGGCCTGTCGCTGACAACATACTTAACACGACCCTAAAGACCATGACAGTGGCCGGAAACTTAGTCTTCATGACCCTGGGAACGTCTCTGTTGTTCACGGCAATCCAGCGATGGTTCTGGGAGTTGTGGATTTGATCCTGAACGTCTATCGGGTCGGATGACTCCTCCAGCTGCTTCCTGAGACTTCTGACCGTTCTAACTGGCATTGACAGAAGACCAGAGATGTCAGCATTGCTTAATTTCATGTGAACACTAGGCATAATCTGAATAGCAGCGCACCTACGATCTCTCTGATTGAACACAATGACTTTTCTCGGGCACTTAAAATGATGCTACCGTTATAAGTGGTAAACAATAACTGAAGCCTATGACCCAGGAAAAATTTTAACACCAAAAACAGACGGATCAGACATCAGCTGATGGAGTAATGTCGTCTTTAAATTTTTGTCCACGCAGATTTTGTCCACGCACCCTGTATATGTAATAAATAATTGAAATCATGAAAAAGTTATTATTGTTTGTTACATTGAATAAAGACCGAATAGAAGCGTTGTTGGCAATTGTATAATACATCACTATCCCTATTGTCACAAAATATCAACCATATGTTTATTTTATAAATAGCACTAAATGTAAATTTTAAAGTATCAATCTGTATTTCTGACATATTAGTTTTATAATATATTTATTATAATTTAAATTGCTTTCTGAAACATCACTTTCTAAAATGTTTGAAAAAAAAACAAAAAACAACGAGAACTTTTTAAACTTTTGCTCCACACTAGAATACAAAAGAACATTTAAACTTTCTTCATGAGAGTAAATGTGTTTCTCCGTTTTGTGTCACCACGTGAAATGAACTCATTGACCAGATCTTCATTGTCAATAAAGTCTACCCTTTCCTTGGAAAAATTGAAAATTAAAGGGAGTTCATCCTAGACTGTGACATTGTCCCTGTCAGATATGATTTGAGGCGTCTGAGTGTTCTGCCATCGGTGTTGTAGCCGGATGCACAATTTAGAGTTTGCAGAGTTTAACGACTCCTGGGATCATGCTCTTCATATTCGTCTCTGAAACTGAGTCAATGATGTGTTTCACTATTATTTTTCGTCCCAGAGTATGTTTCCTGGTGATATCCCTAATATTCTGAAGAAACAATAGCTAAGTTTCAAGCCGAGATTAATTCAGATTGTCTTCAAAATGGTTGACTACAGACATGAGTGAATTCGATGGGACCTCACTATTTGAAAATACAGATAGTAAAATATCTTTACTTCATTCAATAAGGCTATGGCCTCTGAAGAGACTTGATTAAAAAGACTAAAAATCACGTTGTCTAATTCATCAAACCAAACTGACTTAAAAACGTGAGTTTCAACTTTCTGAAAGCTTCGTGAGGGCCTAGGCGTTCTGGGTTCTTCTTGTCCATGTTTTTGTTGCCAAGTTTCATAAAAAAATGCAGCCCTATTTATGCTCTGGAGTTGTCCAAGAGCTAATTGAGTAAGTTTAACTCCTCGTACTGTTGATACATTGGTGACTGAAGTGATTCGGTGAGCCTGTTGCTTACTTCGGAAATGGTGTTACTTATGAAGAGACAAATGGTGAATTCAAAGCTGGTAGAAACTTCTCAGAATCCACTTGCTCTCGGTCGTGTGTCTCTGTCTATGATGATGTCTTCTATTGTGATCAAGGTTTACATCACAGCCGCCAGCTACTCTTTGATGTTGCTTAGAGCCTTCTACTTCACAGTGAAACTTGTGGGACAGATAGGCCTGATATGACTCTGCGGATATCCAAGAGCTTCTGCCCAAGTATTAACAATGGCAATTCTCTTCGGCGAATCTCTCAAGAAGTTTATCAGATCTGTCACTGTTGTGAAGAAGTTTCTTAGCTTGGGAACATACTTGACCACATCTTGCACAGCAATATTGATTGAATACATGTAGTATTGTGTTGTTGTGATTCTTGGTTCTTCTTCCTATTGCTTTGTTGCAACACACGTGTACTTGCCTTGAACGAAACAGCCCCGTCAAAACATGCTGGTTCAGTGGAAGATTGTACCTCGTCAAGGCATCCTTTATTTGTCTTAAAAATCGATACACATTGCATTGGTCTAGGGAGTATAGTCCTAGGCAGTTTTCCTCAAGTACCAGATTATCCGATACGGTCCGAACACAGACACAGAGCTGCCCTATTCTTGAACAATAGCAGTTTCATGTGCCTGTATAGCAAATTAAATTGAATTTATTTGTGGAGCTAGCTTACACATTACTATTAAATACATCATGTTGATAATTTCTTCTTGTATTTGACATGATGTCCAGGATCCACCTATCCAAGCCTTCGACTTCTGCACAGTGGACTTGAAGTAATGTCATGAAATTGCTCTTCTGATCTCTGTGTTTTGTTTAATTTATTCTTCCGCTTTGGTGTCTAGTCTTCTTGCAACATTCTCACCCTTCCAGGGGTTCTCATCTTGTAGCTCAACAGTCGATAATCTTCACTCTTTTCGTGTTCCAGAAATTTATGGGTAGCATTTTTCCAGTTTCTGCAACCATTTTTGCAGAATCTTTTTTGACATTTGGCGCTGCAGGTAACATTTTTCAGTTTAGCTTGTTGGCAAGTGTGGGAGAATGCAGCACCAATTCTGTTATAAGTCTGTCTATCCCATTCGAACCATTCTTTTCAAAATCGGTCTATTGATCTTTTTTGAATTCAAATGTTGGCTGATTACATCTTAAATGTATTTAACTCATCATATTAATTTCTTTTGTTCCATGTATTTATTCTTGAAATCAACACCTGTCATTCTGTATGTTTTGTATGATTTAATATTTTGTTTGAATGAAATAAAAATCGCACTTTATGGATTGGGTGGGCATCTGCCCCCTTGCCCCACTTCCGGCGCTTATGCTTACACGTAAGATGTACACCTAGGACACAACATTTTTCAGGTCCAATCGAGCAATCCTTAACCCACTGACGCCGCACCTCTGCAAACTATACATCCATTGTATACAAACTGAGATAATTTGCACACAATGCGCGCAGCAACATATTAAACCTGATGGATAAATTAGATTTAAAAAGTCTTAGCTTATAATTTTTTGGGATGTGACGGACTTATTGGATGGGGTGGCCCCCACTTCCGGCGCCTATGACCACTTGATTAATTTTTGCTCAAATTTAGTTGCTTAAAAAGAAACTTTTTTTTGCGCAAGATGCCCATATTGAGGTACCATAGAAAACGTCAGTATTTGTTATCTTTCCTCTTGAGAAATTAAATTTTTTTGTCCCTTGGCAGAATTAACCTTGCTAATTCATGGAAATTGCTTGATTAGTTATAGAATTGATACCCTCAGTGCTAATTGCGCACATAGTTGAATGTTACCGATTATACTTTGTCGTCATTCTGTCACGTGATTTTAGCTTTTGTTCTGGGATTGAAATATATCTTTGAATATCAAAGAAAAGGGGATAAGAAATGAGTGAGATGATTTTTTGCTTTAATTGATCAAAAAAATTCTGTTTATGTGCTAAAAATAGACGGAAATCCAGAACGAAGCTAATTTTCTTCAGAATCTCCAAAGCCTTTGTAATTGACTATGTACTTCACAGGCCATTTTTCTATATGTTTTTGGAAAAAAATACACTTTAATATGCAATGCAGATTGCTATATGAAATTGGAAACTACGCATGTTTTCTACTTATGTTTGTTAAACTTTTCAAACAAAGTTTTTTTGATTTTCTACATTTCTTAAGGTATGATATTGACATTTAACATCGTGTGAATTATATGTATGTAGTGAAAGTGATGATGCATTTCAACACGAATTCATTGACTTGAACAATTATAACTTTCCTCTTTTGTGGTGTCTACTTTATTTTTTTATGAGAGTATAATTTACAATCGATTTTTTCTATTCTTACTTTAGAGGCAATCAATGAAGAGTTATATTACTTTGTTTAAATGTAAAGTGTATTTTCTAAGGATCCCTTATAATTTAACTATATCCTAAAGGGATAACAATATATTTGTTACATATTTAATTTAATTACATGTATGTAAGCATAATTGTAAATATTGAGCCCCTTCATTTTAATATTACCGAGTGGTCCATCAAAATCTGAACACATTGAATTTTAAACTTCAACAAATTATAATTTATTAATTCACAATTGAATTTCAACAAAATTAATACTATAAATAGATGTGTGTTTAAGGTCTCTTAATCATTAATGTAGCCATCCTTAGCGGGAATGACTGCTTCCTGGCGGCGTTGGAAGTCCTGAAATCCGCTGAGGATTTAGTCCTCTGTCATGGAGTTCCAGTGCTGGCTAACAGTGGCTTTGTGTGCCTCGATGTTTAGATGACAGACACTGCAGGCCTTCCCCTAGATATACACCCAATAATGTGTAGTTGAGGCAGTTGGCATCAGGGGTTTGGGGTGCCAAAAGTGTCAAAAACGAGTTGAGAAGAACTCAAAAGACTCGTTCAAAAGAGTCTTGCATCGCAAAAGACGGGGCTCTTTCATTGTTGCTATCAAAAGTGGCCTCTCCTCACTAACATGGATCTTTTGACCCACTTTTTTGATTGCTCTTTAGAATGCCTGGTGTATAGCTCCGAGATCTCTTGCATGGGTGCTCATGTAGTTGAAGGGATTGGCATGTGCTGTTTTCTTTAACCACTCCAAGTCCTGTTTGGCCTCGATGAGGGAATCCTGGAGAGCTTAGGCTTGTTTGGGTTTGTAATTAATTGTTTATGCTTTAATATATCGAAATATAAATTAATTTGTATGCCTTAACCTTCATTAATTATTGAATGCGTAAGTGTTCCGATTTTAATGGACCTCCCGGTATAAAGTGGTATCAAGATATTATTATCCAATTATGATATTGGTAAATATAATTCTATACTAGCTATTTTAAATTGTATTTTAATTAGATATTTTCCCATTAAATCCTCAAAATCAATTTAGCTTACTCATCATCAAAATATAAATGATCACTAATATACTGCTTATAGAATGTCTTTAAATGAAACCATATGGAATAACATTTTTTGTAATTTTTTATTTCTATAGCAATCATCAATCTTTATCTAATTTTATTGAGTAGGGTTCTTAAAGAAAGTGGTATTTATTTACTCCGCTTCTGCTCAAGCTTAAATGATTTCTTCTAAGGTACAATTGTACCTTGTATACGTGTTGAACATCAATTCCTAGAATAAAAAATATATTTCGTAATCAATATACACACATATATATAGAGATTGTATGTAGGGAGTCATCTGGTCTGTTGATATACGTCATTAATTAACTGCATAAAGGAAAATGAAACTCCACCACATGACACATTAGGATATGATATTTTACTCTACTAATTCCATAGATAACATATACGCATATATGAAGTATAATATACATAGGTACATACTTATCAGGGTTTCTCACTTCCCTGAAAGTTGAGTTGAGCGGGATTTTGGAAACAAACTTTTCAATAATGGGATCTCGGGAAATATCATGATCCTGTTAGTAAATAATAAATATTGTGAAATTAAAGTATTTTTTTACATTTATATAAGAAATTAGAGTATCTATGCCCGGCATTGCCAAGGACATTGAGAAATTAAAATTAATTAAGAACTTTTCCGTTTAATATCAAACAGAAAATAAAGACTATAAAATTATTATCATGTTGATTTTATGAGTATGGAAATACTAATATACTCTGCCGTCGCTTCCCTCAGTATCAAGAAACCCTCCTAATATCCAAAAATACACCTCGGTTCTCAGGTTACACATGTGAAGTGCGGGGGGCAAAATAAAGTTTAAACTTTACCGGCTCCGTATTTCTTGACACCAAGGAACCCTTCTAATATTCTAAAATACAACTTCAGCTCAAGGGTTGTGCAAATGAACTGCTGGACCTCATGCAAGTTAAATTTATCCGCTGTCCCTTCCTTGAGCATCAAGGAACCCTCCTAATATCCCAAAATACACGCTGTCTCTCAGTCTGCACATATGAAGTACTTGACCTCTATGTAATTTAAACTGCAGCGCTGCCGCATTTCTAAGCCCCAAGAACCCCTTATAATACGCTAGAATACACCCCACCCACGGGTTGTGGGCTATTTGCCCCTGAGGCAGGTTAAATTCTTCTACATGCGCTTCCCTGATCATCAAAGAACCTTTCTAATATCCAAAATACATACCAGTCCTCAGGTTTTACAGATGAAGTGCTAAAAATACTTTTTAATGGTCGCCATGCCCTTAAAGGCCAAAATATTGTCCATCGAACTGTTTCTGAAGCTATAAGAACCTACATAAAAATTTTCAAAATCCATCCTTGGTTTTGCCGTGGTTGAAGGACAAACTTTTACGAAAATACTTCTCATATTTTTCATTGTATTATTATCTCTAATAGGGCATATGTTTTTTTTAGAGCCCAGTGGCCCGGCTTTTTTGAATTTCCTAAGCCAATATCACCTGGAAAAAAAAATAAATAATAGTAAATGCTCAATTAGCCGAGAAAATAAATATTTGCCGTAGGTGTTAAGCCCAGAGAAACCAGTGATCCAGAAAGAGAAATCCAATTACACACCTTAATACATATATCATGACTATTACTTACAAGGATGGCTTTGTGCATTATCCTGCAAACATAAAATTTAAGTTGTTTTTTCATGTCAGCTGTTCATTTTTCTACTAATCCTTTTTTTATTTTTAAATGGGTATCTGCAAACGATGATTGATAGAGTTCGAATTACCATTTCTTTTTAAACTGTGAATAATTCCTTACTATCAAAAGAAGAATGATTGCTACGAATTGGCTAAAAAAGGTCATCTGATTTTGGCCTTTTTGTTTCTCTTTTTGGAGAGGAAATGCTGAAAAAATGGTACAATAATATGGTATTGCTAAACTATCCTCTTATAGAATTCAATTTTTGCCAATACAAATCTCTAAAACTATTCAAATCTATAACGGATAGGTGCCTACAATATGCGCCATCTGCATCCTTAAAAAAATCATTTGACACTGATTGCATAATAAATGTGTGAAGCTTGATTACTTTCTATTTCAATAAGTTATTTAAAATATCCTAGCTTTGAATACCCATCTACTTATTTTGATATTATATCACTTTGGGCACCCATAGAGGGAGGGATTAAGGGTGTAAAAATATTAAATTATGGCATCTAATTATACCTATTTTGTCGATTACTTTGTTATACATATGTTATTGGCAATGTGGCAAATCGGCATTTAGCAAAATGTCCATTAGAGCGAGGAATGGTCAGAATGCTTGGGCAATGTTCAAAATGCGCGGGCAATCTATAAAATTCCAATAGAGTGGTCAATGGTCATTTTAACTTCATTTACATTTTTTAGGTAAAATGAATGTGAGTCATTTGATTACACCATGCAACAACATTTTTGCACGATGGCTTAAACCACATTTATTATCGTTATTAAATCCGTAGAACACGAAAATTACCATTAGAAATGTCAAATTCTACAGGTTTGGCCTTTAAAGCCTTTTTTCCATCAAGTTTTTAAGGTAAAGCTACGATTTTGTCATGAAATAACTATATGGATGAAAATCAAACTGAATAAAAAATTTATACAAACATTCAGCATTTGAAAAATAAATTATTTTAATTTTAATTACAATTAAAAAAAAAGATACAGATGCAAATTACACATCATTGGGCTCATTGTTTGGTCAACCTTTTCTGTATAGTCAACCTGAATTGAATGACCTGATTCGAGTTTTGCATTTACCTAAGCAATCTGCTGAGTTGTTGGCTTCCAGACTGCAAAAGCGAAACACACTTGCTCAGGGCACAAATGTCGCATTTTATCGTAACACAGATGTAGAACTGAGGAAGTTCTTTGATTCCAAAAATCACTTTGTATACTTCAGTGACATTGAAGGGCTTCTTGTGGCTATGGGATTATCTGCGTATCATTCAAGTGAGTAGAGACTCTTTATTGATAGCTCAAAAATAAGTTTAGTGTGTTTTACTTCACAATGGTAACATATATGGATGTATCCCTATTGGACACTCAGTCTCCATGAAGGAATAGTATGGAAGCATCAAAATAGTACTTGAATGATTGAAATACCTAGATCACAAGGGGTTAATCTGTGTGGATTTATAAATGGTGAACTTCCTTTCGGGTCAACAAGGAGGTTACACAAAATACCCTTGTTTCCTTTGCTACTGGGACAGTAGAGCTGACAAGGATCACTGGGTTAGAATGGAATGACCATCAAAGCATACGTTGGTACCTGGAGAGAAGATTGTCATTAATGAACGATTAGTTGATCGAAAAAACAGCATCCTTCCACCATGCACATCTAACTCGGTATTATGAAGCAGTTTGTAAAAGTTCTTGATCACAATGGTGATTGTTTTCCATACATATGTTCAACCTTTCCGAGTCTTAGTGATGCGACGAAAAAGGCAGGGATATTCGACGGATCCCAGATCAGAAGAACATTACTCAGGGACATACATTTCATTGAGAGGATGACCGATGTCGAATCTCGAGCGTGGACTGCATTTACTAATGTGGTGCAGGGTTTTCTTGGAAACAAGAAAAACGACAATACCAAGAGATTGTGGTTGAATTTCTCCTTAGTCTATGAGAGCTCGGGTGCAGAATGAGCATCAAACTGCACTACTTACACAGACACCTGGACACGTTTCCAGACAACCTTGGAGATGTTAGCGACGAACAAGGTGAGAGGTTCCACCAAGACATTAAAGTCATGGAAGACAGATATCAAGGTCGTTGGGACTCGCATATAGTAGTATCGCATTGTAGTATTTTTTCATCACCCCGTTATTCAAAAACTTGATGTGATAGGCAAAAACTAATGACAGATTTGGAATTAGCAGCCAAAATGGAGTTAGATTCCCTTTAAGACCCCATGCAAGAAAAATTGTGTTGGCCAGTGTAATACGTACAAACATTGAAAAATAGTTGACAGTATCTCGTATTTTCTGTGATTCTAACAGGGTTGGCATTTTTTTAAAGTAGTTTGTCCTTGAAAAATTAAATTTTCCCTTTATTTATATTTGGTCTAAAATTAAAATAAATTTGTATTTAGTAGTTTTGTTTTATATAGCCATTTCTCAAGAAATTTAAATTAATAGGTTCTCTGGCCCATTAAAATATTTCAAGTGACAATGCTACCTATTATATTAAAAGGCTAGACATCCCTGATTTGGTATACTTTGATTGGAATTTATATTATATTCAGACAATCAAACTATAACGGTACTAGGATGTTTAACACTTATTTATAGAGATATATCATCTGCATAACCTACAACTTGGACTGCACCTTCTTTAAACTCGGTCAAGAGGGTATCCACACCACTGGAGATAAAACTCCCCCTTGAAGGCTACCATGCGTTGGATTAACGTTGATTTTTTACCATTTAATTCAGACGGGACTGTTCGTTTGTGGAGAAGGCGCTTATATCAAGATTTGATGCTCTCTGGCATTCCCAGCTCTGTCATTGTTGTGTTTGCTGAGTGAGATGGTATATAATCAAACGCACCTTTGCCGTTAAAACTCACTGCTAATTCTGAAAGATGGATTTTTGATTAAATCGGTTGCTTGTGACAAGGCCCTTTCAGTTGATAGACCCTTTGTGTAAGCATGTTGCAAGGGAAGTCTAGGTATAACTTCTCTACTTTTCACAGTACAATTCTTTCGAGTCCTTTAACGATGTAGTTTTGAGAGGGTGATTGGTCTAAGTGATTTTGCTAAGCTATAGTCGTCTTTACCCGGTTTCTGCAAAAATACTAATTTCATTTCTTGCCAGATCAATCAAACTATGGTATGATAAGAAATTGTCACAAGAGAAAAACCTATCACCCCCACTATCATGAGTTTGAAGAACCCCTTCCAATATATTACATCCAGGCCCAAGGGTTACACTAGTTAACCGCTTGTTTACCAAGGAGATCAAAATCAATTGCCTCTACTATCCTGAGTATCAAGGATCCCTTCTAATATCCTATAATATACCCCAGCCCACGGTTTGTGCAAGTGAACCCCTGGTCCAAAACGCGTATTATTACCCACATCTACCACTTCCCTGAGCATCAAGGATCCTTTTACTATCCTATGATACACCCCACCCACGGGTTGTGCGAAAGACCTGCAGGCTCAAGAGGTGCTTCATTACCGACCCCCATCGCTTCCTTGAGCATCAACGACCCCTTTCAATATCCTATAATACAATAATATTATATTTTTTGGGAAAAAATATAATATTATCAATTTCCCGCTGCATTGTAATTATCATAGCAACAGAATTGGAATTATCAGAATCTTTCTCAAAATAACGATAGATTCATATTATAATTATTAGCATAAAATAATAGAATAGTTATGTATATAGAATTCTTTTTCAATTATTTTGACCATTCTCAATATGATTTCCCGCTCCCTCCTTGGTCCAAGCAATACTGAGTAACCCTTTTCTAGTACTACTTATAACATATACAATGTACAATACATAAATAAACATTTGTGTAGATAAAAAAAGGTAGAATAAATAACATAGCTAGGTATAGACTTAATTATTCATTTTAATTTATCTGATAATGACTGAAAGTTGATGAGTATTTTGGGATACATTCATTTACTAAAACATGAACAATGATTATTTCAATCATTAAGAAAACCACACTAAATATTATTACCTTCCCTGAAAACATTTACCAATACTGTATAACCAAAGTTCTTTCCTGAAATTTTTTCTCAATGACGCTTTTCTTAATATGTTGATATATATTTTATCAAATTTATTAATTAATATGTAATATTATTCAACTGGTGCTATGACACTGGTTTTTTGTTCAATTTTGAGTAAATATAAATACAACGTGAGCCCTAAATACTGTAAATATAAAGCATGTATATTTATTTTTTATAATTAGTAACCTAAAATTTTGGATGAATACTACTAAATATTCTATCAATAATTGCAAAAAAAAAAAAAAAAAAAAAAAAAAAAAAAAATCAAAGTTAGGCAATGCATCACAGTTGGTACAGACTAACTTTATAAGGAATATTCCCTCATACAATAATTAGGTAGGCTTTAACTGCATTCAAATTGGGATGGGGTTTGTTTGATTGCAGACCCTGTCATCCAAAATACACCAGATTTTAAAATCCATCAGATTCAAATTCGGACTATATGAAGGCTAAAATTTGTTGCTTAAAAAGCTAGGAAAATGAGTCTCATACCACTTTTGCATCATCTTCTTAAAAGGGATAAATCTCTTACCTGAAGTGGGAATTTGTAAATGGCTGGATTATTTTCTCCAAGATTATACCCACATACTGAATGCTATTAATTTTGTACCCTATGGTACAGAAATAAGAAACACTTATACCATTACTAATGGCTACATATTCCTTCACTTAATTTGTATTTTGTATCTAATAGATTCTACAGGGTGAATCAGACTTTTCATTAAAAAAAACCGGATCATTTTGTGAGGTTGAATAGAGCCTCAATAGACAAAACTTAAGCATCACAAAAAAAAAAGAAAAAAAAAAACACTAGGAGAAGGATACGTTGCTAGACTACAACAAACTGAGATATTTATGTATACTGTATAGTGTATACTGACCCATTTTCGGATTAATATATTTTTTCCCCTGCATAGCCTAATGTAAACTGTACAGGGTGATTTAAAAATACCCTCCAATTAAAATCGGTTAATGGAATAAGGATAATAAAAAGTGAATAAAAGAAGATTTCTAATTTATTTGCTACATATTCAAAATATAACAAAATTATTCAATAGGTTTTCTTTTGGCGCTAAGCTATTTCATGCCAAACAACCCATGCCGCTGTTTTAAACTGATCCCTTGCCAACCCTTAGAAAAACAAATGTACAGCTATCCACCATAAACTTCAAGTCCAGGGTTGCAATAAAGAAAAAATGGACACCAAAAATTCTTAAAACTGGACATTTGAGTTCACTACACCTGTACGATTTTAGAAGTGTGTGAAGGGGGGGAGTTGATCCAACCAGTTGAATGAAAAAGTTCCTGAAAATACCTCTTGAATATATCCTATTATTCTACACAATTTTTAAACTATTTTAACATCCCTTAAATGTTAATAAATGAGCAAAACGTCATTTTTTATATTAGTTAGACTGATATATACTAGTGAGACATTTCTATGCAGTTGCCCTAGAAAATTGGTATGCAACCTCCCTTTAGTGGGATGTGGAGGTAGATTCCTTCTCAAATTTGTAATATATTGTGTAAAAGGCAGCTGTTGTTTTGAAAAAAAAATAAATATTTTTTTTTTAATATTGTTTAATAACAGAAGATGTTTTTCCCTTTATAGAATGAAGCAATGATCACTAAGACTTAACAAAATGTTTTGTCTTATCCTCGTCTTGATAGATCATAATTTTTATTTTATTAGTCGGATAGAGTTGCATTGATTATGTATAAGTAAATATTATAGTGTTACAATGACTCTATCTGACCTAGGATTAGTTTTGAAATCGATATACATAATATACATTTCATTTTCTAGAAGTGACCGTGAATCGAACCTACACAAGTTGAGTTGAACGGAATATATTATCTCGAGTGCGTTGTTCCACTGAGCTACATAGCTTCATTAAGAGATATTATCCTTATAGTTGAGTTACACCTCAAAGTTATTAAAGCAGGGGTCACCAAACTACGGTCTGTGGGCCAGATCTGGCCCGCGACCTCAGCTCACCGAACGCAATTGACTGATGTACATTTGAAATCAATTATGTTGATTCAATGCTGCAATTTCAAGCCAATGGTTGATGATATCTTGAAAGCCAGATTTTAGTTTCACAAATCTCACTAACCTTTTTATGCTCCTTAGTTTCTAAGATTGGGATCTGTAGACTCTATGTCCAATGTTTCTATGTTTGCTAACATTGCTTCTTTGATAACTTTTAGTAAATAAACATGTTGTTTTTTGTTCATTTTATAGCACTCACCCATGATTGACATGGAATGGTAGAAATATTTTTTCATTTTTTTCCCCAGAGCTTTCGTTCTGGCTTGTAAGTCTAAAACGGAATTATTATTCGGCCTGTGCTTGTCATTCTTTCAGTTATCAGACCCGCAGTAAAGAGAGTTTGGTGAACCTTGTATTAAAGGAATGTAATAATTTTATACCCAATCGTTTATTTATTTTAATTACTTTATTCTAGTGATGGGAAAATTAAAAAAAAATTAAAAATCCCGATTATAATACTTTAATAATTTAAAAATAGTAAAAAATTAATATTTTGCTATCATGGGAGACCACAGGATTATATTATAAAGGGGTTTGGTTCGTGGAATTTTATTGAAGACAAAAACTCAAAAATTATCATTATTATTTTTTTAATTTGAAAAATGAATAAATTTTGAAAAAAAATTTCAAATATGCAATTTGCTATTTAATTTTTTTTTTCAAAAATCCACATTTATTCATAAATAATTAAATTTCTTGGGAAAAAATTTCAAATATTAAATTTCTAATATAAAATTTTTGGAAAGAAAAAAAAATTCAAACATGAAATTTTTTGGAGAAAAAATTCAAAAATATATTGTTATTCGAAGAAATTTCAATTTTTTTGAAAAAAATTTGAAGAATTAAATTAAATTAAATTTTTTTAATTTTTTGAAAAAAATTTCAAGAATTAAATTAAATTAATTTAATTTTCCAGTAAAACCCAAAAATTCTTCCATTTCCAATATATATATTTTTTCGTAACTATGAAAAGTAAAAAAAAGCTAAATACCTTAATAAATAAGAATTGGAATCGCAAATTAAATATTATTTTCCAGATGCCGATCCTGATTCCAGACAAAAATACCCGATTCTCCGATTCCGATTAATTGTCCCATCACTACTTTATTCATTTAGAAAAGTTATATTCAAGTGTACCGCACGATTTGTGAAAACCATACATTATTTACAATAACTTATAATAATAGTTTCATTGAAATATGTATGGAAATTTTTATATTTATCATTTGGTGTGCCTTGGGCACAAAAAGTTTGGAGACCACTGTTTTAGGGAAAATGCTATCATGGGGTTTCGTGCAATTATGTCTGATAATTAGTTTGAGCTTGAACACAGGGTTCCTAAGTTTGTGAGATTATACTTGCGTGATATTTTGAGTTTTTATGTCAATTTACAACATAAGAATATAAGAAAATCGTATTTCAGTTGGGAAAATTCGTTAACAAAAATTAAAAAAAAAAAAGATTTATCTTCCAACGAAGGAGCTGGCAGAGTCTCTGTGGGAACTGATATCGGAGTCTTCTTGGAGTGGCCAGCTACAAGAGAGACAAACTCGTTAACCGAAGACAGCAGAGAGCCACATATACAGTATACAAAAAAAGTTTGTAGCTTATCTTGAGACATAACTTCAACCGTATTTTCTTGCAATCTTAAAAATTATTATATAAGCTCAAATAATGAGTGCGCTTTTGCTACCGCTCGTTATTCAAATAAATGAGCGCGCTACCCCTCTTGCTTGAGAATTTTGAGCGGCGCTCAATAATGCTTTATCTTTCACAGATTTTACACGCCTGTTTTTCATAGTTGGAGGGAAAATTAATTTTTAAGTGCCACAAAGTTGGAGGGAGATGGATGTTTGAACAAAGAATTATCGTCTAGATTATGAATAGTGATTCTATTCCTTGATAACGCTACGCTGTCCATTCCATTTTTTTTGATCCAAGAGGTTTTTAAGAAAATCTTTTTATTACTATTCTAACGCACAATGTCGATAGTAGAAGAGGATAAAAACACTGGACGTTTAATTATGGCTATAATTGCAGGAGTACCCAACATTACACGTAGTTATTAGGCGTTGACAACAGACATGTATAAAAATGTTGCTTTATGAATATAAATATTTTCTTTTTTAATATACTTTCTCGTCTAACGTATAACTGACGATGATTTTTATTTTATTTTTTGAATACTTATTCTTGGCACATATATTTTATTATATTGAATATTTTATTTGTGCTTAAAAATGTGTCTTATCTAAAAATAATCAGATAAACTTGAACTTATCAATATAAACAACTGTATACTAACCTTTTTCTTTTCTGATATGCACGTTTGATGCAACATACGCAAAATTTCTTTCATTTTTACATACCGATAGGTCAAATTTGCTAAAACTTTATAAGTTCCCTTTTTCTTTTCTTTTTTAATATGGGGTATAAACATCCTTATTGCTAGACCTCATCTGAAGTCAAAGTTAATTATTTTATATTTTGTATAGGTATCTATTCCCCAAGTCTTTACTTTTTTTAATATGACGCACTGAGCAAAAGCTATAAACTTGTTGTTAGAAATAAATTCCAACTAGACAATAAAACAAGCACACAAAATTTGCATTATTAATACTGATTTGGGATGTATGTTTACCTTTTGCTATTGTCAATTTTAGATATGAGTTTGGTAAAATAGGCAACGCGCTTTGCTTTTGTCAATTATATTATAAAAATAATATTAATTAAAACATTTGAACCATTTAAATAACAAAATCTGTATATTGTATAATTTAAATGGTAAAATAGACAACGTGTTTTGGACTAAAGTGGTTAGGTCCACTACTCGATTCATCCAAAAATTCAAAAAGCATGCCAAGCAGGATAGTAAAGATCCACTGAGGGTGTTTTATTGGAAGCCTTGTGACCCAGAAGCGGCCAAAACGTTTCTTGGCTTGTGAACGTTTAGATCATAGGGAAAGGAATACATAAAGGCGACAAGGGATTTTTATTGGTAGTTTGGAAAAGCAATGGAATAGTAGATTAAAATTTTCAGTCTGCAGCTCGATGAGGGGGTTTGTTATTTTCAACGTCAGCTGAAGGGAAAAAGTTGATTTTTCAACTTTTTAATACGTGATCAGATTTGAATATATATTTTCCACAGTCGAGATTACTGAATCGACGAAGTTAATATTCTGTATTTTTCATAAATTATAGTTACTTACTTTTACTAAAATGTTAAAATATTGTGCTGTTTACGTTTGCTCCAATTTGGACAAGGGTTTGTCATCTGGACGTAGTTTCAGGATTTCGGTAAAGCATCGATTGGATCCTAACCCCCAATGCCATTTCAAGTTTCGTTTTCTTGAATAATAATAGTCAATAGAGATTCAGGATGAATGGATAAAAGCTTTTCATCATAAGGACTTCACGTCGTCCTTTCATTATGCATTATAATTTATTCACTTTTTCGGAGGGCATTTCAACAACCAAGAATACACTGATAATCTTAAGGAAATTAAAATACATCGCTTTTCTTATCAAATTCAATGCTATCTCTCATAAGATTTAGCAATATGGGATTCAAAGAAATCGAATTGATTCAAGACAAGGTGACTGAAACAAATAATAGATATGAAATCACTAAGAAAGAAAAGTCAATCTTAACGTCATGACTCTCTGGTTGGGATGATGATGATTTCTTAAATTTGTCGGATTTAGATTAAATTAAGAATATCGTTTTTTTACTGTTCTGAGAATATTACTCGTACAATTTTGTTGGAAAATAAAGGCTTCAATTGCAACAATATTTTATTGCAAGATAAGCGTGTTGAGCTCAATGACGAATTACAGATCAGACAATGATCCACCTGGCAAAAGACGAATAAAGAAATTGTCCGAATAAACTCTTGAATAAATAGTTGATATCTTTAAGATATTTAAGATTTATTATTAGAATATATAAACATTTAATTATAGATGATTGCTTGATCTTTTCAGTTCTATACTCTTTTTATCTCAAACTTTTGTTATTCATTAACATAAATACTAAAGTTGTATCCAACTTCATATGAAGACCATTATATCACTTTACAGAATAAAGGAAAAATATATCACTTTACCTTATAGTCATATCATCCATATCAAAAAATGACTGAAATATCTGTGATAACTCTCTGAGGCCATAATTATCTCATGATTTACTTAAATAAATATCCATTCACATACGAATTGACCCCTTCTTATACATATAATATATATTTCTTGCCATCCCAGTCGCATAGAGATCCTTAGATGTCCATAGCAAATATTTTTTCTAAGTCAAAGTTATCTTGTTTCCGAGTTCAATCCCTCATGCTCCAATATGAGTCCATGTCATCATGCCTCTAACCCAAGACGTCACCGGATCCGACATAAGTCCATCAAAATAAATGTAAATCATTAAAAATCATCTGTGACGTTATTTCTTTGAACGTACCCTGACTATAAGCTGTAGTATATTACTCAAACTTTTGCGCACGTTGTCGCCTCTATGGATATCTTTCTGTTTTGTTTTTGATGAACCCCTCTTTATTTATATGTATACATATGTTGTAACAGGACTGTACATATATATGTGTGTCAATGTGTTGGAATTGCTATAATATATATGAATATACCTATATCAATCGCCCAAGAAAAATAAATATTTAATAGCGGAAGAAAAATATTTTTTGTCTAAATTAGAAATACATTTTTAAAATAATGACATAAATTAAATTAATGTTGTCAAAAAAATAAAACCATGTCTTTTACATAACCATATTAAAAAGATCAAGTTTGATCAAAATGGTAGTATTTGAACCTCTTGAAATCTTTTCATGTAAAAGATTGAGAAGGACTGCTCTAAATGAAGAAAGAACTATACATGTACAATAAAGGGGATATCAGGTACAGTTTGTAGCAATATGGGAAGGTTCCATACGGAATTTTTTCTTGGGACATTATAAATCTACAATTGTATTATAGTACATATATTGCAGATTATTGTGTAACAAAAGCAATAAATTTTATCGAACTTCCTTTCTGATATGAACATATTTTAAGAGATTAAAAATAATGCAGTAATTTTTAATTGCTTTTGCTCAAATTGATATCATTTTCATTATTGAATATTTTGCTGTTAGTTGATATAATTTTATAAACATTCAAAACACCCCAGTAGATAGAAATTTGAGAATTTCTCCAATTTTGTATAATATGATCACCACTGAACAGTCATAAAGGATATAAATCATAAAATATCTCCTATGTTATGTAAATTGAAAGTCAACATCTTAAAATATCCAGTAATTTATTCCTGAAAAAAATTTCTTAATTTCTAATTCAAATTTAGTTTTTTTAACTGTTACAACCATCACTCGTAGTTGCAACATTTGACGAGTTGCATTCAAACGTAATTTTAGTCAAGCTAGTTCCAAGTAATTGAACTAAAAACGAAAAAAGGTTACAACTAGTCTTAGGATCGGTGTTTGCAACTTTCAGTCATTGAATTTTCCCTACAAATGTCCATAATTTATTAAGCCGAATAAGTTATAACAGATATGCATTAAAAACATTGTAATATATTGAAAAAAAAAATCATTTTTTTATTATAATCTTATATAATAAAACATATTCTATTTTTACTTATGATTAATCACATCATTTTTAAAAATCAAAAAGATAAATTATAATAACATAAATGAAGGAACAACAATTATTCATTGAACAAGTATATATCTAGATGCATTTTGACTGAAAGAAGGGTTTTTTTAAGAAAAAGATTTTTTTTTCTTTCTTCATGAAAGAAAACTAATTAATTATGTATTCTAAACTTGTTTAACGGAAATTAAGATGAAGTATTTTCTCTCATGACAAAATGACTCCTTCCTTTAAAATATATACTTAATGTCTTATAATTATCATGTCGCTACAACGTTGTCCTTGGTCTTTAGAAATTTTAAATGACCTTCTAATTATTCTGTGAGTAGAAACCTCATATAATTACGTAACAATAATTACCTACACAACTTCATTTTAATGATTATTGCTATGTATTTAAGTACGTCTGTGAAGGGATTTAAAATCCTCCTTTAATTCTGAGTCACTATTTTTCTTAAAAGTTTATACTACTAGCAGTAGGGTAGTTGCCACAAGCTGTTTGTGTGAAAGGGGGGTTAGGGGGTATCATCTTAAGATGATTTAAATCAAAAAATGGAAACTTTGATAATTTATGTAATGACTGTGAAAAGTTAAAATAGTATCTAAGTAAGAAAAACTGGATGGTTTGTTCTAAAAACAAAAATCAAATCATATTTCAGAAGGGGAAAATGGGATGTCTAGGCTAAAGATTACAGATTGGCCCATTTGTGTTTACAGTAACCTGTCGAGCAACAGTTAATACTTCAGAATCCCTCATATATAAGTTATTTTTCAAAAACGATGTATTTTAATAAAATGAAATAACTCACATTTTGCATTTTTTATAAATGAGATTTTTAGCTCACTCTGGTACATATGTATAACATTATAAATTATATAAAGACTGACCGGTCAACACAAAATCAAGCCATAATGATTTTGTTCTAAAAATTGAGTCTGAACTGTATTACATCTATATTCTTTTATTAATTATCGAAAGCTTATATCTACAAATTATTTAGAGTAAATTGTAGTTTGGTCTTACAGTAGAAAAAAATTATTGTCGCAATGGAAAAATTAGAAATTGATGGATTGCGTTTGAAAAAAACACATATTGGGGCCACATTAACTCTCACAAATGAATTGAAGGCTATAAACTGTATTGAACATTCTTAAATATCTCAAAAATATTGGATTGTATGTTATGATATACGAGGGAGGTCTGAAAAGTTTTCGACGTAACAAAGATACAATACATTTTTCTGATTTTTTGTTTTATATTTTTCAACATAGTCTCCTTGTAACTCAACCCACTTCGCTCACAATATGCTCACATCTCTGTAACCTGTACTTATAGGTAGTACTCGGTGTTTTTCTTTGCAAAATAATTGATCACGACACACTTTTTGTTATTGACTCACTTACTCTAAGTTGGATTAAATTAGACGAGTCAATTTTTTACATTATCTTCTTCTTTTGTTTGAATCTATTTACAGGTTACACTTTCAAAGATATATATACTAAATAACAGCTCGAACCTCGATTTTATCCATTTTTATAAAAAACTCTCACATTAACTCACTCATTTAAATGTTACCTAACAACTGCACGTTCAAAATAAATGAAATTTAGGGTAAAAACTGTCAACAGATGCTAGATATATCACCTCGTTACCTTTATTGTATCGTGCAATCAAAAAGAAACAGGAAAAAGTCCCAATATCATTTGGTAGTTAAATAAATATATAAGTCATTCACACTAAATACTATTTATGCCTTAAAAGTACTCCTAGACTATCATTAGTCCTATTAATATTAAAATCTACATAGTATTTTATTAAATACTGTAAATAATATTGCTTCGTAATTTTGTACTAAAAGCGTAGCTATACATTTGTATTTTTATAAAATAGACAAAATTTACTCATAGAAATAATATAATGGCCAATATATATATATATATATATAACGCCCCTGAAGGATAAACAAGAAAGTGTATGCATGACACGGTGTTATCTCGCCAACGCAAAAATATCTGATGTATTTTGTTGTCAGCTATCAATTCCCTCTTTTCGCTGGATACGTCATGGCTATTTCATGATTTAAACAACGGACCTTTAAACTCGCAATAAATGTACAAAGTAATAAGTTTTTCTATAATTATGCTCCGTTTCCAAAAGAACAGGAATACAATTCCTTGTTGATTCCCTCGTTGTTTATATAACATATATATTGGACATTTATTTCTATGAAGAAATTTTGGCTATCATACAAAAATACAAATTGAAAGCTACTGGGCCTTTTTGACTATTTATTTTTGGAGAAAAGGTTGTGTGATACAATAACGACCTACTAAGTTTAAATAGGTTTTATTTACGAGTGCTGTCATCTACAAATTGAGGTCAGAAACTTTCCAGACCACCGTCAAAAAAAAAATATTTAGGATATTTCCTATTTTGATCTTTTTAGCAGATTTTTTTTTGATAAACAAGGTATAAACGTCTTATTTTTTCGTAAGAAAATGAAATTTTTGGCGTAAGTACTTGTTAAAAAATAGGAACAATTTTAGTATAAGAAAAGCCCAAAAAATCATTTTGATACAAAAATAACCATATAGCTAATTACATAAGATAAAAAAAAAGAATGTTTCTTAGTTAGCCTATATGAAATTAGCATTAAAGTCAGAGATAGTTTTTTTTTCTTCATAATAGGTGTTATCTCACCTTATGTGTAAATACTAAAGAGGTATCTTTAGTAAAATCTACGTTATTAAAATGGTACATAGCTATGAATATCTTAATCTTGAAAACATTGATTATCGATATCTCAAAAATACTACACAAAAACTACGGTTTAAATGTATTATAAAATATCCTTTAACTCTCCATTATTCAATATTCGTACAAGTTATTTAGTTACTTTTTAAAATACATAATGACAACTTTGATCAAAAAATGATGCAATGTTTGGTACCCTTAAAATCTTTGTATGTAGAAAGTACGAGTATCTACGGAACATATGCCTTTTTTACAAAAATAAATATATTGTATATAATAAGGATATCCATATAATGAAAGTATTCTAGCATGCCTGGATCGGATATATATATTTTTCTCATAATTACTGTTCATGGAGGGAGTGGAAGGAATTTTCCCTATAAGTACTCTGCTTTAAGTCTGTGAAATCGTCAGTTGTCCATAAATTTGTAATCATGAACCAAGTAAGAATTTTAAATACATTATATTTTTATACCATATCCTTAAAACGAATCCTTTTTTTTTTCATTCCTTAAACATGACACAAAAAGCTAATATTTGGAGTTTTGTGTGTCGCCATGTTGGCTTCTTCCGTTTCTGCACGTTACATACTTGTTCCTATTGAAGATATCCAAGAATATGGTTATCCCATGCGCCAAGCCCGGACTTTATACTACCCTGCCTATGATCAATTCCGTGCTCGTCGTTCTCCCATCCCTGATGAAGAAAAAATTTACATCAAAAGTGAGGGAGATTCCATCAATAGGCGTGAGGATCTTTTGACAGATGTCCCTGCTTCCTTCATTGTACCCGCATCTTTAAGATCTGAGATCGAACCTGAGACATCAGCTTCGTGAGTTCTCTTTACATAAATGTATAATTTAATACCTACTTTATTTCTTTATCTCTAGAAGCACCTATTCTAAAACCAACAGCCCTAACTACGTTGATTATGGAGCATACACTGGTGGCTATGGGTCCTTTGGTTGGTATTCTGACCACCCCGTTGTAACTAGTGGGTTTAGTCATAATGGATATCATTCCTAAATAACAATCGATATGATCAATACATTCAGCAAAATATGATATTTGCTTATATTAATCAAATAACAATTATAGAATTACTATATTATTTTTTGTAAACATTAAAAACAACCAATTTAGATCTATTTCAAAATATAGAGTGAAATAAATTTGGCATTTTTTTTTTGAAAATGCCACATGAATATATAAAAAAATTTATATCTCTGTGTAGAATTGTTTTTTTGGTTTTTTTTACAAATACCAACTGCCGCAACAAAAACTTTCTTTTGAGGCAAATTTTGTAAAGAGTACAACTAAAAAGACCACATAATTTAATCTTCTTTTCTTTGTCTACTATTTTAGATTATGAACTTACTTATAAAATATAATGGTAAACAATTATGTAATTGATTCATTGGATCTTCAAACATCATATTATAATTATTAAGGGTAAATGCAGTTTTCAATTACCAAAATATACATTCTAATGTTGTGGTTGCTAAAATCCATAGAAGTTAGGATTTCAAGGAAAGTATGGAGAATTAAACCAAAGGAATTTATTTAAAGCGTCATATATTTTCAAAATAGAGAAAATTCACGTGACTAAGTTACATTAGTTGAACAAATTAATAATGAACAAATTAATATAATATAGTGATTTATTTGTTAGCCTATTTTAAATATTATAAAACTGTAATTATAATTATCCAAGGTTCTATTCGTGACACTGATATAAAAAAATTGGTAAATTGGTTCTTTGTTATTTATTTTTTACAATTCGATATTATATTCGTTTCTTATAAGTATAACTTTTAACAAATAAGTTAATCATTAGTAATCTGGCCTAGTACAGATCTTAATCCTTGGATATCCTTAGAGGAATAGACTCCAAATAGCTAGTTTGTAAGATCTTGTTTATGCAATAGTTAACCAAGATAAGGTTCTGATTATTTAAAACTTTGTAATAATATGATACTTATATTGTATTAAAACAGGGAAAAAATAAATATAAATTCGTGGGAGGTCTTAAAAGTTTCCGGCCTAACAACGATACAAGACGTTTTTTCTGAATTTTTTATTTATTTTTCAATAGAGTCTCATTCTAACTCTATAATATGCTCCCATCTCTGCAACTTCTCCAAATAGTAATTGGCGTTTTTCTATGTAAAATAATTGTTTAATCTTTGCTGTACACTGTTGTGGATCTGTATTTTTGTTATAGGCGAATAATGGTATATTCAAGTTTCATCAACAGTAATTAATCTGTACCAAAACTCGGATTTATTACGCCTAAACTACATCGACAGAGCATTACTCGATTTTGTCAATTTTAACAAAAACACTCAATTAAAGGACTGTCCCATAACAACTGCACTTCCAAAATGTCTAATATTTTTGTGAATATCTGTCAAGAGATGCTAGATAGATATGACCAAGATACTTAGAGAAAAGACTAAGCCTCTTGGATGAAACTAGCTTTTATTTACGAGTGCTACCATTTTCACGTTTAGGTCGGTAACTTTTCAGACCACTCTCTTATAGTATGGGAAAAAATAAATCAAACCAATATTGATTTTAAAATAGACCTCCTATAAGTAAATAGTTATATATGAATCAAAATGAAAAAACCTGGACGTTATTCCTATCCAGACAAAATCCTTAAAAGATATCATTTTGCTACCTCTAAATGGCATTTTCCAAAGATTCCATGATGATATATATTAAACATAAATCCATATTTAAAGGCAAAATAAAAAAACAGGTCAATTGAAGAGCCTACTAAAAGATATTCCTATGTTACATTTAGGGGAAAATGACTTTATTGCATTTTTTATGTTGGTTTTATTTGAAAATTTAAATAGCAAAAGGTGAAGAAGACACACCTCCATATTCACAGCTAGCCCCTTTGTTGTGAAAAATGTTTCTCTGTTAAGCCTTGTGGAAGTTCCTATGTGGTAGAGACAACCAATCAGTGATTGCGTAGTCTGACATATGACTGACTCACTATACACACAAGCAAACACGTATACTTTATAACATTACATACATTTTTTGATGATTAGTGTCAGTGGTGAACTTAGCTCACTACTCACACTAATCAACATAAATGGAGGTAGCAGAAGGCATTTTAGTGCCCAGTAGTTCTTAGAAAAAACTTGCCAAATGTTGGTTCCAGATGAGCATAATAAAAAAGTGACGGAGATATGTGATTTTTGTTATTGTCCTCTCTGTTTGTTTTCCTTGAAGCGGGTCATCAAAATTCATTACATAAACATTCCCTTTTCTAAAGGAAGCTTAAATACACCCATCTTAAGATGCACAACTCAGAGATGTTAAAGCCCTCCTCAACTATGTTTATCTTATCGACTCGTTAACTTTTCATGTCAATTTGAGAAGAATAAAAAAAGGCAGCAAAGAAGTGGAAAAGTATAAGTAAACCTGTCAACAGTCATATCAACAATTAATAGAATGCACCCTTAAGCCCTGGGTTTTTTGGACTCCTTTGTTTCCATGTCTCATTCTTTGTTTGCCAAATAGTTTGTAATGATTGAAATGGAAAAAATTTAATTTTAATTGATATATTTACTTATTTTTAACTTGAAACATCATATTATTGTTAGTCATATTGCCAAACATTAAAAGTGATAAATATAGCCAAGATTAAAGATAGTTTGCCTTTCAAAATGCACAAGTTCATATGTACACTACTTTAGAGCTGTTCTAATTATTTGAAAACACTATGCTACATGAACGTATTAAGGTCTTGGAATGCCTGCAGGCTAAAACCCACAATTTTTATTGTTATTTGAGCTATAGAACAAAAAAATGACCATTAGAACTTTCAACATCTAAAGGTTTGACCTTTAAAGACTTTTAAAAAAATCTATTTTTAAGGGTATATCTACAATTCAGTGCTATATTTCGACATGAAAGAACTATCTTGATGAAAATCAAAGTAAATAACAAATTGATACCAACATTCAGCATTTGAAAAATGAATTATTTATTATTTTATCTTGATTATAATTAATAAAAAATGTATATAACCACTAAAATATCGACTAAAATGAAGGACCTTACTTAGAAGATAATATATTTTTATTTTTCTTCAAGTGCTTTATCTTAGAAAAAGCATTTTAATTTTAAAAAAATGCTTTTAAAAGGGGTTTAATTTTGATTGATTTTTGGCCAATTTAGTTTTTAATATTTATTAAAAAATCTAATAAAATAAGCTAGTTAGAATGTGTAAATATATATTACATTAATATTCCGTAGAAAATAATTAAATTGTTTAAATCTATCAATTATTTTGTATAAAAGTATTTATAAACTTTTTATGCACCTTAAATCTGAATTATTTTTTCATATTGGTATATATTATTACTTAAAAACTCATAAAGAGTTCTAACTTTTTCTCCCTGAATATTATTATAAATATTTATTGAACGAAACCTAACTAGCTTATTTTATGAAAATTCCTTAATAAATATTGAAAACTAAATTGACAAAAACTAAATAAAATCGACTTTTTTTAAAGGCATTTAAAAAAAAAAGAAATATATTAGGACTATTCTATAACTCCAGCCATTCGTTAAATCTCAACAAGATATATTAGGCATTGATGGATGAATTATGATATCTAGTAAGTATATTCTGGAGTAAGAAAAACAAGTAACTGCTATTGAAAACAAAATAAGTGATATGATGCTTATAAAAAGAGATCAGAAAAGGTTCATGAAATTTGGATTAGTCACCACAACATAAAAGGCAAGCATCTTAAAAATGTCAGACTGTTAAATTTATTTTTGGAGTTTATTTACTAAATTGGTTTAATATTATAGTAAACTCCTCTTTTATAGAAGGCCTTAAACATGTTATTTATCAATGCGATCTTTTACGTAGTAAGCCAAACGAATTTATTGACATAGTGAAGAATTTCGTGCAAAGATCCCCCTGGTATGGTCATTCAGAGGTTGTTCTACAGACAATTGCTTGTAGTAGAGATGAGGAGGCAAGAAAAATTGATGTTAGCAAAAATTTTATAATAGAACCATGAGAGGATGTAAAGCTGATGAGTCGATTAGTGAAGTTTCATTCGGGATTAGTAATATACCTATAATAGATTTTGATCCAAGAAATCTTACAGACTTGTTAAATATCAATGAATTTGATGAGCCTCCTCTTACATGCAAGCTAACAACGGATGCAGTTAGAGATTTTCTGGATAGACCCATGCAAGTACCTCAATCCCCTCTCACATCCAAAGTATAGAACGTTTTCTTCAGCAAGTAAATGAAGCAAGTAAATACGTTTTCAACCAAGAAAGAAAATAATTTTACATTAGAGCTCAAATTTTGAGTAGAAAAGTTATGCAAGATGGACATTCTCGAAATGGTGCATGGTAGCATAGGTCATGAATTGATTCTACGGACAAAACTTTAATACTTTTTCCATAAAAAAAAATGACAATCTATAACGCACCCTTGTTCAGGGATCTCATCTCTTTAGAAAAGGTTATTGCTCCTTACTCGGTGGATGTAATCTCATTAATAGTGGTCCTTTAACATCCAAATTTGTTACTTCATCATCCATTGATCATCAAATATTTATCCGCCGTTCTATTATAAAGAATCATTGTATACTTCTATAACAACTGCGAATATGTTTAATAAAGATTAACAATACTGGAATGAAATGTACAATGAAGAAAAAAGGAACAAAAATGAAAAACTCAACATTCATTTGCAGCTCTTACATTGGAACTCCTTTTAATGTCTTCTTTATTTCTTCTCCTAATATTCTTAGAAAACTCTTTCATTGATTTGAGTCCTTAAGTGTACATAACAAACAAACAACTCATATCTATGACACTGAATCCATTTATAAGGTTTAATTATTAATGCTTTTTCAGACACGTCAAAACATACTTCCAAAAACTTACATGCTAAAAGAGATTTACAATTAAATAAATCAATACAATCAATTCTCCTTGAATCACACGTACTAAAAACTGTTTTCTTAAGACTGGCGTTCAAATATGATGCAGGGAGAATGTTAATTATTATTTCACTCAAATTATGTTCTTCTACATTTAGGACTGTTGTAGTTTGAATCACACAACCTATACTTTCTAGATGTGAATTGTATGAGGTTCAAGGACCGGAAAGGAATAATCATAACACAAACATGACACTGATAGCGCCTACAAATTTCTTTATATCATAAAAACTGATTGTGACCTTCAATTTTATATTTTTTTCACTAATTAATATATAAATGTTGAAGCTTCCTTAGATTTAAAAAAAAATCTCTATTAATTAGAAGGGTCATTTTTGGATAATCAAGTTATAAGTATCTTTATTCAATTTCCTCTATCTGGCTTTGTTCCTATCTCTTAGAGAACATATCTGAAAAGTTTTCGTATTTTCGTCTCATCAAAAATACAACCCCTGATTTTCACATTTGTAAGTTAAGCTGTATCTTGATTTACGAACAAAGAAGAACAAGTGCCTGAATGGTCTCAAAGGGGGTCTTAGATTCAAATGGTGTGCAAAGTGTTTGTCTAACATCCGTATCTTTGGGTAAACACTGGAGTATACTCTATGGATTCGAACATGTAGATGTGGGATTTATTTAATATAATTATAAGTCTTTTTAGTATATTTGAAGTATGATAGGATGAAGACGGATTTTATTTCTTTTAATAATAAGAATATTTATTTCGGAGTAAAAATGTCTCATTATATTTTGTATTTATTTAATTTATATATTTGTCGCTAATAATTTGTTGAATCCATTTGTAATATTTAATATTGATAACTTCTATGTCGCATCATTTGTCATTATCATTTTTTTTTGATTTTCTATGTATAACTTCTATTAAAATTTCTAATTTATATATTTTTGTAATACAGGTGTGCGCGTCTAAAACTGAACACTCCCTTAAATTTTAAGTGTTTTTCCTTGTCTACAGACTTGAGGACTTGACGAGAGGTTCTCTTGTGGACCTTAAGGGCATGATCTTTCTTAACTAGCCGGTCCATGGTCCTTCTGCTGACGTTGAACTCCTTGGAGAGGCCGCTGACGGTGACCTTGCCTCTCTTGTCCTCGACAGACTTTTTCACGGTAGCAACCATTTCGTCCGACCTTTTAGGCCTTGACTTAGATCTTGTAGTCTCCTCAGGAGTTCCTTTGGCTACCACGCTGTAAACGTTGGTGCGGCTGCAGTTCAGAACCTAGACATTTTCAGTGGGAGTTTTTCCCCGCGCGGAAAGTTCCAAAATTGCGACTCGACGTCTCTCCATACTATCGGCTGTTGTTTCCCTGTTGCTATTTAGATTTTGCTGGAGTTTTGTTGATAACTAGTCAAGACCCTTGCCTCGAAGAATAAACCGTTTTTAACTCAATAAAATCACGAATATGTGCATGACGTAAAATTTAAAGGAGTGTTCAGTTTTAGACGCGCACACCTGTATTAACCTATCAATTTACTAGTATTCTACTACTACGGCTAAAGTGTTAGTCATTAGTTATTGATTACTCATTGTATATATTAGCAACACCAAGGGAATAAATTTAGGAGCTCTCAATGTTAATAGATCTATAATATATATATATATAAATTCTTTTTATGAGTTTCACGAAGTAAATCCAGTATTCGACTATTTTTTATCTAAACTGTCCTGATTTTACTTGAAATATACAAAATTCTCCTTTCTATAGCAGAATCACGTGATATTCTATGCTCCAAAACAATAACTTTAATAAATGGTACCATTTATCTTGCTCCCTTGGTTTCCTCGGACCCAGTCAAACTTGTAACTTATGTAGACTTAAATTAAAATATCAATTTCGTATATCATGTTTCAAAAGTAAGTGAGTCAGGAGTAATTTTCTGAATTACTAAATCACTTGTCCTAATATTTGAATATCATTATTGTGAGAATTTAGGATTTCCCCATCAATATTCAATAAATAAATTACCGATTACACTAAAGGCTTATGATGTGACAAAACTGTATATAAAACGGATTGTTTCATAATTAATTGACACTAAAGAATTAATTAAGTGCCTTGAAAATTGTAAAGCATATTAATATTAATTATGTTCTTATTTATCAATTATAAATAATGGTTTAATGCACTGACATAAATATGTAATTGTTTATGAACTTCATTGATTTAAGTTTATATTTTTATTTTTTTTAATTGTGTAGCCTTATAATTAATTTGATAATTTTTTAATTTACCTCGATTTACACTTTAACAATTATATACTTCTAATTACCTAGGTATGTTGTAAAACGTAAGATTTTTGGTGACTACTGTAATTGGTCGAAGGTTTATTCATCATAAGTGCCTTGCAAGTTGCATTGAAATCCATCTTCATGGTGAATAATTTTGTTTCATTCTAGAATGCCGTAGTAATTTCAAGGTATAAAAGTCTAGGCAAAGACACTTTTGTGCTTAGTGTGTACATTTTGTTATTCAATATTTTCAGAAATTAAAAACAAAAGGTCTATATTCAAGAAAAAGAATCAATGATATGTCTATTAGTAAAGTAAAAAAAACACATAAGAATACCCCATATTGTATGTCCTCTCTTACACCTTCTCTTCTTTTTGGTTGAAGTATTCATTAGTGTAATAAATATCCGATTAGAAAATATACATTTAAATCCTTATTGTCAGACTTTTTTTTTTTTAGAAATGTGTAAAAAACCTAAAATTATATCATCATTCTAGGTATAACTAATAGATTCTTTTTATTTGTAGGGATATTTAAAACTTAACAAGAAATAATATTAATCCAACAAACTAATATTTAGAAGGATTGGATGCTATTCTTTGAATTTAATTTCCGTAAAATTTTATTAAAATTTGTATTCATATTGGAACATGAAATATGTGAAAATCCCTGTTTATTAAGGGCCCTTGATTTTTCATCATTTAATATTAAACCAAATCCATTTTGACCTTATTGTTTAATTTTATAACTGTTCTTTCATTTTCAAATAAATATTTAGTTATAAAATATATGTTTTAGGACAACTACTTCTGAAAGCCATTGAATTCTGGTACTTTGATCTCACATGATGAATGCATCACTTTCAGGTTTAATTTTTTTTCTCTAATGTGAGTTGCAAATTCACGAAAGTTGAAAAATTCAATCTATTATTGATTGTTAGTTAAAAAAAACAACAATAAAAAACCAAAGTGGTTTTGTTGACGTTTTAAAGGTCTTTAAAATGACTAAGAGCAGAATGTCAACTAAACCATCATACATTCAAGAATACCAACAAAATAAAGGACAGACTAAAACTGGTACATAATGAATTGTTGAATTCCACGCAATAGACTGCATGTGACGACTTCTCTGAGGAAAACATTCGTCATTAATGCTTAACTATGGTGCATAGATTAGAATATGTCAATGTCACTGGGGTTGTTATTATGGGCAAAGTATATTGAATATAATTTCAAAAATGGAATTAGGAAGAGGATTAGCAAGTTAGTCTTAGTATGTATCATCATTATTGTTGAAGAAGGAACATATTTATAATTATTCTAGTTATAATAGCCAAAGGGATGGAAGAACTTCTAATGAGTTCATGAGTTCACCTTCACATATCGACATGTTTTACTAAATTCTGGAGTTGTTTAAAACATTATAAAATATTTAGAAATAAAATTCAACATTTTGGCACGTCCTAGTTTATGTTTAATATTAATTCATTTTTTAAAATCTGTTGTTAAAACTCTCGACAAAACTAGGATTATTGTTTCAATGGAGGAGTAACCTAAGGAAAAATATTATTGAATATTGTTATACCTACATGTACTCATAAGATATTTTCATAAAAAAGATTAAATCATTTTGAAGACTCTAATAAATATTTTCAAATAGTTTCACAAAAAAAAAAAATCTTCTGGAATCTTTAACCCCCCTTTTGGTAGATGCATTAATTAGGGCGAAAGCAATTCTTCATCATGCTGTACTTGTGAGGAAATGGCATGTTTGAGGGTTGTTCTTCAAATTTTCTTGCAATGTTTCCAGATTATCATTAATGAATATATCGAAGATATATTCATTGATGGAATCTGGCGTTACCCTAACACCTTTAAATATTTTCGAAGTAAAAAAAGGACTTTTTTAGTTTTCTTCTTCCATTTTTACTGAAAGATCTTGTATATATATAACTACGTATTTTTCCTAAGCAATTAAATTTTGATTCTAAATTTAACTTCAATTGTTCCTGGATGGGAATTATGACCGGAAATGCTTCAAATTCTGAAAAATAGCTAAGCCTTATTATTAGTATTAAAAATTAAGTGTTACTTATTTTCTACACAACTGGTTAATTAAATCGATAAAAATTGAGTATTTTAAGAAATATTTTACTTTAACTACATATATACATGTTAGAGTAAATTTATCTTAACTTATAGGAAAGGAAATTCTCTACACAATCTTGATTTACTCTGGCAGTCGAAATATAGTTAAGAAGAGTTTTCAGCTCAGTCAGTATAGAAGGCTTTTAAAGATTAGATTGACATGGATATTGAGTACAAAGACCATTTGACTTGATAGTATTAAATAATTACAATTACTTTTTAACAAAAGTAACTAATTTTACCTTCAAAATAAATACAATGATCATAATAAAGTTTCTTTTCTAAATATTTTTTATCTAAAATTTAAGGTCATTTAGTTATAATGCAGTACATACACTTTTGGGTTTATAAACATTTCTCAAACTTTAAGTTATTACCAGTGGGATCGCGAACTACTTATCGCTCAAGCTCAAGCCCACAAAAAAGTATCTTATCCCCCCCTCCGAAAAAAAGGGTTAGCAAAGCTCCAGAGTGTCATCAATTTTTTGGAGTTAAAACTTTCTTTTTTGAGCCAATAGCCAAATGGACATAAAAAAATTCAAGTTCCTGATATTTGGCCTTTTAAATTTGCTTTAATTTGTTAAAATCGTTAAATATAGAGATAATGAAATATTAAACATGTTTCAAAAGTTTTGTGAACGATTCCAACAAATAAAATCATATTTTTACAAGCGTGTAATCTAAAAAATATGTTTCAAGAGTTGTCAATATTAACATCTATTGAAATATCAAAGGAGCCAATAAACAATGATAGTTTCATTGGATGCTTTATTCTACCCATCATATATAATTCAAACAATGGTAATGCATATTTGTGATTGAACGAAGTTCCTTATTCTCTGATTAATTAATTATCAGCATTTTATAAAATACTCCAATCTGTATCAGCGTTGGAAATACTTGCAGTATTTAAATCTTTATCTCCGTGTCTTGTAAGATATAGGTTCCTATTTGCAATTTCATTTTGTAATTGTTTTTTTTTCTAAATTGAATTAAGACAAAGCACGAAAGAGAGTGGTGGGAGCAGACTGGGTCGAGCTTATTTCTTAAATTTAAGAAATGTTGATCTCTAAGGGTCGCAATTTTTTTCTTTTAGGCTAAAGTGATCGTATATAAATTTTGAACGGGTTTGAAAAATAATTAGAGGTTGCCTAACGGCTCCAAAGTTTTGAAATTTTATGATTTTTTTCAAAAAGAGGATTTTGACCGGAATATCCTCTAAGCTCTTCGTGTTACAACAAATCTTATAACGCCAGAAAATTAGCTGAATTAATTTTCCATCGAAAAACTTAGAAGTTTTTTTAATTAATTTTTTTAGTTATTGGTCAAAGAGAGCAAAGACTACCCTAATTTGCATTTTTTGTTTTATGTCTATCTGTTTCCTCGTAAAAGAAATTAAATACATATTTACAATTATTTTTGTGTCCCAAATTATTAGCAATGGTTAATATATTACTCGAAATAGAAAAAATAGCTTAAATTTAGATAAAGTTTACCTTTTTCTGACCTTTTTTTTGAAATAAAAATACTTTTAAGCTAAATCCATTTAATAAATCCTAATTGAGTATTAAAAAATACTCATTGTTAAGACTTTCACCTTTTTCTGACCTTTACTTGATCCGAAAAGTCTTAATGACCAAATTTTAATCATTAAGTAAAGTAATTATATCTTATTTTATTTTAAACTGAGATAAGATTTCTGCGCACTGCTATTTAGTTCAAATTTTTCATGACGGAAAATACGTGATCATATTCAAGGGATGTGCTTGACACAATAAATTCTATTACGGTTAGGACTGCTAGAACTTTTGGGTTTCTTAAAAATCTAGAAAATACCTTTTACCTCTCGCATGTAGACAACATATTTGGGAATTAATCACAAGCAAAGCATTTAAACAAATAAGCTCCACCCTAGGGAAGAGCAAATCCATTTGTTCCCTATCTAACAAAATACTTCTAGCAGTTGACCACTAGATATATCTACCTAAACCATGATAACTGCATTTTTAGATATTCAGTACAATACTAAAATATTGATTTTAGTATACTAAGAATAAAGGCTGTGGAAAGATTGAGCGATATAATATGGCTGAAGGAAAATTGTCCTGCATCTATACATAATTTATATTATTTACACATGTACATGATTAAAAACTACAGCTTTATAGTCTCAAAGTATATTGAAAAATAATGCAAAGTACAAAAAAATTATTTAATTTCATCTCCAAATATTTTCCATAGTTTAAAGACAAATAAATTTCCCTAATTATTTTTACAAACAGATTGATAAAATACAATTAAAATAAAATATGGCATTGTACATCTAACACATTCGTATTGATTTAATAATTGATAGTGTACACACTCTGATGACATCATCCTCACGGATTTTGATCATTCTTGGTGAGTATGTTTATCCTAACAAAAGAACAATATCTTTTGTGAGTCCCTCAAAATTTGGGCCTTTTCAGTAAAACATAGCTCCGCTCAAAGTAACTGATCAAAAAAATTGTTTTTTAAAACCCACACAAGAGCAAATTCTTCAAGTTTTTTTTTAAATAGCATTTTTACAGAAATAGGATGAAAACATTATTGCGGAATATTAAAATGACACCCAAGCATATCTGCAATTTCGATTTTGCCAATATTTTGTAAGAGGTTCAACTTACTCATACCCTATCCGGGGCGTGCGCAGTGAGTGGGATGGAGAGGGTAAAGCCCCCCCCCAAAAAAATAAGGTGTTTTTACGTTTTACTAAAAAATTTAATACATAATTTGTAATTATTCCAAAAAATAGAATTTTTTGTAAACAACTGTGAATATTAGAATTTTTTTGAGAAAAGTTATTGATTTTTGAATTTTTTTCCAATTTTTTTTTATTTTGTGTGAATAAGTGTGGATTTTTGAAATTTTTTACAAAAAATTTACTTTCTATAAAATAACTATGTATTTTCGAAAAAAAATTCCAACAAATTTAATTTTGTTTGAGAATAGCTATGGATTTTTGAAATTTTTTTCAATTTTTTTAAAATTCTTGGTCTTTAAAAAAAATAAATCCAAAGCCTTTTTCTACAAAATATGATCTTGTGGACGTCCTTGCCTATGTGTGTGCAAAAGAGGAGAGTGGGATCTCAATGAAATCATTTTCATTTATGTCTATAGTTGAAAAATGCCATATTTGCCGTAATATTTATTTTATATAGTTCTTTTCAAACTATTCGAACTTATAAATATACATAATCATGTTATTTATGTATTTTTATCTTTCATCATAAAACTTTCTCTTACAAAATGATATATTTTTTTATTTTATATATATAGAATAGTATTATTATAATTTTTTCATGAGACTTACCATTACACCATCTAAAGTTTTGATCATATCATTTTACTTCTGAAGGTAACCTCACCTAAAAACTTTATTTCAAATCATTCATATTACAATAGATCGATAAAAGGACTGTCCTTACATTATTATTTTTTTCTGTATATTAACTGATCAATTTTTATTTGATATTGATATCTAAATAAATATTCTATGACCAAAAAAAAATTCTATATCTGACTAAATCACCCATTTTGATTTCTTTTACAATCCCAACTCACGGAAATTGAGAAATAATCCAGAGGAGATGAAGGATTTTTATGAATGCCCAATTTATTCTTGACTTGGCTTCATCACTCTATTGACCAAATCTGAGTAATTAGTTTAGGATATAAAGCTATACATCATTTTTATAATTCCGAATATGGGTTTCAAATATATAATTAGTTTGCACTGGAACATATTTACGTTGAGGATATCATCGGAGTTGTAGTTGGACATAATCGTAGATAAATCATTGTAAAAACTGTAATTTTTTTTGTATCAAAATATCCAGGGGTATATTCTGATGACAATCCTAAAAAATCTTGGATTACCAAGCTGTTAATTTTAGAAAAGTCTTCAATGTCATTAAATTAATTTTTGTTATACTAAAAAAAAAAATATTTTTTTGTATACAAATCAGGAATTTATTATTGTGGCAAGGAGGACACTTTCTAATTATAAGGCAGTGTAATTTTTGAAGTTTTAGTAGATATTTGAATCTGGTCTTAGGCTATTATACTACCTGTATGCTTCTCATAGGACCCGTAAATCTGTCATGCGCAATTGAAGACTTGGACTTATGAGAAAGATTTGAGACTTGCTTGTTAATTTATTTATTCCTTACATTATCTAAATTTGACCTATACTTGAACCAATTTTCATATCAAATGGGAGATTTAAACCCTTATGAACACTTTTGTATAAATACTTCTATAAATAACTTAACATATTTATGAAAATTAAAAAGTTGAAGAAGAGATCAAAATATTGTTAACATGACTACTTCTAATGTTTTATCAAAATTAGAGAATAAATATCCATTTATCCTTGAAAATCTCCAGAAGCTTTCAAAATTGGATTTTCTGAACTTATACTAAACTTAAATGTAATATTCCCAATCAGAAGTGTCTGCTTCTTTTCCACTTGACCCCTTTTTTTATTTCATTCAAAAATTTCCTTATAATTTTTCATATACACAAGGGTAGGCAGAAGTATCCGGACAATATTTTCAAGTAAGTTTAAATAATAGCATAATAGTAATATCATTTTTAAAAAAATATTACAAATGAAATTTAATCGAACAATTAGCTGTTGTATCATTCAATATGATCACCTTCGGCATTGATCACCAACTGTAAACGGGACATAAAAGCTCAGAAGGCCCTTATTACATCTTTCTGAATTCCAATCCACTTTTTTGGCTTTGTGGGAACTACATGAGAAATGGGTAAGCCCCTTACCCGCTTTCAGTCGCTTGCAGACGTCATAGACGGTGCTCTTGGGATATTTTTTGACTTTTTGATAATTGCCTTAGAATCGTTGCCCGCCACAAACAATTCTTGCTCCTTCACGTTGAAACTGAACAGATTAAATATAAAAACAAGAGTTGTTGTCTATGGACAATAGCTTAGCAAGCACACTAGATTAAAAAACAATTATACATATGTCCGGATACTTCTCCCCACCCCTGTAAATAAATTTATGGTCTAAACTATCGTTTTATCTATTTCACAGTACATAACTACCAAAATCTAAACAAGATATTCAATGTGTTGTTCCATTTATATACAAGGAGCGGGGATCAAATTGTCTCCAAAATATTTTTCTACAAAAAACAACACAAAATATACACTTTTTAACTTTTTTATTGAAAATCAAAACTATGACGACCATATAGGTATAGAGTAGCCATTCATTCGATATAATCACCGTTGCCATCAATAACGGCCTCAATACGGCCTCTGAACCGGCTGCAGGGTCTTCTGACCATCTCATTGTCCATGTTGCCGAATACCTCCTCGATGAAGTCCATCAGGCTGGCCTTGGTGCTATGGGGATGTCTGTTGGTATGTCTCTCGACATAGCCCCAGACAAAATAGTCCAAAGGATAAAGATAGGGAGAGTTAGGAGGCCACAAATCCTTGGTTACGACGTCATAACAGTTCTTGGTTAACCACTGCATGGAGATTTTGAACACATGGCAGGGTGCTGAGTCCTGTTACCACACCCAAGGCCTGTCTCCGGCCTTGCCATGGCCTTCATGGACCTGGTAGGGTCATCCTCAACCATCTTATTCACCTTGTCGACAAAGTCGGTGTCCCTGACCTTCATGTCGGCGCCCTCCTCCTTGGGTGCCCTCTTTATGGTGGAATCAACATCCCAGGTGTCCTCTAGCTTCTTACGGATACGCTGAACAGTCCGTAAATTCACTCCTAAGTTGAAGCAATCGTTGAATTTGAGATTTCACCTCCATTATTAACCAATGCCATGACTGCGGCGGACCTCGAAAGCTCCTCGTTCCACTTATACCTCTTTATCTCCTCATATGATGACGGCATGATGCTAACTGAACTACGTATCGTCAGCTGACAAGAATAGCTTTCCTATTTGGTAATCGGGTTTTTTATTTGATAATGCCGTCTTCAAGTTATCAAGGTTTAAAGTAGGCAACAATTTGATCCCCGCTCCCTGTTTTATTTTTTAATTTGATCCGTTCCAATTAATTTGAGTTTCCGTTAGACAACTCTCATTACGTTGTTTGAGGGGTCAAACTCCTTTGGCCTCAAAGCAGACATACACAAAGGGAGGTAGTAAATTCTGATGGAAAACATGCTGCGTCCGAAGACTCTGTACTTATGACGACATTTATTGTTGTTTTTGGATTTTCAAATTTTAAGACCACTGATGTGATTGAATTAATTAGTAATAGAATGAACCTTTATTATATAGCTACTTTTGATTAAAAGTGATTCCAATCGGGATATAATACGATACAAGTCATTTATGCATCATTTAATTTATCCTTGGGGAAAAAAATATATGCATAAGGGCTTTGTAGTGATGAAAAGGTATGAAAAAATATGGTATATTGACACATAATATACCATATTCCATGGTATTTCCTTTTTTCCTCTAAATAATAATTTTAACTAACGCGGTTTTCTTTATAATTACAAGATTTGAATAATGATGTCTTCTCCCAAGGGCAATGTTATCGATAAAGAAAGGAAATTACCAAAATAATTTTCACATCTACTTATGAATAAAGCAAATGTTTTCATTTTCTATATTATTTATCTGTCTGTCTGACTGTATGAGTAACAGTCAGAGGGGGTGGTGCACCCTGATGTATACCATAAACATATTTTGATCTAAAAATAAAAATGTAGTCTGCTTCAAAATTGTTAGCGAGCGCTCTAGAGTCTAAAGTACTTACAAGTCCTAACATTATTTGTTTCCCTAAAGCTCTTACCATTATTCGTTCCTCCTTGAGGAGAGAACACATGATTTAATATAAGTATTGAGTTGTTACGTGTTGTTCATGAAAAACGGGAAAGTAATTATGAATTATGAGGAGTTATCATTTATAATTTTTAAAAAAATTTGGCTTTTAGCTGACCCCTTATTACTTCGGCCAATAGTTTATTCATATTAAACTGAAATAAAATCGGCGTATTGCTCCTACCTAATTGTGTTAAAAAAGTATACTAAAATAAATAAATGAGTGTTATCGACTGATTAAACTTTTGTATTTAAAAGCAAAATAAAATACCACATCAAAATAATTTTTTTATTAAGATATATTCCAAATATATATATCATTGGTAGTGTTGGAGCCCTCTAAAAAGACGGCCGCTACTAATAAAATTTGTCACCCCTAGAGCCGGTCCTTATCAGTCTATTAAGGAAACTACAACAGCTGAAATGGCGTAGTTACTACTAACTACGCCATTTGAGTCGCTGAAGTTTCATCATATATTATAGCCTCTTGCAAAGAGATAAGATACCTTAACTTAAAAGTATGAAGAGAGTTTAAAAAAAAAAGAAAAAAAAAAGGAGATGACGTATTATTATATTTTTTACCTATCGGCAATCAGTCCGAGGATGAATTTGTCTTGGGGTGATAAACGAAGAAAGCGGGCTTTCTTTGGGTGAAAAGAGGACAGTTAACTTTCCAATCACGCATATGTGTACACGCATGATAGGTGTCTCCTTTGGATCCTATTTAACTATTTAAAAAGTTACTTGCAGTTATAATTTCTTAATTAAATGATTTGAACTTATTTTCTTCCTCCTGTTTTTATTTTTTCAAAAACAATTTATTTGATTACAAAAAGTACACCAAAGTAAACTGAAATAAAATCAGCGTATTAATTTCTATAGCTAGAAACAACTTTTTTATGGAACAATATTTTTGAAAAACAATGTAATAAGTTAAAATAAATCGAATTAAATTAGTTATATATATGAACGGATGGAAAAATGTAACTATCAATATCTAATATACACATATTTATAGATGTAATGGAGTCCAGTAAAATGATAGTGGTAAAAAGTTTTGGATATTAGAAGGTGTCCATGATGCTCAAGGAAGTGGTTGCAGATCAATTTAACCTGTCTTGGGGCCCAATAGTTGCTTACAATTACTTTTCTTTGCGATGATATTACCCAGAACAATTTTGTCTCACAATGATGATGTACACCACTATTTTACGACACAACGATATTACCCCAACGATTTTGTTTGCAATCTTTTTACCACAATCGTTTTACAGAGAACCGAATATACCTAATATGCAAAAAACAAATCAAAGAACACAAAATATGAACATTAAAATCTGAATATATTTTGAAATTGATTTTTTACAAACAATTATAGTATTATTATCATACACGACTATTAAAATAAAATCAAATATATCTTTTTTATTTCTAAAATATAATTATTTCCTAACGAATACATAAATTTTTCAATTACGTTAAAAAAAAAAGGCTTTTAATATTTACGGACGTACATTATTTCAAAAAACATGCAAAACATTAATTTTTTTTCACTAAGGGTAGAGGTCGGGTAGTTTTTTTACTTTTTATCACAAAAGAAACTTGTATTATAATTAATTTACCCCAAAATGGTGCAGGGGCGTCATTAAGATTATACTTTGGGGACGGGCTTGTTTTTTGGAAAAAAATCCCATAATATATAATTTATGGAATTTTTTTCAAAAATCCATAGTTTTTTAGTAAAAAAGATAATTTTTTGGAAAAAAAAAAATCAAAAAAATTCACAGGTGTTTGCAAAAAATTGAATTTTTTGGAAAAAAAATTAAAAAATTAAATTTTATTTAACACCAGAAAGTTATACTTCCATCACCCACAAAATTTTCTAAGTTACCCCATTGGTGTAATATACACCTGTTTCCCGACCACTCACTGCCTTAGAGATACGTTTTTCTATTAATTATAAATATAAGTTTGTAATGAAGAAAACTAATAGTTAAAAAAATGTTCTGAATTTAAGTTTGGAACGAAACCCGTTCACAAGATATGAATAAAATAACTAGATGGAAAAAGTTTTAAAACTTGCACACAATCTATACTTCTATTCAACAATTAAGTATAATAAATATTTTATATTAAAGCAAAGAAAACACACTCCAATCTTCTTTTTCTTTTTTGACCAACTAAGAGTGATTTTTTAGAGTAAAATAGATATTAGCTATGAAATAAAATATGAAGAAATTTTAACTGAATACAATCTTGAAATTGTTGACTTAATAATTTAATAAACTTTTTGGTTGATCTCTAAATTCAATTTTCAAATATCATAGTTCTTGGTCCACTCATTATGAATCTGTAATAAGTTGTTCGTATGATCAAATATGTTTTTCGGGAATTTTGGATTAGAATATTTTTACCCTTTTTGTAGCTTTGAGTCATTTTTGAATGTATAAAAAATCAACAAGCCGTATATAAATTAATTTCTTTTTACAAAATTTTATGTTAATTTCAACTATGTTCTTATATTTTATATGTGGTTATCCAATCATGAAAAAAAAAAACCAGTTGAAAGGTTAAGAAATTGTGTTGGGACGATTCTAAAAAAATCCAAATGCCGATGAGATTCTAGTAAAAATTACCGATGCCGATTCTTTAATATTTTTAATAATAGTTAAAAAATACAATTTTACTAATAGAGGCGTACACAGGATGATTATATTTGGGTTGGTTTTTGAAATTTTTTGAAAAAAAAAAATCGAAAAATCAAATATAAAATTTGATATTTAATTTTTTTTCAATAATCTACAACCATTCCCAAAAAGATGATTTTTTTGCAAAAAAATTGAAAACCCCATAACCCTTCTCAAAAAATTAAGTTTTTTGGAGAAAAATTTCCGAAATCCGCAAATTTTCACAAAAATTTCAGTATTGAATTTTTTGGAAAAAAACTCACAAATTTCAAGCTGTTCTCCAAAAAAATTTCAAAAATTAAATATCTAATATAAATTTTTTTTGAAATACAGAATCAAATATTAAATTTTTCTCTGACAAATTAAAAAAAATACTTAGTTATTCATAGAAATTTTTTTTTTTTGAAAAAAAAAATTAAATCTTTTGAAAAATTCAAAGATCCATTCATTTTGGAGAGAGCTATTCTTTTCATAACCTAAAAGAGTAATAAATAGCCAAATACTATTAATAAAGAAGAATCGGAATCACAAATTAAACAATATTTTCCCAATGTATATTCCAATTCCAGAAAAAGCACACGAAATTGGCTTTAACCAATAAAAAAGGACAAAATACTCAAAAAGTTCTGATTAAATATTTTGATAACCATATTTGATACAAACAAACTAATTAAAGATTCCTAAGCTGTGCGTCAAGTACTGCTATGATTGATTTGATATGTAATTTAAACTTAACTTTTGTTGACTTTTTTTATGAATAAATAGAGTCATTTTCATGCCATAAGACATCCTTAACACAATTATTTTAATTCAATTCATAATTATAATACTAAAGAAAAACAGTCAAAAAAGTTTGTCAAAAAAAAAAAAAAAAAAAAGATGATGTTCAATCATATAGAGTATCCTATTGATGAAAGTAATTAAATTGTTATTTGGTGCACTTCATATTGAATTAAACGGATCTTGATCCATTTATTTTTGTACATATAACTATCGTTTAAAAGACAATCTATGGCTATTTATCTGAACAAATATTTATATATTGATAATGTTGAATACCCTTTCGTTTTCTGAATAAAAAAAAATACATGGTAATACGTTTTGTATTTATTTTGACTTTGTCACCTTGGAAAAAAACGTTTGTTATTCAAAACGAATATTACAAATACTCGTTAAGGTATTTGCATGGAATTTTAATAACATTCAATAATATTGAATCATTTTCATATGTACTAAGAAAACTTGAGATCAAATAAGAGTTAACATTATTTACAAATGTGGAAATCATTATGGAGAACATTAAGTAACCAGGCGTTGAAGGATTATAAATCAATTTCTCATCATTCCGTTTAAAGATGAGTATTATTACACTTGCGTGGCAGAAAGTCCATACATCGATGAACTCCAATTTGCTGAGGGCATTTTGTCGTACTTTGGTGCCACTGTAAGGGGTTGATAGTCCTCCCCTCTATCCGGCGGCTCCAAATATTTTTTAGAATAACGATTAGGAACTGCACTTCCGTTTGTGAATGAATTCGATATATTTTTCCTCCTCTGAAATTATGTTTAAAATCACTTAAATATATAAGCACATATTTCTTGTAAATAGTACTAGTTGACAAAAATTCAGCCTTGTTTTGTTATTGGATTAAGGTAAGGATTGGTATTGATTTCACCTCAACAAACATGAAAATGACCATTAAAATTCGAAATTTCTTTTTATTTCCTACAAAGTATTTTTAAAATTATTTTTTTACAACATCCACGTTATTTTTTTGCCTTGAAAGTTATAAAAAAAAGAACTAAAAAACAAATATACCTTGGAGAGACATATTTGTAAATTTAAAAAAAATATTTTAGTTATATTTGTATTTTTTTCCCAATCCCAGAAAATGTAGAAAATATGAGGAAAAAAGGATTTTTACTTTTATAAGTAAATATAAACTTCTCATTTTAAAGGCTAAATGATAAAAAATAGTTTGCTATAAATAGAGGTAGGGGGGTTAAAATCTAATTCGGTATTAACTATAATTCTTGTACCCCAGAGCATATTCTAAGCGCTCTAGAAAAAAAAAAATGAATTTCTGGGCAAACATCCTTTCTTTGAAAATCACTTTTTCTTATAAATGATCATTTGATCATTTAATCGAATTTTACTGTAAATTTTTTTTGTCTGACATATTCATCAAGTATTTATACTGCCGAAAATAAATTATATATTTCCATAAATTAAGAAGTAATTTATACTACAAGTTCTACGCCACCTATAGAGTCAAGAGAGATGCCCCCCTTACTTTTTGCAATTTATATAGTAACAACAATCTTTTTAGAAATTGATTCTAATAAAGCATAAATTCTATTTTTACTCAGACATAGTCTAGAAATAAATCGAGTTCCACATGACCGCCACGAGCCAACACGAGTTGAACTATTCTATCAATAAATATTTTAGTCCTGATTTAATCTATAAATAAATCATGGAATCGATTCATATTGATTTGAACACGATATGGTGTGTATGTGTGTGGGAGCGGATAGGGTTATGCTGTGATTATGTATTTCTTTCTTTATTTGATCATTTTACTCCAAATGTGGGCGTGGCACAAAAAAGTGTGGTCCATTGTCATTTTAATAAGTTGACTTTTATGAAATTGATTTGGCAGTGACTTTTACAGTTAGACGTCTATTTAATAGAATCTTTCCTACAATTAGCAACATACATAAATGTTTGGTACAAAAAATTAATGCTGAAAATGAAGGAACGTTATCTGGATTTCAAAGCAATACACCCTACGTATATCTTAGATATTTCCGAGCAATTCCTTTAATTAATTTGAAATATATTTGATAAAAGTTATTGATATCCTCAAACTAACTGAAGGATTTTGAGATGTTGATGTATCTAACAAAACGGAGTCACGGAAATGTATTAATTGATATGAATGCACTAAGAGCATTGTTAAATTTAATTTCAAAAGTCCCTGACGGTGGTGTCGTCAAACAAAGTTAAACTTTCATGAAATATAGTATATATATTATCTTTCTTCTAGACATTGAAAATCGAAAACATAGCCACTGGAAGCAATAAATCATTCTTAATCTTACGCCAAGTTACATTTTTTATGATATTGTTAATATTGAGCGATTTACTTCCAATGATAAATATGGCATCTTTTAACAGAAAAGTATTGGCTAAAAATATCAAAAATTATTGTATTCTATGTACTATAAAAGGGTCTTTATGACTGTCTATCAATGTGTATTGTAAATCTTCATTCATAATTGTTATGGATTTCATTTGGGAATTTAATTCATACCCTGCTACTTCAATCTAAAAACATCTAAAATATTTACAGCTCCCTATGGTATTTGTATGGAATTTTAATAACATTCAGCAACATTCTACAAAATTCACATATCAATTTCTTTTCTTACTTCACGAATAGTTTCTCCTATGATTGGTTGTCCAACAATTCTTTTATTTTAGTTTGATACTCCACTTAACAATAATTTCTATTTCTTGAGCCAATTGTATTATAATTTAGGACTGAGATCCGATACTTATTTGATTCAATTTGGAGGTCAGCATAGTGTGTTTGAGCGTTTTTTGAGTTTCCAAAGTAAAGCGTTGGTCTACAATTTGTTTTCTTCGAAATGAAAAATCTGGATTACATTTTCCTGTATTACTTAGGAAGAGGAAGTTTAATATTTTTTTTTCCCTGGTTTTTCACCTAGATACTCTCAAGATATGTGGTCATTAGAAAAATTGAACCAAAATTGAATTTGCTCATTTTGATTTATAAACAATGCTTGATGATCCCCTACTTTAAGTGAATACATATAAATTCCTTTATCAACATTAATATTTTAAAGTTATTTAAGATTTGTTGCTAGAAAAAGTTTTTTTTTTTCCAATAAATATTAAACTATCGATATTTGTTAATAAAATATGTATTTGCTTTATAGGCTACAAAACACAAATTTCATGTTATAAGGGTTATTATTATGTTTCTTGAGGTAGAACAATCAAGGGATTACCCTCTCATTCCAAGTGCCAAATTTGTTGTCAAGTGTAATAAACTAAATATATACATACCTGATGATGGTAGCCATAGTCGGTGATTGTAGCATTATGCTTTGAGATTGATTTTTTTTGGAACCTTCGGGGTTCGACCCCACATGTACATTGGAAACCCATGCTATTATTTCTATTAACAAAATTAATAGACTGACATCCTTGAGACATGGGTGGTCTCATAGCGACTTGATGATAGCCAGCGGAGGAAGATGAAGATGATCCAGAAGTTTTATTTTTTTTCTTCGATTTTTTAGGGTAAGAAGATCCAGGAGGGGGTGGAGGGGTTGGGGTACGTTGAGGTGGAATAGGACAACATATGTTTTCCCATAAAGGATCGCTTATTCCTGGAAAATTTACATGCGTTTCTGTCTTATTCGAAAGATATAATCTGAGCGTGTTCTTCGATATATCGTCACCAAGGAATATCCATTGTGCAAAGTACCAAGGTACAAAGACTGTGGGAAGGAATGCAACCCACACAATTACTATATATATGACATCAAAATCTCCTGTGTTGTCATATGTCTCCATCACCAATTGTCGCACCAATCTAAAATCAAATAATCATTGTGAGTAATTCTGTCAATATATTCAGAATAAAATGAAACAATCTAAGTCGTTATAAAGTGCATCAAAAATATGAATACGAAAAAAAATTATCACCTCTAATTTTTAGATCACATTTAAATTTAGAGTAACAACTCGTAAAGTTGTTCATGAAGGACTGATAAATGGAGGATGGACATTGGAGTAATTCCTACCTATGTCTTTGCTAGATACGGAGTAATATTATTGTTAATTTCCTTTCTTGTGTCTCATAGCTTATTACGATGACAACTAAGCCTCTCTTCTCCCGAGTATTCCTCAATCAGGTTTAACAATTCATATAAAAATATATATATTAAATTGCTTATAATTTACAACGCTACTAAAAAGGCTTACAATTTCTACTGCACTATGTTCATCTTTTGTCTTGATTTACTGTCAAGGATTGAAAATAATAGATTGATTATCTTTGTAATTCATAAAAGTTCCATCCTTAGTAATTAATATTCTACTTTTGTTCTGTGATGGTGTGAATATAATGTAAATATATGTTTTTTTAATTTAACTATTATTTCAATGGTCGTATCGCCTATTTTTTAAGAGATTCTTTAGGTAATTAAACTTAAAACTTTCATGATAAGTTTTTATAATAGGTAATTTTACTCTAAAAATTGCTTGAAGACAAGTACGGACAATTAGACTTATCCTTTAAAAACCAAAAAGTTCTTCTGTTGAATCCCTAAAAATATGTAATAGACGTCGGAATGTTAAAAATAGATGTCTTATTTGTAAGCAACGTATATTAAGAACTTTGAAGAAACAATATCTGCATTTCAAATAAATTAAATTTCATATAATTTACTCCTGTCATTACGGAGCAAATATACTTTTAAGACGTAATAAATAAAACTGTCAAAGAAAAATTAAAATATGGAAATAATTTTCGTAAGAAAGCAAGCATAATCGCGGGCGAAATATTATTTGTGTTGCCAATTAATTTTATTACAGAAAAGAGGGATACTCTCCCCCAAAGCTATAACCGAAAATACTTTGATTAGAAAGATGGTACTACTGATCAAAGAAAGATATCAAAATGAGTGGCGCATTATAAATATTTATTAGTATATATATGAACGATGAGTCTAATATTATTTTATAAAATCGTTCTTTATAAAGTTGTTTTCCCAGATTTTTAAGTAATTTATATATTCATTTACCTGTAACAAATAATTATCGACCTTATTATTGGTCCAATTTTTGAAAAACCTTCAAAATTTCAAAAAAAATAAATCTGTTTTTTCATTACCTGGATCAGCTTATTTGTATACCGGGGAAGTAAAATGGTTTTCCATCTTCATAACAATTAAAGCCCAAAGTTAAATAAATTTTAAGTGGAAAACCGCTCTTTTGAAGATTTTTAACACTGTTTAGAAGGAGAGCAGATTAGCTGTCATGCCGTTTATTAGATCAGCTGCAAGGAGCTGTCGATCCTCAAATTTACTTCGAGTCCAACAAGGAATTAAATATTCTTCAAATTGTCAGGGTTACCATTATTATTTTGGGTATCAATTATTTTTACATACCCGCAGAGAATGATATATGCATCTCCAGAGATTCATATAATATTAAATGGCAGTAGGCTAAAAAAACCTGGGAAATTAGCGTGGTCACCCTCACAACTTGAAGAATATATGAGAGGAAAACAACTTAGCTATCATGGCGTTTAGCTGCAAAAGCTATGAGATGAAGGAAATAAATTCAAAGACCACTCCGTATCTAACAATGATATAGGCAGGAATTTCAACTATGTGAGAGTAACAATGATGAGTTATGATGAGTGATTAAGTCCTTCTTGTATTCGGACTATAATTGATGATCAAATGGAAGAAATATCTTCTTTTGTCCTAGCTAGATTCTTTTCTTCATCTAATAGCTCATCTGCGAATACTCTTCAAATTGTCAAAGTGAACAAGTTAATTTTTGTTTTCTTTTTAAAAATCTATATATAATATTATTTTCATCTATTATTTTAGTTATTTGGAACTGTTAAGGAAAAATATAAAAGACTTCTTAGTTACAATATACTTCCATTGGAAAATCTGAATACCATTGCATTTTAAAACTGAGTGAATTGAGAATAATCTACTTAATTATCGAATTGCTTGTAATTGATTTTGAATATTACTTTCCTGAGGATATTGTACCTCCATACAAATAGATTCACCGACTATAATTAATTTTATCCCATATCAGTTATTAAAGTGTTGATTTATAAAAGAAACAAAAAAATAGTTGTGTAGTCAAACTACCATTTTAGTATTTTAACAGAGAAAAGATAAACAGCTTAGACCACTATATATATTATGAATAATATTTATGCATCCTTTGCTTGATTTGTTCAATATGTTTAATATTTTGACTTTTTTTTTTGGATTTTTAACGTTTATGTTATGGTATTTGCGTCCTTTAGTGTCAGTCAGAGAAAAAAAGTTGCTAGAGCCTTTCTATCCTTAGTTGTTGAGATTGATGATAATTCCTCCTTCATCAAATTAGTAATTATTCTATCTTTATAAACATATTATGCATTAGAAAGAATCCGAAAAAATATTTGATAAAAATGTATTTAGGGATGTACTTATAAAAATACTTTGTAAGGTAAAAATGCAAACTTATTCTTAGGTAATACACATATATGTAAAAAAAAACATAATTTAAGGACATTGTTGCATTATTTTAAGCAAATTAGTTATTATGTGATAAAAAAAGTAATAATTATATACATATAACAAAAAAAGAGCAATTTAATGAAAAAAGTATTCATTCAATATGTTTTTTATATATTTATTCAAATATTATTGAATTACTTCTTAAACAACGGAAATACTTTTGTCTGAGACACCAACAAAGAAGAATATTATGTAGTAAATTTCTATCTTTACATATGTTCATAATAGGTTTCTTGATGGACTAGACTCCGGCCTCCTTTCGGTTCAAATCTGTCTGAACTGGATGGAGGATAAAAGATCTTGCTTCTGATAGATTCTACAAGGACGTATCAGATCTTTTTATATCCCTAGTCTAATTATTTTGAGTGTTTCATTTAGCCTATGCAAACAAAACTTTCTTATCACTAGAATTAATGTTGGGAGCCATACCCAACTTTAACAGACTGAGGATTTTCTTGCTCCGGTTGACTCTCTTTTCTTTGGTTCAGACTCTCCAGATGACGGGAAGGGAACATCTTCAATTCCTTTTTCAAAAGTTAATTTTTTTCTTGTGTGGCCTATGTATAGCACCAGGGCCATTTTACGGAGGCTTCTCTTTGGATTTCCCCGAATCCTCTCTCGAATAATTTTGATGTTCTTAGTAGTCCGTGTTGTTCGTGGTCAACCACTTTGAGGACGATCTTAGGCACTATTTATCTTTCTGTACATGTCCATAGTGTATTTAATGAAGGTTTTGTTAATATTTATGACCTTTAAGGCCTCAAAATATCTGGGTTGCTCTTCTCCAAGCAATGAAGCTTGACGGAAGAGATTTAACTTTTGTCTAACATACTCGTAAATCAAGGATCACAAAATAATGCTTTAAAAATCTTTGTTGACCATTAATCACTTATTTACAACGAAAATTTCTAGAAAGATATCTTGAAATCTCTATAAATCTTGTATCTATAAATCTATAGACTAGAGGGACAAATGAAAAACGAAAAATATGCATCTTAAGAAAAAATTATATAGCCTCTTTAGCATGAAAAACAGAAGTGGGAATTATACAAAGGACTAGTATTACATGAATGGCTGAGGTGAGGCCTAAATGAAAAAGTTATGAGATATAATTAAGGGTGCTAAAGTTTTTGAGAGAAATTGATATTTCAAATTTATTAGAACTCAAACAAAAATTAGATATAAATTGTGTAATTAACAAAAATAAGAGTAGATTGGGTGGAAGATGAAGCTTATATTAAGCTTCAGAATAATATAGTTGTGGAAAACTATCATGCGTTCAATATTAAGTATGTCATCAACACCTTTTTTGTAAATCTTTTGACTTAGTTATTATGTCATAACCTACATCTTACCTAAAAATATTTTCAATGTCCTGTACATTACGCCATTTTTTTTTTTTTTTTTTTTTGTGGATATTATCCCATAAATTTTACAATATTATCATGAAAAACTTTGAAGTAGCAAAAAATGAAAAGTGCGAGAAATGTCTGTTCAATCCATAAAAAATCAATATATCATAGAAAAATAATGAGGTTAAAATATATAAATTTATTTACCATTATGCATCAATATTTGTTTAACTAAACAAAGTTGCACACATGTATATTTATAATACCATCAACTCTTGCTTCTTTCAATCTAAAAGGATGTTTAATGAAGGGAATTAGGACACTTCATTAAGTGAGCCTGAGATACAATTTGAGTATTCAGAGAACCATCTGTTCTTTTGCAAAAATATTGCTAATTGTCGTGAAAAGATATATAAAAGATAACGTTGATTCTACTTAAGAGCCATTTAGCAAGTAGAAAATATTTTATGAGTATATAAAAACACGTCACCGGGTGTACTATTTGTAGTACTGCCTGATTCATACACAAATACAGTATATATAAAATAGTGAATATAATATAATCACTGCATAAAATGAATTAAATATCACAGGGGTTTAGTTTCTTTCATATTAAAAAAAAAGTGAAAAGTACTTTATATAAAATTTAAACAATAAATGTGGTTTTGGATAAGGTAAACAACGAGAAAAAGAACACCCTCGATCATCAAATCATATTTTATTTTCTAAATCTCTTAATATTATGTTTTTTACTCTTGAGGAGTGAATTATTTGTCATTCATTTTCAGAGGTCTATTGATGAGGTTGTGTGGCTTTTGTATATCCAGATGTTGAGTATTCTATGGTGTATAACACCTTAGTTCTTCATTTGTTTCTCAACACAAGATAATTATTTGAAGAGTAAATAATTTGTGTTTATTAGAGGAAGTTTTCTTGCTTTTAGAATAGGTGTTCTTACGATTTTAACTCGTTAACCCCTGGGTGAAACTTCAAAAATTTAATTCTTGATTTTTTTATAGATAAGCTCACGTCGGCTAGGAACTCATAAGTTCAATGTACTAACTAACACTTATTTACAAACAATGACCCCTTTCAGAGAGTATGGTCTTGTATCAGTGAGTACAGAGGTGCAATTAATTAGACATATGGCATATATTAAACATAAAAATAACCAGGTGTCTATATTTGAAGATGCCAATTTTTATACGGCATTATTACAAATATAAAAATTTATATTTTACTTTGTTGACAGATGTTGATTTTTCTACTTCTCTGATTGTGTTCCAAATATAGATTGGTTACATTCGAATATGTATTTGTTACGACGAATGTGGAAAATTGGGCATTTTGAAAAAAATGGCCGGGGAATCTATAAAATTTCCAATAGAGTTCACATTTACATTGTCAATAAAATGATTGTGGGTAATTTGAAACAATTTATTTAACAATTTGATTATTAAGGATTTAATTATGATACAATTTCACGGTAAGTAATTTGACAATCGTGTGCACTTTCTTTGAAGTTCATAGTGTATTCGGACGATCAAACTATTGTATGATAGGAAATTGTCAGGAGAGACGCCATTTTATTTTGAAAAATATACATTGGCCAACAGGTTTTGCAGGTGGACAACTGGTTCCAAAGAGGGATCAAAATCCATCACCAGCGCTATTCTGAGTATTATGTACCCTTATAATATACTTGTTAAAAATATTTAACCATCTTATATTGGAGGGTTGTACCGTACTGAAAATAGTTCGGAATTTGGTTTAAAAGGATATTTTATTTTGTATTTTATTCGTATAAAAAAGAAAATAACCTTCAAACGCCCAAAGTTTTTCCTTCATGGAAACGTTTTGATTTGAAAATCTGCAAAATATTGAAGAAAAAAAAAAAAAGAATTGTTTTTATATTTTTCCTTTAAATTATCGAATTGAATAAAGATACATTATTTTTCTTTGAATGAGTATTGCAAACAAAAAAATATCTTTCAACATTATTTTACTAAAATGGCACAAATTTACCAGCCAAATAAGACACTTTTTTATATCTATTTAAAATTTTGAACTAAAAACTGTTTTTATTTTAGAGTGATAAAAAGAAAAAACAATGTTTAAACTTGGGTCTTTTATTTTCAAAATTATAAATTGGCAATAAGTAAGTCAAATATTACTTAAGCTGTGATCCCATTGCCTAGTATACGACGTTTTCAGGAAAAACTATTCTCCTTAAATCAATGTGTGTGAGTTCGATTCCATGTTCTCATAGATACGGAAATTATATATTTGAAAACAATATTGACTGAAAGATTTTTCCTGTGTGTGAGATTTGAATCGCCTTATGTAATGTTTACTTTTATCAAAGTGCAACTCCATCTGACTATATAATGGAGAAGGGGGCCACTGCTTAGTAGATTTAAATAAATTAATAATCATATCGACATAAAAAGCAGCAGAAAAAGATAATTCCTCATTACTATTTATTTGTTTGGCTTAAGGAATTGAATTTTATTTCAACAAATAGCAATTTAAAATAAGAGATAGATAGATAGACAGAAGAGAGAGTGAGGAGACGGTAGAACATAAAAATATCACCGATCCCGGATTCAGGCCTTATTAGAGAAATTCAAATCCCATACTTGGAATCAGAAGTCCAAATTATACAAAGTTCAGCATATTTTCGTTCTTGTGTAAATTTTTTCTGTTGAACAATATAATATCTGGTTATCAATTTTATAAATATGTTAATGCAGTTATCCAGAGATGAACGTGAATTTTTGATACGTTGCTAGTTAGGTAGTTTAATCGGTTGATGACTTTAGTAAATTTGATAGATTTGGGACCATCTACACATCCCTCTCACGTTCTAATAATTTTATATTTTTATTCAGTTTAAAAAAAAGTCAAAGACTGTTCCTAGGATTGAAATATATAGTAAATCAAGTAGAAAACACTTTTTGATCTAAGTTTCTGTTTAAAAATATAATAAAGGTTGAATATTTTTAAGTATAGTCTTAATGATCTTAGATAGAGGTTCTATATTATGGCGTTTTCACGTTTTCAAAAGCTTTAAGACGTTTTTCTTCACATACTATTTTCTGGCAAATGTCCTTTTTCGTAGGAAGAAACTCATAAATATTTTTTATTTAGCAAACAGGTAATTCATATTTTAGTAAATCTTTAGTAAAATCCACATTTCTAAATAAAGACGATCCATAACAAGCTTGATTTTTTTATTATTGGTATTAAATATAATAATGTAGACATGATGAAATATGTTATACAAGGCCAACTGTTATTCACTATTTACCCATTTTAACACACAAAGTATTTAAGTCCATGGCAGGATCCTGGGTGACTTAGGAAACAAGTTTATTAACTCTTAATTATTAATTGAAACCCAAAGAACATGTTTTAGCCAATATATCCAACCTCAGAATAGATGGTGAGCTCTAGGCGTTGGTGGAAGCTGCTATAGACCCTTTGGATGTACTCGGTGCTCTTAGAGACCAGGCCTGGTTGACAGAGGTCTTCAGGACGCGGGTGCTTCTTGCGTCTCCTGAAGGCCTCGGACTCCATGTGTACCTAGATGGAATAGGTTAGGGGGTTGTGGTCTGGGCCCTGCGGCGGCCAGAAGTACTTTCCCTAGAAGTGCATGTTGGCCTGGAGTCACTTTTGGGGTTTCTTTGCGGTGTGGGCAAGTGCTCCATCATGTTCGAACATCCAGGGAGAATTGCCAATGATGGATTTGATCCACGGGATAACTTTGGTATCTAGAATTTTGGCCTGTATCCTAAAAGGGAATCAAACGGGACTCATGGCCTTCCTGTTTGATGTAACCATTCCTAACATCATCACTGAAGCAGGGTGTATGGTATTGGAGCATATCGGTGCTCCTCTGCTATATCTCCAAATCTCACTACTCGATCATTCTGCCTGTTGAAGACTGGGTCAACAGTAAAGATCTTATCAACACGAAAGATCACAATGAGTCCACAGGTTTACTGTTTCCTCAGGCCATTTTTAAAGCCCTGAAAATACTGATCTTCATCTTCCTGGACATGTCAGCAATGAAGGAAATTCGTTTTTTTTTAAGGCTGACTTCAGGTTGTTGAAAAAAACGGGGGTTGCCGGGCTGCTCCTAGAGAGTGCCTGAGGGCCTCTCCAACCTTCAACCACATGGATACATTGTAAATAGTCTTTCTCGAGGCCCCAGTCTGCTCCTGGATGGCCTTCTGGGAAATCCCAATCTGAATTCTCTTCTCGTACTGTTTGCTCATGTTGACGACTAGGAAAATGTTTTTCTTAGCAATCGACAGCTAATTATTTGTTCTACAACATTGTTCTGAGGAATATTGTAAAAATATGACTCTTAACTTTGTAAAATTTACATAATAGAGATGAGTAGAGAATAAGGGTTGGCTGGTAATATTTATGATACATCACTCACATACTAATAAAAGTATGTTACCGTTATAGTAATTTAAGTAAATTGAATAGTATAAAAACACGATTCGAATGGAATGCATGCTAATCACTTCTACGTTATGATTGATAGATTATTCGCATTCTTATAGGCAAAACATGTAATATTCACATCTGCCTCAGTGCAGGAATTGAAAAAAATATACCTCCATCTCCAAAGTATGGATATATTCCACCCTTATTGGTTAAATCAGTGGTCCCCATCCGGTTCTTTTTCGGAGCCCTTGTGAAATAGATGGATTACATAAATAATTTTGTATTATAATAATAAGTAGGGGAGTGAGATTCCACAGGATATTATAAAATGCTAAAGTGATCCTTAGAGGTGAAAAGCTATCGCTATAGTTACTTCAATTAAATTGTGAAAGCTAAGAAATACATTGAAGCTAATTTACATATCGTTTGTATGATTTTCTTACGTAGGAGTGACCGGGATTTGAACTCACATACACCGATTTCTGAGGCATAACTTTTTGCAAGTGTGTTGTCCACTATTCTATGAGGCTCTCCATCTTTTTTCTATTTGAGTTTTATAATAAACTAGGACAATCATGAGCTTTATATAAATCCGGAGTAGGTATCCGTTCCACTCATGGTAAGTCTAAAATTATAGTGTAACACATGGTGTACAACGTATACGATACTAATTATTCCAACTTGGAGTCTGTGTTGTCATGTTCTTTAGAAAACTGTCCTCCGCATTCATCCACCCATCCAACTATATTTTATAGCTTTTCTATATCTATATTTGCCTAAATGCTATCAAACCAACAAAACAGACCAAGCAAAATCCAAGCCATGACGTTACTATTGCATGCTATGTATCTTTTAATTACTTCCATGTGCTTGTAGGTTATGATATAGATTGGGAATAACTCTTAATTTTTGTACTAATTGTCCCATAAATGTTAACCACATACGTACTTTATACTTAGACTTCAGGTACATATAATTATAAGAGTTAAAAAAAACAAAAACACTTTCCAGATTGTTAACTACAAATAAAATTCATACGCGAGTAAATGCTTCGAATTTGCAACTCTATACAACATAATGAGGATATGTAATAAGTGCATAATGTATAATGTGTAGGAAATATATATATTGGATCTATTGCCAATTTTGAAAGTTTAACCACTGACAGAGAAAATAATAGTCTATAATTTAAATGGTTGGTTTATTTTAACATTGAGATACATTATATGAACAAAAAAATTGGTTTTGTGAATCAACAGGCTGATTATTATCCAAAGAACACTATCCCCAACGCCAAGCATGGGGTTGAACACCTTATAGTTTGGGGAGTGTTTTTCTGCTAAAGGGAAATGACGACTTCACTGTGAAATCTTCGGCGACAACCTCCTTCCCTTAGGGAAGGGCCCTACAAATATTTTGTTGATGGGACAAAAGATAAAAGACTTATTTTCTCTACTGTAAATTGTATATACATATTTTATAACCATATAAATTGGTAAAATATGAGAAAATAATATATATATTTTAAATTTTATCATGAGAAAAAGCCTATTATTTTTCTAGCATCTATTTACTTTTAATATTACAATATTGCTTTATTATATGGTTTTAAGAAGTTGCAAGAATATCAATATTGCTTTGTACGATGTACATATGTATGGAGTTAAAAGGTAAGTTCTTCTACAAGCATGAAAACATCCATAATACTATTAAAATTTCCACTGATTAACAATTGCTATCTCATTTTTTTGTTTGTTATTGATTTGTAAATTTATCGTTTTTATTAATGTTACAAATATTTTCCAATTAAATTTGAAAGTTTGAGAAAAAGAGATAAAATTTCTAGCGAGGAATTTAAGAAGAATTTTAAACTAATTTAAGTGTTAAATTCAAACTTCATCCTATATTTTCTCTACCACATAACGTTGTTAAACTATTGTTTATACTCAAACATTCCATTTTTATTAATAAGAAGAAAAAAAGGAAAAAATAAATAAATAAATGCTCAACTTAAGTGTGAAGTACTTATTTTTTGGAGATGACCATGAAATTATTTAGATGACTGCTTTTTCTCAATAAAATTAACAAGAATTATTTGAAATATCCACTATCCATTCACCCATTTGACCAGTTACCCATAGTGAATAAATACATGTACCAATATTGACTGAGTTTTCCAAAAAACTTACAATAGAGATCTTTGCTCACCTGCTTTCAGTGATGGAAACTACTACTGATATTTTTTACCCGTCTGAGGAAGATTGTGACTAGTTAATTCTGTTTTGTCAGTCTGCTTTGACTGAGTTGTTTAAATATATTGATCTACCAAAAGAGTCTGCTGAATGATGGTACTCAAGACTGCAAGATAATCCAATTCTGAAACCTGGCAAAGGGGTCTCATTTGATCGCAACAGGAAAGCTTAACTCCGTAAGTGCTTCCACCCAGTTGGCCAACTTGTCTATTGTACTGATGGAGAAGTCATGAGGGACTGGGACATACTTTTTTTAAATTTTGATATGTTTCGATATTTTTTCTCTGCTTTAAGATATGAAAAGCTCAACAATCCTTTTTAGGAAACTTAATATGTCCCTAGTCCCTGTCTCATCGGCCTTAAAGTTTTTCCTAAATACAATTTTTGATGATTTTGGGTAGTTTATGGAATTTTTTTATAAATTAAACAAACAATGGAATGTAAAAAAAAATATATGAATATTTTCGAAAAATTATTCACTCACCTCGATTTTTTATTTTAGAATAATTGTTTAAATACTGATTTCAAGAAAATATTGATGTACCTCTTATATATATTTTCTTCGACTTATATTTCTTAAAACGTAAAAATCTCCCAAAAAATTGATAATTTATATTATCCACTTATTTATTGAATATATTATTTTTTAAATTTCAATTCGTCGTCTATGATATTCTACGGCTTCTAAGAGATCTGATTTGGATGTCATTTTGGCTTAAAAACTCATGCCCCACCCCAGAGCCCAGACCTCAACTCTTTGGATTACAGTATGTAGGGACATGTGGAATCCAAATTCTGTATAAATCGCTATCACAATATTTTTGACCTCAATGTCACAGTGAACAAATTCTGGATATCTATGAGGAAGAAGTACATCATCAACGTGTGCAAGGCCTTCAAAGGGCCACTTGGAGCGTATAATTGAAGAAAATTGCATGTCACTGATTAAGATATATTAAAATATGTTCAATTACAATTATGTAGTATAATCAATAAACCTGTCAAAGTTCATATAGATCTCCATCATGAACATCATTTGTTAAGTTACAAAAAGTGCAAATACTTTTGGGAAACCGGGTAGGTATATTAGCTTTGATTTCAGAATGATTCTTTTATGAATATCTACAGTATATAAGGAGAGAAAGGCTTGTTGATGCACTTATTGACTTACTCAACTTGTATTTATGCAATATTGAGATCAGAGCTTTTTCTGTAAAGTTCAAAATAATATACTTAAAAAAATTACTTTTGGCACAAATTTCAATTGCTAATCTAGCTTTAATATCAGTTTTAATTTTAACAATTTTTATAGTCAACTTTCATGTTTGATAGAGAAAGTTGGCATAGTAGTGTTTAGCAAAATTTAATAATATTTAAGAGTTTAAAAGAAAAAACAATAGTTTAATTAAAACCATATTTCTAATGATATAAAATTAAAACGATGAATATGATATCATAAATTTTAAATTTTTCTTCCGATATATTTTTTTTTTCTGCTGTCTCTAACTTGTGTTAGCCAATTTATCTTCCTCCTCCATTCCAAAAACTACTTTTTGACTTCAAACAATAATATTTCTCTAAATAGGTAATGCATAAACTAATACATTACCCACAAATAAATATATTTTTATTAAATTTAAGGAGGTTTAGTTAATACTTGTGTTTTAGAAGAAAATTAATGTACATAGAAAAATTACTCCATGTTATAGATTCAGAAAATAAGTTAAAGCTCAAGATTGTGTGCACGGACGATGTTGTATTTCATTAATACTTATATCAACAGATTTTATTTTTTAACTATTTTTTTCTGATGGGGGGTAACCCCATTGATAGGGTGTATTCGCCACTTTCAAGGTGCAAGGGCTAGTAGGTAGCTCTTGATCTTGCTAGAAATTGAAGAGTGACAACTTATCCCAAGCGCCAATTAGACTTGGACTCCCATAAACAAGTATTTATTCAAAAATATGATATTTTGGTAATGTTTATTTTGGCCAAACCAATTCAAAATTTATTCATTATAAAGACACCGTATCTATTTTAATGATAATTAAAAAAATATTATTCCTTATATCCATTGAATTATACAAAATATCATCCCATGAATTATCAAAACATAATTATTTTATACATAACGTGACTTACTTAAGAATGTTTAACGGGAATAAACAAACAAAATATGAAATGATGATCAAATAAAGAAACTTCTGGGATCTTTTTTCTTTTTCAACATATACCAGACATGAAGGATCAATGGAAGTCTTATTTTTTCGACGTGGATAGGGCTGTTGTCGACAATAGTTAGAGGAGGAATGTTGATAATCATCCAATGTATCAGCGTTATTCCTGTGAAAAATAATAATTGTATAATATTATTTATTTATAGTTTATTTTATATAAAAAAAACTTTAATTCATATGTTGTAAAAATAGAATTTAATAGAACCTGCTTTTAATATATTCAATTAATTTGACAGTTTCTTAGTAAACTTAATTCCAAAAATATTTTTTTTTGCCATGCAGTTAAAAATTGACTAGCTATCAGGGGTAAAAAATTTCTACTATTACTTTTAAATATAAAATGGCGAATATAATTGATTGAAATATTTTTTTGGGATTTTTTTATTTAAGATATAATTTTCATGAATATAGGATTGTTATTTGTAATTTCTAAAAATATTTAATTAGGAAACGTACACACAAAGAGAAAGTAATATGCTTTACAATGTTCAATGAACTTAATCTATCATATAGTGTCATGAATCCTGAACCAATTGTTTTTACATATGTTTTTTTTTCACATTGTATTTATCAAATGTAATTTATTTATTAAATATTGATGTGGATTTAATTGAAATCCTCATGGGAGTGATTTTCAAATATGTTGACAAGTAGTCTAGTAAATCAGGAAAAGACTCCCAACTCAATACCTCTTAAAATATGTACAACTAAATACATATTCTCAAATGTATGTTAGTTAAGTTATGAAATCACCTATATAATTTATTATAACTTCATTACGTAGAGTTCCCATGAACAACACTTTAGTGTTGCTCATCTAAACGTTTGCAACCCGAAAAAAAAAGAAGCTGTGTCTCTATTTCTTAATTGATTTCATTAAAATTTATGTGAAAATTATCATTATAACATAAATTAGACATTCAATCAATAAAATCGCTGTTAGCTCGAACAACACGTTCACGGCGTCTCTGGAAAGGCCCCACTATATTTTGATCGTCCCAAGAGGTAGAATCTGGAATTCCCTTCTAATCCCAGCTCTTAGGGAACTTGTAATGCGGTGGGGAACATCATTGAAAAACTATTCAACATTGCTCCAAGCAAAAAAGTGTAAAGGGTTAAATTTCGACGAATTAGAAGGCCAAAACGCGATTTGGACTTACATTACATTTTTAGAAAAAGAAAATCGAATGTTCTTATGTTGGTATGAAAGGGTGCTTTGTCTTTCTTCTAGATCCAAAGTCGGTCTTTCATGATGCTGCAGATTAAAAAGAAGACTTTGGTGAGTAGAACACTGATGTAGCTCATTGTGTTTGACTTTTAGGCCCTGCGTGGAGATGAAACGCGGCATAAGGTGACTATCGCTACTAAAAGTTCCAGAAAACATAAATGCTGTGGGTATTTGGCCTTCATGACCCTAAGGACGTTATAAGGAGTTTTTGCCCTTCCCCCCCCCATCGATTTTTCCTCAAGTAAAGCTTCTGGTTTTGACATAAATTTCTAATTTTTCGTCCCTATTTTGGAAATTCAATTTTATTAGCGATCAATGAACGGTATAGTTTCTTATAAGAAACACTAACAGTATCACGGTAACCAAAATATGGCATCTCAAAAGTTGCCACCTGTAAATAGAAATCCTTTTAGTGAAATGAATTTACTTGCAACTCATATCCGAGCCCCATTTTTGTTGGGACAGGTTTCTCTATGCAGTAAAAATTATTTTTTTGAAATAAACGTATTTTTGTCTTCAATAAAAAAAACTTGAACTATTTAAAAATATGACTTTATGAATTATCTAATATATTCCTAAAGTTAAATTAGTCGCTTCTTAAACACGATAAACGTCGTGCACTAGGGTGTATCACATCTCCCCAATTAAAAGTATTGCCTTGGTGGTATAATGAAAATGTTGTACCAATAATAATAACACACAGTATGAAATATTTTTAAATTCAAATAAATTATTCTGGGCACCATATCGTCATCAGATTAGTGAGGTGATGTTGACATAGAGACTCAAAGTCCTGAAAATAGAAACGCCCAAATCACAAGAAGCATCCGCCTTAATGTTTATTTCTAAACATTTTTTGAAAGTGTGAGCTCCCTTCGATCTAAGTTAATTTATGAAATTAAGAATGTGGTATAAGAAAGGAGAAATGAAGCACTTTAGTTTGTGTAAAGTATCTACACAACATCAGCTTGATGATTACAAGGAGTTCTCTTAATTTGCGTGTTGTATTTAGATTCCCTCAGCAACAAGGCTTTTTGCCTCAAGCGTCCTGGTGTAGTGCACAAGGCCCGTTGGATGTTTGAAATTGTTATTTTTAATCAGAATTGTTCTTTTACTACACAATATCTAATCTTTGTTACCTGGAACCATTTGTACCAACTATCACAGTGAGAAGTAACGTGTCTTTGTCAATTCTATAGGTTTTATCTACAGTTAATGGAAGAATATATGTGCTACAGTCGTAGATACTCCTTGGAATGATTTGTGTCTGTAGAAGAAATCCCAGCAATATAAGGGAATCAATCCAGCCATGTCTAAGGGTACCATATCTGATCTATCTCATCATCTGTTGTATTTAACCGCAGAAATGGTACCACCTGCTTTCTTAAGTGATTTGACTCCATCAAGTTACCAACATAATATGGATTAGAGGAGCTCATAGTAATAAAATTTGAACTCGATGACAGACGAGACATACATACATATCACTTTGGTACATGTTTGGGAAACCATGTCATCCAATTGACTTAACACAGTCTACGACACTAGCAGATTTTTTGTCATACGACTCCTAGCTCATTTCACACCGCACTGCTTAGAGACTCATTTGCTGACCAAAAGAGGCAAAGAGTTTATACCTTTTTCGTCTTATATGTCTTCAAATCAAAGATCAATTCCATTAACGTCATAAATGACTGTCCAAAAAGAGGCGTAAAACTAAGCTCGAACTTTACTGGTGTTGCTAAATTAGAAGAACATTTTCAGAATGTTTTAAAAGTAGTAGAAACAGATAGGATTACACAAGAGACAGCTAAGGTGATAGTGAGTAAGAATGAGTAGCTGTGAAGATTATAATTTAGTAGTCTTTGATTTGTTTATTTTGGCCTTGGGCCATCAAAAAACAAAATTCAAGTATTGCTTTATTAAACCTCGAAAACAAATAATACTATTTGATGTCTTATATATTGTGCAATAAAGTATAACTGGGAAATATATTTATTGTGATCTACCTACTTTTGTTTAATTTATTTAGTTTATGGACATAAATCTTGTAATATTCCCATTTTTACTACAGATGTGGGCCCAGTATATGTTAACCAAAATTGATTCAATTTTAATAAAATTATTTTTTATGAGGTTTAAACACTTTTGCTATACCGCCATAACAAAATAAAAACAATTTTAAAATATTGGTGGGGGTTTGATACAACCTGGTACATTTAAGTTTTATATCCTATTAAAGTCATGAGTGTTTTTTTTCATTTGGATCTCTTAAGCCATTAAAGCAATATTTCTAGATGAGTAACCATGGATTTATTCCTAACTAAAGTTAAAACAACAAATTTTTGAGGAAGTGCAAGTTATCAATAATAATATTAGACACATTATTCTTGAAAAAAGCAAAAAATAAATGTGAAGCGTTGCTTTCCATATTAATAGAACCATTTACTATAATTTTCTTATTTCAAAATGCTTAATCTGGGCCTGGTACAATTTAAAATATTTCATACGGTATGTTTTTATTTAAGATATAACTTTTTTATCATACCGCCAATGCAATATTCTGATGCCCACAATTGTTCATCTCTGTACTTAGTTAGAAAACAGACAAAATAACTTATAAAAAAGAAGAAAATAAAGATAATTTGTTATTTTTTATTCTATACTAGTGGTAGTACTCGGATTCCCGGAGTAATTAGGCGTTGGTAGAAAGAAAAACTTTGCTTTTGTAATATAAAAGATAACTCAACTCAAGAAATCCGCAGTGTTACACTCCGTTTTCATGAGCATACCCACATGTAACTACTCAATACTAAATTCAATTCATACGTTTTCTTGCATTAAGAATAATAATGTGAGTTGTAGGAAAAAAAGTAATGTGACATTTTTGCATTGAAGGCTCGGTTCAATGCAAATTTAAAAACTTTTAAATCCTCATATACCAAAGATGCTAGCAATAGGTTTTCATAGTGAGCAAATAATGAATTTCGGCATAGAAATTTTTGTACCATAGGCACCAGATCCTGATCAATATCTCTATATAATGAAATTGCAAGCTTAAAAAGTCTTCAAACCATAGAAGCGATTTTGTTGAAATTTAATTGCAAACCACATTAGAGCGTAGTAATTTAGTTACAAAAACTACCATTTTCAAGAGATGTTTGCAAGATTTTTTATCAAATATATGATATTGTCAAATTCTAGTTGCTTTGGTCAGCCATCTGTCCTCGTCCAAGGTTCCTGGTGACTTAAAATGCAAGTGGGAACCAGGAAGAACGTTTTCGGACAGAATACTAAAAGCAATGTCGTAGATATAGTGTTTGTTTTTATTTAAATCTACCAAAATATCTTCAACACCTGTTTAACTTTTCCTCCAACAGCTTTGAAATGAACAATTGTCATTTTTGCTAAGTCTTCGTGTATGCATTTTCCTATTGACCCTGTATAAATAGTTGGTCCTTGTATTTAAATTCCTCTTTCAATGTAGGGGCGTCCGCAGGATTATATTGTGTGTGTGTCGGGGAGGGGGGCTTGCTGAGGGAATTAAAAAAATAAATATCAAATGTGAATTGGTTTGCTACATAATTTGGATTAATGACCATTAAAATAGATATCCTCAAAAAAAAATCAAAAAAATCACCAATTTTCTACTAAAATAGTTTCGGATTCACGAAAAAAAAATCGGGTAAAAAAGAAACATTCCTTGATATGCAGCAGTTGACACACTAGGCATGGAAGTAGTTTTCTTAAGGAAAGTTCAAGCTTCCTTACAATGCCGGACCAAATTGATCCATTGGTGTTATAAACATCACATAGGAGAGTAACTGTTGATTTTAAACTTTCTTGATCTTTTTGAATATATTTATCTAGCTTGATCCTCTTTTTTTCTACTTCTTGGTGAAAAATAATTAATATATTTAATTTGGGGCTCTCTAATGGGAGGACGACTAATATGAATTTCTTTATACGAGAATATCGGTTTTTTAAATTTCAAAAAAAGAGAGAGAAAGTTTATTACTGTTAATTTTAATTTCTAGTTTCAAATCATGAATGTTAAAGTTCCCAGCTCTGTATATATTTAAAGCAAATAAAAACTAAAACAATTTTTTGTCAGTCTATCCTTAAATATGACTATTGCTCCTTTTTTTCAGTGTAAATTATATTTTTTGATCAGAAGCTGTCATTGCTTTGCTCTTGGTATTCAACACTTTTAACCACTTTGGTAATATTAATTTCGCCACCGAAACCAATTTATTTTATTTTAAATTATTTCTCTTTTGATGATTTTGTATTAATTTTCCTGTAGGTATTTATTTTTTCCCCCTTTAACCTTTTGCCAATCAAGGGTATTTGAAGGCGCAATTAATTGCACATCTTCTTGAAAAACAATTACATATAGCGGTTGCTGCTGTATCTGACAACCGAAATTTGTAGATCATTATTGAAAAATAAGGTAACTACCCTTGTTAGGTTAGATTTCTTGAATTGTCTTACAGAGTCATTAAAATTTATAGACATAGGGAGATCTTCCACGTCTAAAAAATCTAGCAAGGATTGAAAAATAGAACTTGACATCTAATTTTGTCCATTGTTCGTTTCTTTTCTTTATCTTCATGCTCAATTTTACTTTTATTCTAGTCCTAACAGACTCTAAATTATTTTTCGTGTTAGCACAATCAATTGGTCCTAAAATACCTAAATTATTTTTCTGATCAATATATGCTTGCTACTCTTGAATTTACATTTATCTATCGGAAAATTGTATCATAAATGGAGAAGAAGCAATATCAAACATTACCTCACATTCATGAGGAACTTTTTTGGCTGAAAGATTAACAGTTTTAGATCCATTTATAGAAATCCTGTTAACTCTCTTGTCCATTTTTTAAATTCTACAAACAATACTGTATTTTTTTTATTGCAATAATGCTGAATGGTTCCTAAACCCGGAGCCCGATAATATTCTCGATTATTATGTGGCAAAAATAGCTATAAACAAATTTGGTCAATAATCTTATAATATTTCAGAATTAAGGTCGGAGATGGGACCAGGAAGGGGCATCATAGGTCTTATAACTCCTATCGATCCTATTTCTAAATTCAAAAACATCAAGCTTCCATTAACATACCAAGAAACTTTTTTTTAAGGTACATAAAGGTATACCTTTATATATAATTATAAGAAACAAAACAAATAAACATTCTAACTGAATATAACACACTCCTTACAAATAACTGGCATGAGTTAATGAAAAAACAGTAATAAGAAAAACGACGATAAAAATCACAGTTTTTTTTTTTTTTCTTCCATACTAGTCCCAAAAGTCTGAATAAACGACCATTGTCGAAAAAATTAGCTAAAACATCAATTTATTTCTCTAATACACCTTCCAAATTTGTTGGCAGTTTTGGGTTTCTTGTTGCATCTGCAATAATATATTATAACTTGTACTTAACTGATGATTGCCTCCACCCTAAAAGCCCTGGGAAGATTCGGATCTGTGGCCACTACCCAATCAGTTTCTGACGTCGAGACTGTAGTTTTTCTTTTAATTTTACTTGACACATTCATATCAAAGGACTCAGCTTATTGCACTCATAGAAAATATGTGCTGACGTTTCTATTTTATCGCTACAGAATTTGCAATTTCTACTCTCATCCTCATTATTCGACTTATTCGTATAAATTGATGAGAGAGCAATTCTATAGCAGAGCCATTTTTGCTTTGATGAAGTAAAAGGGTTTTAAAATATTATTTTTGTATCAAAGTCAACTCTCGGGAGACCTAGTCTGTCCAACCGTTTGGTTACCATCTTTTCAGCTGAGGTTTCACCCCTACCTAGTAGTTCCATTCTTATTCTATTATTTTTTATTGCCTCCAAAGCTATGATCTCTTTTGAGAGGTGGCCACTATATATATACTAAAACTTTCTTGAGACGACTGTTCAAGATACCCGTTAGAATTATGTAAGTTGTATCAAGTAGTATAATAGGTCTATAGTTATCAATACACAAGGGATCTTTATCTTTTTTGAATGAGAGTTAGCATTCCATTATTCATAAATTTGGGGATTACTTCTTCTTCAAATATTTCAACAAAGAGTTCCTTCAGAATTATCTGAGCCTGTATAGAAAGTATAATCTCAAATTTGTTTCAAAAATACCCAATATGTCTTCTTTCAAAGTTTTTAAGTGATCTTAAAATTCCGAGAGAATGTACGTAACTTTCACTTTATGTACCAACATACCAACAAACTTCAACCAAGGAAAAGTTTTCTGTCGAGATAATGGGAATGAAAAGTATCTTAGAAATAAATGGAAAAAAATATTTTAGGATCCTAACCCTAAGATGCATTGGAAAGCCTTTCTCTGAGGAAATACACAACTTGCTTGAGCTCTTTACCAATAAGGTCAAATATTTGAGCTCAGTTAGCTCTTAAATCAATGAAAAAAGTCTTCGAGAGATCCAGCTTTCAGGAATAGAGAAAAAGGAGTCAGTTATCTCCTCTTTGAGGCCTAAGGGGATTTAAAAAATCTACCCACCTTTCTACCTTTTAGGAATTTAATTATTACATTAGAGTTCCAACAAGCAAATAAATCATGTTCCTTATGTTCTAAATTTGGTCACACTCTCTCTAAGTTTAGCAATGAAAGAACATCTATAAAAAAAAGGCACCAAATTGATATGCAACGTTAAAGTCCATAGAGGCTCTCCCAACATAAAAGAAAAAAAAGGTGACATCTAAATAAATTCATTCTCTAAAACTTGAAGCAACCGCTTTATCTCATAATAATCAAGAGAAACGTCAAACCAAGACTACAGAATTTTCATTTCCTACTTTAGCCGGAGAGACTATCTGATATTTATTCACACAAAGAATGTACCTCTAACGAATACCGTATCTGAAAAAGAGCTGAGCATCTACAACCAAAAGGATATTGTTGATTCAAAAAACAGGATCGAACGGCCTCCAACAAACTAAAAGTCCTCCTGAGTTTGGTTTTGAAGAGCCCAATCACATTTCAAGGAAAGCAAGTCTGTTAAATAAGAAAAATATATGTAAAATTCAAAAAGAGTTTTCTTTGCCGCCAAACGAGATTCAGAGGGTTAATTGAAATGACACAGCCATAAGTGGAAGCGATAGGACTGGGATTCTTCTCCCATTAGAGATGAAATCAAATAAGAAGACCAAGTACCCTATATACAGAAGATCCAAGTCATCTTCCTCACCATTAGAAGAAACTGAGATATCTCCACAAGTTATCGGTGATATTTCATGTAATCCAAATAGAGAAGAAATATCAAGAGACTAAAAAAATATAGTAAATCCTTAAAGTTAAAACGGATAAGAGATCTCTCCGAAACGGAGAACTGCAATAAGAATAAAATGGCTTTAGACCAAGCGGAGTGCCCTATGGCGACTCTTGATGAAATCAATCATAGTGTACAAACCCCTCCAGATCCTTTGGGGGCTAACACTCCGAATGCTGCAGACATACTGATGTCCTCTTCAAAAAAGTCATGCCCGAACTCGATGAAAGGAAAGGCCAAGATGCTTTTAAAAAAATCCCCATAGTTTCGTAGATTCATAAATTTTAGGAATTGGCTTACTATCATGACACCGTATGCAAAATATTTATCTACTAGGTGGAGTTAGTAGTATGGAAAATAGATGAAAATCGCGAGATTTGTGTTCTTAGCTTATGCAGGAGGTTTCTCTTTCTAATTTCTTCTTTAATAATATATTGGTGAATGGCAATGGGGTGGTTGTATAGGGGGGTTGATTACTTGAAAACTTTAACGACACCTTGCGGATAAAATATCTTTTTAGATTGCTGATGTCCTAAAATTAACAAGATATAATTTTTTGAAATTAATGCTTGCAAGGGGTTTGACAATTTTCATATCTCTAAATATGATTGATAGTGGGGACTTGAGTCATACATATAGTGGTTTTTTTTGCTGCACAATATTTAGCCCTTATATTTAATAAAATTATTTCCCTCAACTTCCAATGGACACCTTAAGTCTCTAATCGTTAACAGTACGAATCAGTATATGAAATCCAACTAAAAATATAGAATTATTGTTTAAAAAATGGGAAATGCACATAAACATAGTGTATTCGTTTTTCTCTCTCATATTTGTCTGTTTACTTATTTTAATCTACTTTTTATTCTTTTGCTTTCTTGTTATAAGGTACACTTTAAGATGTAAGACCATACGTCTTAATGGTTATTTTTATTGTTGGTTTTTGTTTTATGTCAAGTGATTGGGCTCTGTGCCAGTGATATCTTATTTAATTTATACAAAGGTTTTTTTTAATATGGAAGATTAATGCTTTCATAATTATAGTTTAGCCTCAACTATAATCTTTGAGGCTTTTAATGGAAAAGTAATATTAAGGATAATGTTGATTTTTATCTTCATAAATAGTAACTATTCCTTTAATGGTTGATTAAATATGTTGTATCAATAAATATAAACTTGAACAAGGAAAAAATATATATCTAATGAACCATTCCAAAGAATTGGGCTTTCTTATTGGGGGAAAAATATGGTCATTCCAGTGGCTCAAGACCTGTCTGTAATGGTAAGGGGGAGAGTATCAACCGACCGTTAAAAAAACGATTTCATTTAATCGAGAAGGATTTTCATGTGGACCAGGCCTATCTATTTGCCTTTGAAAGTAAAATGAAGGTATGATACCTAAAGGGGTGGGTAGAAGTATCTGAACAATATTTTCAAGTAAGATTAAATAATAGTAGATGGAATTTTAAGACGAAATTCATCAGATTTAAATTTAAATAGAACAATTACCTGTTTTTGTATTCAATATGATCACCCTCATCATTGATCAACTGTAAATAGAACATAAAGACTGAGCATCCCTTAATTATATCTTTCTTGTTGAAGCAGGACATGTTCCTCTTGACATAGAGCTTCAAGGATATAAAGGATCTTTAAAAATGTTTGTTTACCTTCCTTTTTAGCGCTGACCGCAACTAGAAATAACAAGGATTAAGGTCAGGGCTGTTGGAAGAGCACTCATCAGCTTTGATAAACATACGGAACTGGCTGTCGAGGTAATACATGACAGTTTTGCCAACGCAATAAGGCGCTAAATCTTGAATACACATGATCCTTGTATCTGGAGGATATGTGGCTGTCAGACATTGTATCACAACACTCTTAAGAAGGTCCAAGCACACTGAGGAGGTCAACTTGGGACTGCTATTAAAAATATGAGCCAACATGAGATTCCCGTGACTGATAATCAAGCCAAACACCATTATCTTGGAAGGTAACTTAGTTTAAATCAAAAGAAGAACATTACCTCTGTCTTTTGCCAAACAGAAGTCATCTTGGATTGTAGGAAGCCTCCAATGTGAAGTTTGACTCATCACTTAGTAGCTTTATGATGCCTGGATTTGTTTGACAAATTCGGCGTTTCTAGTCTCTTTGCTTTCTTGTCTTTTATCTTCGTGGTAAGAACGTGAACCCTTCCAGTGATGTAGGACTTCAAGCCAAGGTAGTCCTTGATGCCCCTGGGTACCTTCCTCCTACTGATAGACCTCATCAGAGCATAAACAACCATTGAGATGCAAGGATTTCCTTTGATGGACCTATTGATCCCCATCAGGAAGTGACCAGTCCACTTTTTGGCTTTGTGTGAACCAAATAAGGAATGGAAAAACCCGTTACCCACCTTCAGTCGCTTGCAAATGTCATAGAAGGTGGTCCTGGTATATTTTGTTACTTTTATGACTTAGCATCGTCGCTGGCCTAAAACAATTCTGCAATTAGTTTCAGTATGCCATCTTTCTGCGTCATGGTGAAAATGAACAGATTAAAACACAAGTTGTTGTATATGGACTAACTTCAGGTGAAGTTAGAACTAAGCTAAATAAACACACTAGATTTAAAAAATAAAACCATAAGAAATATACACAGATACTTGTACCCACCCCTTTAGACTGAAAGTTCTCTCAGGCAGAAAAATAATACCCTATACCCTAACATGAAACTGGAAATTTTAGTGATACAAGATTTAAGTATCTGAGTAGTTGTTATAAATTAAACTATATGAGACATCAGTGAGGAAATGGCATATTTTTCACCCTTCTATTTTATATCTCTGAATTCATAATTAAAATAGCAGTTGAGTGAATGAATATTAAATTTGGTAGACAGTAAGTAAAGATTTATAGTATTTTAAGTAAGTTATTTATAAATTAGTGTATTATTATCAAACAAAAAATGTTCTACAGAGAATAAAACATCTTCATCTCACCTTTCATCCCTTTCTCTCCTTCATATTAATCGTTGGGTAGATAAATACTAAGAACACATAGTAAAGATTAATTGAAACCTCCCGAATTTGTAAAAAATTAAGTAACTAAAAAAGTACAATAACCAAAAAATAGGACATAGGAAATATATAATAAACTAACAAAGACTGTTTCAGTCTCAGAGGTGTGATAAACATTCCGGTAAAAAAAAATGATGGTAATATATTTTATTCTTGACGAATAGGACAAAATTTCAATATACTTGATATTAATTAATTGAAATTTAGTTTTATATCAATTTCTCTGCCAAAAAAAACAAAAAAAGTTTGAAATTGGATGCCTTCCAAAAATAAATTATAGGGTTTAACTTGAACATAATAAAACAAATTAATGATCAAAGAACTTGAAATTCAAATACTTTGGCTAAAATGATTAATGACAATTTATTCTGAAGGATAACACATCAGTGAAAGTATTTAATCAGTTTAATATAGATCTGTTACTCTGGATACTCTACATCATAAAAATTAATAATTAGGATTTTATTTAATCATATTTGTACTTGACATAGATGTTATTTTCTTAATGTCCTAAAACATTAAAATCTTATTTCATTTCATTAGTACTGGTCTATAGTTAAAAGGAAATCCGCTGTGATAAGAATATTGGGTTTCTACTTATATATTTGACCATCCTATGAATGATAAGCATCAAATTTCACTCTTCACTTAAAAAAATAAGAAAATTGGATCCCTACAAATATTTAACATTCATTTATCTATACATATATGTTATATAAAAAGGTGCACACTATGGCGTTCTTTCGAAGAAAAAATGTAAACACTTAGGTAGCTGATATTTTTGTTCGATAGTTTGTTCAAATCTGCACCAGTTGGAAAAAAATGGAATCAATTGACGATTTTGTTGTCCAAAATATTTGAAAAAAGCACGGAGCTCTCCTTGGAATATGCGCCGGCAGTGACAACAGAATATTTGTTCAAACTCTAGGACTCATTGATACGTTCTTTTGTAAGGTTAAAAGGGAATTTGAGGCGTCTAAAGGTAATTTTGAGGCAACAACAATGCAATTTGAGGTCAAAGGTTGAAGTCACTTTGTCTTAGCTCCCGAATGTGTGATCATAATTCATAAAATCGTGAATGAGGAACCAGGGAAGACCATCGGGGCAATTGCACAATAAGTTGGTCGGTTAAAGTTACTTATCCGGCTTTGCTTTCACTAAACCTTCGTGACTACACATACAAGATGAGGAAGAGCCATATCCTGACTAAAAAGACGAAGGAAAAGCGCTTAAACAACTCCGACATGCACCTCAGCCGACTTATGTACTCTTCGAAGGCCTCAGATTCAAGACTGATGCCTACTTGAACGTGATAGAGACCAAGAAGATGCCCTCGATCGACATGGTTACCAATAGGAGGCGTTACATATGACAATTGGACTCGTCTCCATACCACACCTTAAAAAAAATTATCAAGTGGCTCCAAGACAATTTTGATGACTTCATCTCGCCGGACTTTTCCCTCTCTAAACTCGACATATCTGAATCCGATAGATTTTTTTATTGGGCATGATCGAAGAAAAAACCAACCACACCCCCTGCAACACGAAAGACAAACCCATCAGTCAGATCCAGAAGGAATGCTAGTATTTGTCAAGGGAGCAAGTGGCGAAGGACCGCTTACGCTTTCTGCCTCATATACCTAGAGGATGTAATTGAGTCTGTTTGTGATTTTATTGAACAAATTAAATTAGATTCCGTCAAGCTTTATAAATCTGGTTTTATTCATTTAATTTGATATTTGGCTGTAGAGAAAATTGAGTTTGGAAAAAAATCATTTTCGCAGCATAGATCGCTTTTGCACCTTGTATATATTTATATAAGTGGTCATTTTATTTGCAAACTTTCAATTTTTTTGCTCACATTCTGTCCTTCACTTGTCTCTTCTTGTTTCATCTAAATATTTTGTTATTTCATCAGAAAGAGATTATAAGTTTTTTTTTCTAATAAAATCCAATTTTTGCACCTGATGATTAAAATATCATTTTTTTTTGTTCTCAGTGCTTCTTTGGTAGGTTTTCAAATCATTTTTTTGTCACCTTTTGTGTCTTGTTATTTCATAAAGCAAAAGAAATATGTTCTTATAGTTAGACAACACCTACAAAAAAATGATTTCATATTGTCATTTAAAAAACAGTTTTAGAACCGTTACTTACAGGTCTTTTACATCATAAATTAGTCCAATGATTTCTGAGCCCTTTTTTTCAAATAAAAGTGTCTCTTAAAAAGAATCAATTTTCAAGTAAGTGATTTTTTTTTTTTTTTTTTTAAATGTACTCAAATTATTTTGATAGCCTATACACCAAGCAAAAGTCCAATGGACGGCCTTATAAGTGCATATTTATTGCCTTTGACGACATTTTGGTTTTATATTTTTAGTCAAACAAGAATCCAAAAGGACCAAAATATCGCTTACCTATTTTTGTACTCGAGTAAGTAAAAAATATTGGTAGCTTGACAAAATTAAGCCCTGGATGGCGAAATTTATTTCCAATAATTCGCTTATAACTTCTGAATTTAGAAACAAACTTCTTCTTAAATTAACTTGAACTAAAAATAGAACATATATTGGCATAATTTCCCTTGAGAAAAAAATGTTATTAAACAAGTTCATGGGAGGAGAAAAAAAAAGAAGATACTAAACTCATTAACCTTTTTGTGAGACTTTTTTTTATTGATACGAGAGTAGAGTCTTCTATCATTATGGAGTTTATTTTAACGATAATCTAGAATATCTCCTCCTAGCATCTGTACCATACAATTCAGGTGACACCCCATAGTATACATTAATTGAATGTGTATACAGTAAAATCCCGGAACTTGACGTTAATTCTTTCCAAGAGAAGCGTCGAAAAGTAGTACACTGGAGTTAAAAATCAACGTTCCAAATAAAGTGAAGTGACCGAAGTAAGAACAATATTTGTTTTTAAACGTTATGTGAGTCGGTTCGAATTCTGAAGTTTTGTTAGAGCACTTTTATTATCAGCTTGCGTCGAACACCGAATAAGTAGAACTAACTTGGCTTTATTGAGATCTAACAAATTGGTATTACATAAAATTTTAAGTAAGAGTTTGATAAATATTTATAGATGTATCCTAATTCTTGGTAGATATTTTCTCATAAAAAAAAATATTATAAGACAATTTTTAAATCAAAAGTCTTCTTAGAATCTGCTTGTCACACTATTATTAATAAAATACTCTAGGGAAAGAGTGAACATGTACATCTTATATGAACTCATCATTTTCTACAATTGCCTTAAAATTGTCAGCTATAGATTGTTCCTAATTTTGAACATATTTTATATACAAAATTCAATTCCTTCACGAAATTGGATTTATTTTCAGAAAAATGTGAAAACTTGAATTATGTTGCTTGGGTTAGAATATGTGTATACCTATATATTTTTTTTGTCAATGATTATACAGGGTGTCCACGATAAATTGGAACTACTTTAAACTTAATCCAGATCCATAATGTGAATATTCGGGGTTAAATCATATTAATATAAAAGTTTGCGTGAACAATGGACTATAACTTCCACCACAAATGTTTTGACAACATACAAAAGTCTTCATGGAACAAGCAAGGAGAGACACCATTCTCATATTGGCTCGCGCAGGACACAAGCCCTCTGCTATCTACAAGCTTCTTAACTACCCCAAGACCACAGTGTACCGGATCTTCAATGGCTGGGAGGTTGAGGGGAAGGTCTGCCGCAAGGCCCACAACATGAGAAGTGACCGAATCCGCACTTGAAGGCCTCTGGAAGTCCATCAAGGCTTCGCCAGGGACTTCCTTGTCCAGGTTGGCCAAGAACCGTGGAGTGAGCAAGCAGCTGGTCTCCAAGGCTGTGAATGAGGACCTCGAATACAGGTCATACCGAATGGCCCAAAAACACATCCTCACGGCATCCATGAAGGCCACCAGGCTCACCAACGGTAAGCGTCTCCTCAATGACCTGAAGAGCCATGGAGGAAGAATCATCTTCTTCTCCGACGAGAAGAACTGGACTGTCGACAGAAGCTACAACGTCCAGAATGACAGGTGACTTGCCAAGGAGAGAGAAGAGGTCCCTGCTGTCTTCACTACAAAGTTCCCGGACTCCGTGATGACCCTGGGTGTCATCTGCAGCACCGGTGAGGTGATGCCTCCTTTCTTCTTCAATCCCAAGGAAAGGGTTAACGCGATAAGGTACCATGGAGGAGTTCGTCATCCCGTGGATGAAGGATAAGGCCGCTGGGAGGGAGTTCATATTCCAACAAGACTCAGGGCCCACACACATCGCCATGAAGACCACTAACCTCTTCAACTCCCACGACATCACTTTCTGGGATCGCAACACCTGTCCCTCCAACTCATCCGACCTCAATCCGTGTGATTACTACTGGTAGGGGAAGTTGGAGAGGGAGGTGTGCATGGTCAGCCACAAGAGCATCGCGGCCCTGAACTGCTCCATTACGAGGGAGTGGAATGCTGTCGATTCCGCGGAAGTCATCAGGGCATGCAAATCCTTTAGGGGCAGGATGGAGCAAGATGGTGGCTGCTGAGGGAGTACATTTTGAATAAATTTATTGTTTAATATCCTGTCTAACTTTTTCATATTAACAAATACACTCCAAATTCCATTTTTATCAAGCAGGTTGAATTTTAAGATAGTTCCAATTTATCGTGGACACCCTGTACATAACTTATTTTGCATCGTTTATCCGATATATTTTATTAATATTGGTTAAGTAATTATAATTTTTTTTTCTTAACTTACTTAACTTAGACCATTCCATTTGTATGCCATGTGTATATTACATGGCCCTTTTTTTTTATTGTTCGAGTTCACTTTTCATTTTTAAACCTTTTTTTTTAAATTTGACGTTGACTACTTTGATGTTTACTTTATACATTTTTACAACATATTACTTAGGGGTTCAGGCTTCTAATTTTCTCTTTTCAGAACCACTAACAGTTATATCTTTAAAGAACTACTAAAAAAAATAAAAACATCTATTGCTTTAATATATTGATACTAATTAATTTAGTCAGCTATTCACATCCATGGATGGAGTTAACATTTGATAAATTAGAAAGATGATTTTTCAACCAGGAGTAGTGGTGATTCTAATTAATACATTCTAAGTTAAATGAATCTCAGGGAGATACTTATGAGGTCACTAGAGGTTGTAGAAGGACAGGAACCTAAAGCAATAATCAAGAAAAAACTAAAGTCAAAGGACAATTGCAGATAACACATGGATGAATAATTTATCAGGAAAGTGGAGATCATGGAGGATCTCCGTGGGTCAAAACAAATAGTTATCTCGAGACCATGGTACTGTTCTGTATCAAGGATATCAATGGAAAATGTCACTCTCTCTGGTAGCTGAACAATGGTCCCTACTATGTCTTTAAGAATCAATTGTGTGGTTACAAGAGCATTGTTACGAATTGTTCTCAAACGACATGACATATTGGAATCAGGGACTAATAGATTTGTCTATGGTAACAGAACCTCTCTTATTGATTCTATCAAAGAAGAGTGCAGAATGTTGGAGCAGGGACATGTGTAGGATACCCGCAGTCGGTTCATGAACGATGTGAAGAGGATTATTGAGGCTGAGGGAAATTAAATTGAAGAAAGTAGATTCAACGTATCGTAGCCTCGTAGATAGTCTTAAATTATGAAAATTTGTTAATTTTTCACTAAATGAATGTAAAGCTAAAGTATCAAACCTCTAGTTGTGTAAATCCTACATAATTACACAAATATGAATGAAACATCATAAATACATATTGTACTGTCATAAATATTTTTGATATGTATAAGATGTACATACAATAAAGATAAGAAATATCATTTATTTATTACTAGTGGCAGTACCCAGTATTACTCGGAGAAATTAGGCGTCGGCTAAAAGACAAATTTTATTTTAATAATATAGTAGAAACTCCCCAAGAAATCCTCACGGTTACTGTTCATTTTTTAATGAACACAATCACACATAACTACTCAAAAACTTACTTGTGGATCAATAGAATGTTTTTTGTTGTTGTTTTTTATGGACTTTTTTTCACAAAAATATATTTCAACAAACATAATAACATCATAAAAAATAAATTAAAAGGGAATGCGAAAATAAAAATCCTAAAAATACATTCTAGTTTAAAATGTTCTCCCTCAATTATAGTCATTTGTATTCCTTTGAAACATGAAACGCTAAAAACAATTTTCGTAAAAAATATGCAAATATTGAGGGAGCTAAAACAAAAAGGTAGTGATTACTTTCTAAAATCAAAAATACACATACGTTCATAATAATAATAATATCAAAATGCCCAAAAGACGTTTCTCATCTCATTCTTTAGTTTTACAGAATCTACAGGGTGCGTGGACAAAATCTGCCGCTTCAAAAAACAACAACTATGAGCTTATTTTATAATATTTATTGATAAAATAAAAACGAATATCTTTATTAGGATATAAAGCAGTTATCTATTCAATATAGCCTCCGTCAGCGGCCAAACCCCGTTCAATGCGGCTACGAAACCGAGAACAGGCATTTTGGATCTGCTTCTATCTCACTGAATTTCTCCTTGATGCAGGTGATGAGAGACTGCTTGGTGTTATGGGAGGAGCGGTTGGTCATGTTCTCCACGTAGGACCAGACAAAGTAGTCCAACGGGTTCAAATCCGGTGATGAGGGAGGCCAAGAGGAGAAGGGTACGAACGCAAAAGCATTGCTTTTCAGCCATTCTTCCGTCCGCTTAGCTTTGTGGGCCGGAGCCGAGTCCTGCTGCCACATCCACGGCTTGTATCTGACAACAGACTTACACTGGCTCTCATGTATCGCTGGGGGTCCTCGTTGATGATGTCCCTGACCTTGTTGATGAAGGTGACGTCCCGGAAATCCTGCTGCTCTTCTCCTCCTTCTTCTTCCTGTCAACAACGTCCCTCGGGGCCGATGACTCCTTCAGCTGCTTCCTGAGACTTCTGACCGTTCTAACTGGCATTGACAGAAGGCCAGAGATGTCAGCATTAATTTCATGTGATCACTAAGCATAATCTGAATAGCAGCGCACCTATGATCTCTCTCATTGAACATAATGACTTTTCCTGGGCACTTAAAATGATGCTATCGCTACAAGTGGTGACAATAACTAAAGCCTATGACCCGGAAAAAAATTTAACACCAAAAACAGACGGATCAGACATCAGCTGATGGAGTAATGTTGTCTTTAAAATGCAGCAGATTTTTTACCCAGACCCTTTATCTATTATAGTCCAGTTAGTTTATAATAATATCTAACCGACCAAAAAGGAAAATATAGTACCAAATCCGAGATGAAGTTCCAACTCAAGGAATTTCCCCTAGGAATACACAAGGAAAAAACGGTATATCTTGCTGCAGATGCAATAATTACCTTCGCAATTTCCACAAATCTGACGTGTTCTCTGCTCAAGAATGAAAGAATAATAATTAGATTTTAAGAAAAAGATAAATGGTATGGTATGTTGAGTCATCTAGAGTTACCTAACTACATACAAAACATTGAAAGAATCAAATTCATACTTACGTACCTGTGTTTATATTTTATTCAAATTTTGACATGTACTCCAAATGCATATGAATGATCATATCATATACATAGGAGAGCAATAACAAAGAGAAAAGCAGAAACAATGCAACATATTCGATGCTACATGCACAGGCCTGCGATATTTCAATAATACGACTAAGCTTGAAAAACCATGGGAGATTTTTTATTAGTTTATGATCTCATTAAATATACATCTATTTAAAGTACCTAATGTACTTTAATAACAATAATTAATTAATTTTGTATGTTTCTTTCTCTTCCTTACTAAGAAATTGTTTTGGTAATCATATAAAGGAAAAAAACAACAACATTAACATCAAGGGTAATCGAAATAAAAGGTTATAGCATAAGACTTTTCCAACTCATCTTTTACTTCCACCACACTTTTTATTTGTGACGTCAAAGAGTATAACTATTACCTTCCTTGACTTTTACTATTGGAATACCGTTGTTATACTCTATGACGTCAAAATCAGTCTGTCTTGCACAGCAGTCGGTAGAGTACATCCAATTGAAAATTCTGGTTACCCCGAATACATAACAAGATAAACTTGTATTTCGACTAACCTTGATATGATATATATTTTTTAACTCATTTGACTGCTGTACTCATTAGTTGAGCAATCATCAATAAATTTTCAAACAATTCATACTTATTAGATAATATATATTCAATAAACAAAAGTTATACTTCCAAATCATTTTCTTCGTCGAAAATGGTTTAATTTAATGGATTGCAAATATTTTGATATTCATTTCTCCGAGGTATTGATTCACTCCAGAGACTCATGACAAATACAATATCTTGTGCATATCCTATTTTTGCTTTATATTCTATATACCGGTAGTTGCAGAAATACGCGGACTATTTGTGGCAAATAATTAAATATGTAATAAAATTCGTATGACGTATTTTTTTTGAGAATTATATAATAGAGAATTTATTCTGCTATAAAATTTAATATAATTACTGAATATAATCGCCATCAGCTGCTATGACAGCCTCCAAGCGCCTGCGGAAGGCCTTGCACACATTGATGATGTAATGGTCTTCCATGGCTGCCCATTGCTCATTGACGCTGGCCTTCAATGAGTCCAAATTCGGGTGGCGGGTAGCACAGGCCTTCTTCTCAATTTGCCATCGCACACTGTAGGCAAAGAGATTCAAATCAGGGGATTGAGGTGGCCAAATGTTTTTGTAAAGGCCTCCTTCACCTCATCCACATTGATTTTCCGTGGTTTGCCTGTCCGAACACCCTCCTTCAGATCTTTTTTCCTCCTTGAAAAGCTTCTGGGCCTTGAACACAGTAGTCCTGGATAGTCCAGTGTCCTTGATTATCTCCTTGACAGACCTACCAGTGCGGAGGAGAGTGGCAACCATATGACGTTTGGCCTCGTCATTCCTCGTAAACGACTTTGTTTGATGCAAGTAAGAAACAAAGCCAAAAGATTTACCAAGTTACTTGTGGTGGAATTTTTTATTTCCGGTCACGAAACCTCGAGATATAAGCGTCTAAAAATTAGTCCGCGTATTTATGCAACTACCGGTATATTATTGACTTCGTGTATTTAATTTCTTAGGATAGTACTTCATTCGTTCCTGAGTTATTGTAATTTTTTGGAATTAATAATCCAGGTTTGAAAGGATGTTTATATGCGTTTTCATTATTTATCTACCACAACAGTCGATATGAAAAAGGGATCTGGTCGGGGAGTAGTGGGCGATGGCTTATTTTCTATAGAAACTATCTTGTTTGATAATTGTTCATTAATAATCTATCTTCTACAGTCAACAAAGTTCTAATACTATTTTAGATTCTGAATTCACAATATTGAACGTGTTTCCCGAATTTTTTAGTATCATATTTAACAATACACAACGGTCAAATAAAGTTTTATATTGCTAAAATATCCATTATTATATTAAGGTGATTAAACCCCCTTCAGAAGTACTCTCGTGGGATTTGGAGGGAAATAGAGGATTTAATAAATTGATAATCTGTATATTTTTTTTTTTGGACAACCGACAAAGAGCTATCCAATATTGAATAATTGTTAAAACTATATGCATCAATAAAAAACGACATTTTTTTAAATTGTATAATATTGTTAATTGAATCAATATATTGTAAAGCTTACTTAACATAATATTGTCAGGGGCGCCCCCAAAAAAAAAAAAAAAATTGCTATGGACGGCCCTGATTACTGATCGTTCAAAAACTGCTAAAGAAAGTATCTATCTACAAGTTGGCCACAATCGTTAATAAAAAAAAATATATATGGAATTTTCTTTTTACTAAATATGTCCTTACTAATGGTAAATAAAACTCTAACCGACACGCAGTTTCTTAATAAATAGTAGAATTTATCCTACTATAAAACCCTGTTAGCACAGAAATAAAAATTTCGTTATGTTATATAATTTTTAGCAAATGTAGGGAATTTGAGGTTTTTATACTGTCTAGTAGAATTTATCCAACTATTAAACCCTGCTAACAGAGTGGGGGAGGAGAGAAACCATGCAGTACCATTTTTAGTAGAAGTAGGCAATTCAATGGAACCTACTGCTGCTTGTTATTAGGAGATCCATAATTGTAATAAATGGTTTTCTTCTTTGTGAGTTACGGGATTTTAGTAGACATTTTAATAAAATTGTTTGCAAAGTTTTTGTTTTGAAAAATCTTTTTCAGGAACTCTTGAATATTGATTTCATTAATTTATGTTTTAAATTGAGGATTTTTTTTTGTACTTCAATACAACTATATTTTAAATTAGTATCTTAGAATTTTTTATTTTTTATTTTTGGGCATATTAAAACCAGCATTTTGCAATATTACAAAGTAAAATACTTAGGCAGTAGTGTTCTTGTGCTTTTAAGTTTATATATGACATGGTTGAAGATTTGACCCCAGCTTTACTTCCAAAAGTGTAAAAAAATAATTTAGTGTGAAAAATAAGCATTGAGAATAGTTCAATAAGTCTTTCCAAGCGTAAATATGTCTGTAATGATTTATATGTTTTATTTATGTATTTTGTATCGTTTAGTCAATAAATTTGAATTTGTGATCAATTTTGTCCATAAATGATTTTTTGTGGTTAACAAATTTTTTGAAATCCTAATTTTGTAGACCTATAGAATCTACAATGTCCATTTAATATACCATTATTTAAGTTAAAATGATAGATAGTGGTAATGAATGAAAAATAAAACTCTATGTTCAGTTATTTCTTCTATAAGTTTTGTACAATTGTCGTTTAAAAAATATGTCTCCAGTAACAAACGGGAATCAAAAATTCACACTTTTCGATAAATGTCTGACTTTAGGTAGCATTTCTACTAATCAAAAAGGCCTAAATGCTTGATTTACCAACTATTTTATTGGTAATTTAATAAACTTTAAATTAATACCTACTTTATTACTATGTCTTGTAGTGGCAATTGTAAAAAAAAAGAATTACACTTAATTCCTAATTTTATTGACGTGTGAAAAAAATAACGTCCGTCATTAAAATGGATGGTACATAAAAATGTTATGTGCTATATACTTAAAAATTTAATTATTTATAGCATTATTTATGGTGAAGTGTTTAATTTTTTCTGAGCAGGTATAATATTTCCCATTTACGCATTTAAAATTTTATGCAAAATTTCGTATTACAAGATTTTAACAAACAAAAATAAAGAATGAGCTTTATTCGTGAAAAGTTAATTGATTATGCCCAGTATATACTTTGTTATAAAAAGGATAACGAATTTGAGTAATTGTACTTAATATTTCTGAAAAAAAAAAAAAAAATTACGAAGTAACAGAAACTCGATTTTTGAGAAAAATATCCTTGTTTCGGAACGCATGATATTAAATAGTCACATACTTAAAAAAAACCTCATTGAATAATTTGTATTTCCTATCTCAAATTTGAATTAAGTTCAAAATTTTGATTTAGAAAACATGTATTACTTGTAAGAATTCGAAACTTAATATTTTCCCAATTTTGACAGTGAAACGGGGGTCGAATCTCAAACCAGTTCTTATAAAAAATAGTTACATTACAGAAACATAATTGATGAAAATTTCTTCCTGGCAAAAATCATTTCAAAAACTTCGAAGTTTTTATATTTTTTAAATTATAAATAACCTGTTTATTTGTTTACATTTTAGAAACAATAATATTATAAAGGAGTCATGCAACCTTTTCTACCAATTAATACAAATTTGAAATCGATATTTAAAAGTAGTAAATATTTTTGTTTAAATGCACAGGGGTAATCGCTTATAGCAGTTTTATGGAATGAGAAAAATCTGCATTGTACGAGGACTTTTATAGTACTATACCCCGTAATATGTGAGAAATTATTTTTCAATGTCCACTTTTTACTATATATTTTTTTTTCACTATGGTAAGGACTAAAAAAACCCTATTATTCATTATAAATAAATTAAAATAGGGGTTTTATACTCTTAAAATAACTGTAAGAACTTTTAATTTGGAATTTACTTAATTTTTAATCCAGTTATTTCATTATTGCAAAATTTAAATAATAGGAACTAATCAATATTTATTCAGCAACCTTTGTAATTGCAAGTTTGTATCATTAGTGATAACTAAAAGTTTTCAGTCTAGTTATCAAATCAAATACTTATAGAAAAGTCTTCCCTATGGCAAAATTATACTCTTCTATTACATATATAAATATATAAACATAGTCTATATACGAACGAACTCATCAACTACCACAAAAATTATTGTTTATGTCATAATAATTCCAAACATCACGTTATACGAAACCCGTGGTGTTTGAAACTGCGTTATGCAGGGTATTCCTGTATTCTGAAATTCCCTTGGCTCACAATAAAATAATAATTTAAAAGAAATAACGATCACCCTTCTGGTTATATCCTGCTTAACAAGTTGTTCCAGTATGATATATTCTAAACTTGTCTGGTTGTATTTGTCAAATTTTCCCCTTAATTAATCAGCCATTCATTAAAGTCCGTCACTGTTCAAATTTATACACGTTGCACATCATTTTACTGTTTTTTGCTATTTTTTATTTAATAATTTTGAGACCATTGAAGGGAGTCAGCGGAAATTTTGTACTCAAATATTTAAAAAGATGTCAAATTTATTAATCAAATAAAGAGATTCTTATTTTTTCCTTAAAATGTGGATTTTAGCAATGCATTAAGTTTTGATTAGTTAGTATCAATTTTAATCGGCTTATATTTTTTACCAGCTATAAAACTAAGACAGTTCCTTTCCACGTATAAATGTATCTCTTAGTTGAAAAACAAAACAAAACATGTACATTCTAGTGTAAAGTTCAGAATATTTTCAAATCTGAGCCAATATTTTGTCGAAGGTAACGGCTGTTGTCAAACATGAAATTAATTTATCAAATATTTTAAATTATGTTGTCAAATTTTCAAAGTTTAACATCTGCAAAATATTAAGCTTTTACATTATTGAAATTTTTTTTTCAAGCTTCAAAAAAGTTTTTAGATAAAAATGTCATAAAGTAAAATGACGTTGTGAATCAAGAATGGGTTTTATTAATAAAATGATTTCATTCTTATCGAATATTAAAACTTGTCTTAAGATTTCTAAATATTTTTGTCAAATTTTGTATAAATTAATTAATTTATTCTTAGTTTTTTTTTTTTTTAAACATATCAACTTCACCTCAAAAAACAAACAAAACATTAAGTTAAAATATCTGAGCTAGACAACCTTCACCAAAAAATATTTTTATTTAGACCCAAAGGCAGGAAAAAACGTTTATAAAGCAAGTTTAAGCCAATTACTACTATTTGTTTACATGTTAAGTCTCTGGAGTATTTTCTTGGAGTCCAGTTTGGGTCATCAGACAAAACGATACATTGTATCAAGTTAAAAATTTAATTAAATATGAAAAAATTATCCTCTGAAAAATATATTCAGTGATGATAATCCTGTCTATTTTGTAGCTACCCGTTATTTACAATTGGTATTCTGAATAATGAATCTTCTTTTCCTCAGCAGTTGTCATTATTATTTAATTTATGAGTAGTGAACATTCTTTTCTAAATAGATTCAATTATTTCAAAGCCTGATTGAACATTCGTGTGTGTTCATATAAGACGTAACTCTGATGATTTGTTGCGTAATAAGGAATTGTAATTCCTTGTTGGACTCAGAGTAGAATTGGGGATCGAGATCGGTGTATTTCTAGCAAATGTCTTGTTTATATGCTTTTTTCCTTCTTCCCCTGTCACAGCTGATTGGAACTGATCTAATGTAACGTCATGAACATTATTCTTTCTCTCATCCAAAACATTCTTCAAATTGTCAGGGCTACCAAGTTGATTTTCGGTTTCTTTTTTTTAACATGCCTATTCTACAGTGGATTTTCATCTCTGAAAATATTATATGTACTAGGAAAAGTACTTTGTAAAAAAATTATTAAAAATATTCAAACGATTATCAGAAAATTTGTTGAGAAATGCTCTTGGAATGTAATAATATCTTGCAAAAGGAAAACTTAACTTTCAAGTCCAAGTCTTAGGTTACATCCCTGTAGCTCAAGCATATATGAGACAAATATTATAGGTATTAATGGAATAAAAGATTAAGTGAATACCCTAATACATTATAATATAAATGCAAATACTTGATGCATCAACATAAAATATATTATTCCCCAATGACGTTAAGTTGTGTGTCCTTCAAAGGAACTTTCATTTTGTAATATTCTTTACATTCTTGTCTATCCTTTATTGATTACTTAATCTTATATGAGTCAATGGAGAAGGTACTCTGCGAGAACGACATAAGTATATAGCAATAAAATCATCTCTGTAACATCGAAAAAAGTGCACTTTAAATAGAAAAAAAAATGTAATTTGCATAATGCAATTTAATAATCACTTTTATGCATAAGGGTCATTCCATCAGATACATACAGGGTGGGGATCCAAAATTTCATTAGTTTGACTGAATTTTTATAGAAACAAGAAAGGGATGTCAGAACCAATTTATTAAATGTTTAAATACGACGTTGGTCTTAAAAATTTCGGACTTAAAAGCTAACTCATACATATAATGCGTCTCCAAATGATGGCCTGTCCGATTTTGCCTTTCCAGAAATCTTGCGACATCGAAATTTTCAACATATTTTATTTGTCTTAGGATAGTCAATCGAAGGTCCAGCAAGATTCGTGCGAGTGTCTTGCGACACCCCCTTCATCATCGATCAAAGTGTCACCGACTAGCAGAAATATATCCTGCGATAGTTGCACAACCGTCCCAGGACTTGCGTGAGTCCATCGCACGCAAGTCCCGCAACGCAATATGACATCGGAGCTAATATGAAGTTGTCCCTGGGAAGTCTCAGGACAGTTGTGCAACAATTGTGGGATAACATGCCGTCACACATACGATTATTGACAAAAAAAAAAAAAAAATGCTGCGATCCGCTAAAAGTGTCGCAAAATTACCCTGCGACGCCTTAACGATACCGTTGTGGGACCCAAAATGTCGTGAGACGGTCGAAATTTTTTGAACAGTTTGAAGGTATTGCAACCTTCAAAAATCGTGAGTAAAATCGAACGACTTCGTAAGATAATGTCTCCCTTTGCGACAACCCCTATTTTTCCAGTGTTTTGCGTTGCAACGCCCACATAAGGCAAAATCAGCTGTGTGTGATCCCCACTTAACAAAGATACAATACATTTTCCTGATTTGTTTATTCTTCAGCTTAGCCTCCTTACAACTCTACTCACTTAACCAAGCCTCTTCCTTTGACGAACATCTTTATGCAGCCCTTTTTTTCGACTGTATTTTTGTTTCAGGCGTATAATGGTCCGACATCCAAGTTTCATCTAAAGTAATAAATTGACTCCAAAATTAATATTTATTGCGTCTAAACTGTACCAATAAAGCGATACTCGATTTTGTCCTTTTTTATAAAAATACTTACATAAACTCAATCAAACTCACTGCTACATAACAGCTGTCCATCCAAAATGACTGAAACTTTAGTGAGTAACTCTCAATAGATGCTAGAGTAAGGTGACTAGCCTATATTTACGAGTGCTGCCATCTTCACGTTAAGGTTGGAAACTTTTCAGACTAGCCTCGTTCTATATTTATCTATATTTTGTATTTAATATCACCTCGTTTACCAGCAATAACATCAAACATTCTTGTCCAAGACACCTCAAGCTGCAAAGTCCAGGGGGCTGAAATCATAGTTGGAGTAGAGTAAGAAGTTTGTCAAAATGTTGATGTATAACTTTGGGTTTTCTTTGCTGTGTGGGAGTTTTCAAAACCATTCCCATCCGTAATGAACTTATTGCTATTGTAGGCAGTCCAGATAGAGATGCCAAGCCTTCTTTGGGACATACACTGCTATCAAGGAGGTGATTGCACACGTGCTGCCCCGACATTATTACACTTTCAAGATATGCAATAAATACGAAACTTGCTTATTTTTGTTTCAGCTATTCTTTGGTTGCGTAATGAAACCTTGTAATTAAAAATAAGGGGGTTAAAATTATAATTGTATGCTGTTGTATATTTAGTGTATCCACTCTGTAGACAAGAATGTTTTTGATACAATTAAAAAAATATTTGATCCGCTAAATCATATATCTTTGAAAATAAAACTTCAAATCTTAAACTCAATCTAGTTTATAGTTCTTAGCTCCTTTTCATTTTATCAAAAATAATCGTGAACATCTTTAAATTTTAGATTGATAATACTACTTCACTGATGCGTGCATATAATAATAGCTATTGAACAATGCAACCGACTTCTTTTTACAAACTTATTTTGTTCTCTTAGAAAAAATATAGATGACTTTAATAATATTTTTATATTAAATATCTTCAATATATATAGAGAATTAGGCGAATGGAATTAAGAGATATAAGAACATTAATTAGTTCATATAAATAAAATTAATGATTTTTATAGAGACCATTAAAATTGTGACATTAATGGTTTCTATAGATTTACATTTGAGAGGTTCTTTCTTAAGCAATCAGTGTTATATTACAAGATTATATCTTGCCTTAATGAATTCATACATTGTCGGGGAGCTCTAAAGATCTTCAGACTTCTTGAATATAGCAAACAGCTCATCATTCTATTCTCAAAATGAATATGCAAGTTAATTCTTTCTACATCACTGTAAAAGATACAGGAGTACTTTGCAAAAGTATAGATACCATTACGAGGGCCGTCACCAGGATGATATAATTTTTTTGGAGGGGGGCTTGGTTTTTTGATTTTTGAAAAAAAAAAAAAATTGAAAAATAAGCTGTTCAAAAAAATTTCAAAAATTTTTTTCAAAAAGTTTTTGCAAAAAATTCAAAAAAAATTTTTCAAATATTAATTTTTCTTGTAAAAACAAATTTTCCTTAATTTGGGGAGAGCCCCTCCAGTCCACTCCCTGCAGACGCCCCAGACTACATAGATTGCAGAATCTCAATAACGAGGAATCAGATGACGGAAGGGTATGAAATCCGAACTACTGCAAATACAACAACGTGTGAAATAGGATTATAATTATAATCAGAGTGGAAAAATAATGCTATCCACGGGTATGCTAAAAAAATTAACATGGTACCCCTGACAATTGAAGAATGTTTTGGAGAAGAACAGCTTAGCTGTTACGATATATACAGGAAACACCTCTGAGAGGGTAGGAAAGAGAGTAAAAACAAATTATACTTTGTATCTACTAAAACATTACAAAGAATTACTTCGGAATTTACTTCCTAAACTTAAGTCTAAGTCAAACAAGAATTTTTTATCATAACCATAATTATAACTTCCCAAACAATGTTGCATAGTTAAGAGTAGCTACAGTATTAATCATTTATCTCACTCAGTTTTTATCAAGGTTGAATGAATAACCATATGTTCAAATTTGAAGAAAATGATCTAGTCCAAGATCATTTGTGTCCTACAAATGGTAAAACTCTCTATAAAGGTATGAGATGAGAAGACAATATGGATCCTTGATATTACAATATTAAACATCGATGTCCTCTAAGCATCTTAATTACAAAATTATTATTGCCAACAATCGGATTCAATACTATGTAGGATGTCGAAGAACAATTCCATCGTCATCATCGAAACTCGAAATAAGACAACTCAAATTGTTTAAATGTATAATTGTGATGGATATTACCGATGTTTGAAATTAAATAAAAATTATGTCAAATTTAAAAATACAAATCTATTTTATAGCATGTCTTCCTTAATGTAATATATATATATTTTCATTTGTATAAAAATATAACGTGTATGTCATGGGTAGTTTAATTTTTTTAAGTGTATTTATTCTGCAATGAATTGGACCTACAATTATAATATTACTTACTTTTCTTAATACAAATTTATTATGTTTTAAATATACTATTATGCATGTAACAAGAAAAAATGAATCGAAGTATTATATTTTATTTTTTAACATAAAAAAAAATCATTAACTTTCATTGTTTAATTGTTATATATAATTTTAATTCCTTTTTCGCCTATAAAGAAGGATAAAAAGTATAGATTTATGGCAAGGCTTAAAGATTTTTGTCACGTGGCATTTTTGGTTTTTTTGGATCCAAGCTTTAGAAAATTCACATTTCAACAGCAAAAAAAATTTGTACTGACGAAAATAATTTCAAGCTTTATTCAAAGAATATAATTGAATCTAGTCCTGATGTTTCTAATTTTATATCAGATATGAACCAAATGCATGTTTCTTGCAATGTCTGATAGCCATCCAAATCTTGTAAAATTTATGAAACTTTATACTCGTAAAGCTAGTTACACCATCACAAAGTAATTGGAGACCCTAAGTCAAGTAGTGTTGTCAAAGATTACGAAAGAACTTGTAGGAAATAATAATCTTCTTCTCTTGGATGAAACTATGATCAATGACTGCATCATTGATTGCTCCACTAAATGGTCATTGTTAGATTAACCTTATTTAATAAAATTGAAAGATGTTAAGAAGGCTGACGATAGAACAATTGAAGTCAAAAGTCTTAACAACATTTTTGGCTTCGATTTCTGTGGCAAGAAACGTAAAGTTTCCATTATCAATGTTTATTGTATAGAATCAGTCAAAAACCATAAGCAAAATTTCCAAATGATGTTGAATGTACTGATAAATAAAAGTTTTGTAATTTTAATCTTTTTTATAAAAATTATGATTGGGACTGATAATATCATGTATTGGATTTAGTTTTTTACTAACCAAATTACTTATTGCCTGTTCTGCTTATATATTAGGATTGTAAAGGAAGGACGTTTTTTTAGTCTCTATTATCCAGTTTGATATAATGGTATTAAAGAAGGATTTACTTGTTTCTTTGTGAAATCCCACATATTTCAAAGATTAATATTTTAATGAATATAAATTATAAACTACATCCACAATAAAGGCAAGCCCATTTCCTTTGTATGAGCTATCTTCTATATCCCCATCAACACTAAAATATTTTAACAATTAAAAACCTTGTTATGTTGAGAAAAAATTGTCGTATTTGGGCCGTCAATGCAGAATCAAACATAAATAATTATTCTCAAAATTAAGTGTGGACTGCATTTGTACTTTTTTACAAATTATTTTTCACTTTATTAATAAACTGTTCTGATTAATTGCTATTAAAGTATTAAAATTTTACCGACACAATACAAGAATGAAGAAATTGAATTTTAGAAACACTAAAATTACTACAATTATTGATAATGTTTTTTTATACATTTATTTTCTCTTTTCTTGACCAAAAGGATCACCCTAGCAATGGTTAAATATGTTTCAACATAAAATTTAATTTAAGTATCTTGTTAGCAAAACACTTAATCCACAAATTTGTTTAAAAATTACACTTTCAATACTTTTAAAAATAATAAACACATTTATTTAACATACATTGCAGTGAAATTATCTCTGTAGAGAAATATAGCCATATAACTTTCCACACACACAAAAAAAGATAATAAATATCCGCTCCGATGCATATTAAAGAGGCCATGATGCTCATCGAAAAATAAACATACATTAAAGTTGATTTATAAAGTACCACCACGCACAAAAGAAAAAGTATTGAAAATTGCTTTACCTTTTGCATAAATAAATTATCCCACAGGAAAGGCGTTCTCAAAGAGTGGGCTGGAGGGGCTGTAGTCCCCCCCCCCTCCCAAATATCCAAAAAATATATTTTACTCTGAATATCTATAGATTTAAAAAAAAATTACGAAAAATTTAATATTTGAAATAATTTTTGATTTTTTTCCCCAAAAAAAAAATATATATATACATATAACCTTGTGGACACTGCACAGTATTGAAAAAAAGAAGCATATATTGTTAGTTTCTAAACATATATATGGTCCAAACATGGAATTAATCTAAAAAAGCGGGTAATTTCTTTGTTTGAAAGAAAGGTTAAATATCTCATTATTTGAATTTATAAAAATATCCGTAGAAACATCTTCAATAATTTATTAATAAAATAATTTTAATATTATACTAACTTTAAAAACATTTTATTATTAAGTCCAATAAATCAATCTTGTAAACCAGGGTGCATATACTGTAATAAAAGTGACAAAGTTCTGTGTGATAATTATTTAGAAGGATCTCATGAAATTAAGTGTAAAAGGACAACAAAGAAAATTATGTTATATATACTTCTGTATTTAGGTTCCGTCAAGCGTAAATGTCTACCAATTGCTAATGTGGATGCTAAAAGAAAAATCCTCTGCAAAAAAAAAAAAAAAAAAAAATAGATGAAATCATTAGCAGGGATAAAATTAAAGAAAAATACCTCGAAAACAACTGTACAACTAACATAATGAACGAATATTTCAAATGATGAATTCCAGTGTAGAATGGGTAAAAAAAGAAACCGAAAATCAACTTGGTAGACCTGACAATTTGAAGAATGTTTTGGATGAGAGAAATAATAATGTTCATGACGTTACATTAGATCAGTTAAAATCAGCTGTGACAAGAAGGGAAGGAAAAAAGCATATAAACAAGACATTTGCTAGTAATACTCCGATGTCGATCTCCAATTCTACTCTGACTCCAACAAGGAATTACAATTCCTTGTAATTACGCAACAAATCATCAGAGTTAATCCTCAGTCTTTTATGAGCAAACACGAATGTTCAATCAGGTTTTGAATATAATTGAATCTATTTAGGAATGGATGTTCAATACTCAGGAACTAAATAATAATAACAACTGCTAAGGAAAAGAAAATTCATTCCACAGATTCCCAATTCCAAAAAAACAAACAAAAAAAACGAGCCGGCTCAAAAATATATCAGTTTTCATCACTAAATATTTCCATCGATCATTCAAAGATAAAATTTGACAAAAGTTTTTCGCCCTAAATGTAGGCCATCATTGAGAAACCCCACAGTTGTTTGGAATTTTTATACAGAAGATTGAATCTTTACCTATGAAAATAAATGTGCGTATTATAATTTAAATATCGTAATTGTTCTCATTTTTGCAAATTCAGGGTTTATGCAATCACTAACATATGAAAGAAAATTTGAGGATTATTAATGGTTTCCGGATAATAAATCAAAAATACTAAGTACTTTTGACGTACTTGTGATGTTCATATAAATTTGTTTTTAATAAGTTTTTATTTGATAAAAATTCGTTGAGTATTTTTGAATACTATCAATTCATCAGGACTCACCTTGAGAAAAAATTTGTTTTCAAATTTAGATAAAAAAAAAAGCAGTTGTAATTTTTCGTTCAAAATCGTATAAAAATTAAATACTGTTGACAAAATTAATAATATTTATCAATTTTTTTACCAAAACTTAATAGACATATTTGTATAACTAATGTTAGAAAGTGACATGTATGTTTTTAAATTGTTATTTTTGACAAAAAACAAAAAAAATTGACATCCAACTATTCAGGCTTTAAACTTTTATTAAAAAGGTACAAATGCTCATTTTAAAAAGGTTATTCAAATGTTAAATTTTAAGGAAATTTTACCTTGATGAAAAGAATAGTTGAGCTAATTAACTCCTGTAATGAAATATCCTAAGTCAAGGCCTGGCAGCTCATTAATACCCTTACTCTAATTGAGTGTACGTTATACATATGTTTACTCATTACTCAGACATAGGCATTAATTATTTGGATATTTACTTCAAATCAGATTTCTTGAATATATTGTAGATGAGGCGTGTTAAGAAAACTAACTATCTTCGACCAAATCATTTGTATCAGACATGGGATAAATTATACTCTTATAGAAACATAATTATAAAAAGTTAACTCTTGGATAATATTTATTTTCTAATCTTGTCATGCATTGAATAAAGATATCTATAAAGTACTTTTAGATTTTCTTCTCTGAGAATATTTCTTTAAGAACCCAATATTTTTTTCTATCGATATCAATATATAAATTTTGTTAAAAAAAAATCATTTAATATATTTAGAAAATAAATAATTTAATCATAAAAAATTATATTTTATATTATACTCTGTCTGATAAATAGGTTCATTTAAAACATAACTCCCTGTCTAATTGAGCGGCTAGATGGAGCCAATAAAACATTTAAAACATTTTGATAAAGAATACTCAATTTTTCATTATTAAATCCAGTTTCAACTAAAGTATAGTGGAAAACCATGAAATTAGTACTAACTATCGTCTCTAATTATTTTATAACTCCATTTAAAGTTCCTATACTCCTCAAAATCGAATTATCAAGGTCCCATTTCAAATCAGTGATATAAGCCTTTGTTTTATTCCATCAATGTATTTAGTCTTTCCACGCGTAGTTTTCATTCAAGTCAATTTGATAATAGTGAACATATTCCCCCAAATTGTCTCTTCTTTTGTCATTCCAGGCAAAACCAAATACCAATAATGCCTTCTTATAGTTGTTTAAACCCAATACGTGATATAATTATTTAACTAGCTTTCTTCCTTCAAACGATTTTTCACAATCTGTGAAGATATGTAGAAGTTTATTCATTTCTCCGCATAATAAAGCGTATTGTTTGTTGAAGTCGAAAGAAAGTGTTTTTTACATTGATTTAGCATTGAATATTCTTTTCCTCTAGGGAGAAATGCAGATATTTCGTCGGTTTTTGGATACATCTTTGTACTATACCTTCACAAAATATTATACTGTTGACCATTATAATAAGACCTTACTCAAGATATTTCATATACATACATTTGACGCCTTTTAAAATTTAGATTCTCAACTGCTCTACCAGAAAGAAGTAAATTATTAAATTATATAGATACATATAACTTCTACTAGCGAGTTAAGTCCAAAATTTATCGTAGACTCTGATACTTCCTGTTTCTTAAGGACAATTTAAAATGTACGTACAAGTTCAACCAACAGACCTTCCACAAATACGTACTCTTAGAAGATTTTACTTTTCCTTATGTCACTCTACAGTCACAGGATTCGATATAACCAAGCTCTCATCATACACTCTTATTCAAATAATTCTCAATTACCTTGTACACCATACAATCAGAAATATTTTCTACCGAACTATGTGTCTTACTTAAAAGGCTCAAGGCCAAGAGCAAACAGATATAAATCAACATCAGTTTATAAAAAGGAAATAATTATGCTTATGTTTCTCAGCGATTGTTCTTGCATGATTCATGACTTCAATTATTTTTTAATGTTCCTTTTTTTTTATTCCTTTAATTAATTAGATGAAGTTGCAGGGATTAAGAATAACTGACCATAATATTATTAGATTCACCACTCCATCTGAACTAGGAATCTTCTTTGAAGTCCATGCTCATAAAGTATATTTCTTTTTCTAGGAGTTACCTTGGCGCTAACCTATGCTGATTGAGTGCACGAGAATAATTTCTCCCAAGCCCGTTATCCATGACCTACAACGATTCCATATGACTTCAAATTTTTATTTTTTAATAAAATAGTTGCTCATGTTTCGTTTATTATATATAGAATACATACAAAAAAATAACAAAAAACAGAATGTATTCTTTAAATATTAAATAATTAGGGGAAATCTTTCAAATCACAATTTTATATAATAATAATATTTCAGGAAATAATATATATATGATACATTTAAATAATTAATTATAATTAAATAAGATTAGATAATTAACTTCTTTAGTAATTCCTCTTGGAGAGCTAAACATTTTCATGGCTGAGAAGCCTAAATTCTTTTTAAACTATACACGATTGTTATTAAAATATATAGTAATTATGGGCTAGTTATACTAAATAATGATGTTAAATGTTATTCCTCTAAATAGAAGGTCTCCAAGATATTTCATAATTGAATATATGGCAATTGACAATTATAAGCCCATTGGGAACGAGAAAGAAAAAAAAACATACTCTTCTTCTACTGACATGATCAGCTGTTTGAAATATATAAAAATATAGTGTTACTTCGTTTCAGCTTTTTTCACTAATTTTCATGAGTTGACGACTCTTGTATAATTTAAAAAAGCTGACTTTACTTTTCATGAAAGATTAACTCAAATTTCAAAAGAGGATTTGTATGTATATATTTATTTATATACATCAAGAATACTCGTTTATAACTCGTGTAATTTCTTACTGAGTCATTGATTTTTATATTGATAATAGTATCAATGACAATTACATATTAATAATTAATTAATATCTAAATGATAACTAACGGTTGGTAGCTAGAAAAATAGAAATAACGGACCACCATATATATATATTTCAAATTTTTCCTTTCGTTTGTGTCAATTGAGTTTCAGAGTTGATGAAAAAGCTGGACAAATGAGTGTCCAATGTTTAATCTTTCATTTGAATACTTTAGTCATACCTATAAGAAATAACTTTATTTTATATTTGTAAGATAGTTTATGAAAATTTTCATAGAAAACTAATGGTTTTAAGATTTTTCATCAGCGGCAAGAGAACCAGTATAAATAAATAGGGCAATAAGGGGTTGACTAGTATAACGCCACCCCTGGATATAGTTTTCAAATAATATTTTCCGTTCACGTAAATATAGGACTTAACACCTGTAATACAAGCTTAACCAAATTAAAGATTTCTTCATTGAAAAAAATATCGACTTATTTTAGAATTATACAGTGACTAAGACTGTCAAACGCCTTTCTGAAATTACCGGCAATTATTGGCCCATGCTTTCCATATTCTTTTACCTTATGAATGACAGTATCCATTTTAAGAATGTTGTTGATGAGTCTTCAACTTGGTATACATCCCATTTGCTTTTCGGGTATTATTTCTATAAGTTTGGTATCATCATTTTTATCAATGTCAAAGTGATCATTTTTTATAAAACTTTGAGTAAACTGATCGGACGAAAGTTGTTTATATCGCCACTGTATTTGAAAGAGTAGAGAGTATGTATTCTCCGTTTTAGTATCGTCAGCACTTTTCTATTTCTTGTTATTCTCTCAGCTATCAAATATGCTAATGTTGCACTCTGTATATGAAATCTCTTAAAAGCATAAGAAGCGCTCTGTCCACTTTCATTTTCATTTTTATATAATTTTCAAATTCCGACATTTCGAAATTACAACTTTTTTCCAGCAGTTTCTTCTCCCTCCAAAACACCATTATATAATTTTTCTGCTACGTCTCCTTTTCTCTATTTCCTTAATCTCTTCATTTTTTCCCCCTATCTTTGCTATTGGGCTTTCCACGTTTGGTTCTTCTTCATATAAATATTTTGTGTATTTATGAGATATCTCCTTGGTGTTTCTAATAATTCTTACAAATCATTAACTTACTTGACATAATGATGTAGGTTTTGTACTTGAGCAATCAGATTATTTATTTTCTAGTAGTTTGTGTAAAAAAAAAACAACAACATTTGGGGGTCAAATAAAGGATACAAACTATATAAAACGTTATTCGCTAATCTCATCTCATCTAGACAGTTTAATTACAAGGTCCATAATTGACGAAAATATGTGGGTGTGTTTAAAAAATTAATTTAGCTTGCTTTTTGTCTAACTCACCACACCTTTTGAACTATTACTGGTGGTTGAATTCTAAATTGTATATTTATGATCAACTACAATATTTAAAAAAATTGAGATATAAATAATGCAGTGTTCTAAATGTTGAACTTGTTCATCTTACTCTAAAATTAAATTTATCTTAAGTAGATTACACTGGTCAATAAATTTTTAAAAGTACATTATTTGCTTAGAAAGTTTAGAAAATTAGAATTTCTAAAAATAAACAGCTAAAAGAGATTATCAAAGTTAAGGGCTGAGAATGGGAGTACAGAAGAAATCCACGGTTACAAATGATGTCACGAAAAATTTAACTCTACATATAACATTAAAACTTTCAAGATTTACTGTAATGAAAGTATACTTTTCATTAGGAGATTATCATCCTACTTGTATTTTAGAACTACTAAAGGGTGATTCAAAACGAGCGGTTTTTGGATTGTAGAAATAAAACAAATAAAATATTATATTATGGTCAAAACTTTATTATTAACCGAAAAAACAATCCTTTACAATTATTTCTCGAAAATAATCCCCTTCATATGTTGGCCGCAAATGGCCTTTAAATGGTCCATTCTTTCGTGCCAATTTTCGACGACGCGTTCGGGCATTGTGACAGGAATCTCACGAATAACGTGTTCAATATTTGCTTCAAATGCTTCAATCGTTGCTGGTTTATCCACATACACTTTTGCTTTGACGTAGCCCCAAAGAAAAATGATCTTGGTGGCCAATTCACGGGACCAAAACGGGAAATTAATTTATCACCAAAATGATGTCCCAATAAGTCCATTGTTACGCACGCTGCGTGGCAAGTCTTGTGGGAACCAAATATCGTGGAGACCATGTGCTTCAATTTGAGGTACCAAAAAGTATGTTACCATGGTGCAATAACGTTCGCGAATCGATTTTTCACGATCTTCGGCTACACTCTCGGCTACGGCCGCAATATTTTCTACGCTGCGAGCTCTTCATGGCCTACCAGACGACGGGACATCCCAGCAAGTTGCTGCCCCTTCAAACTTTTCGATTATTCTGCAAATTGTGGATTCTGAAGGTCGATTATGTGGACCATAAGTTGGGCGTAATTTGCGAAAAACTTCATTTACAGAACGCTGATTTTCATTCTACAATTGAACAATTTGTACACGCTGTTGTGGCGTTTATCTTTCCACGAAGAATTGTAAATCAATACTGAGTAAAAATGACGTATGAATTTGACAGAACTCGTTTTGAATCACCCTGTATATACAGGTTTTAATGTCACGTTTTATTAGGAAAATTGTATCAGTTGAAAAATGTATTGCAAGAAATGTCATACTAAGATACAAGGGCGGTCGGAAACTTTTCCAACCTCACAAAGATACAAGGTAGTTTTTTCAATATAGTCTCCTTGTACCTCTACACACCTCTCCCAGCCATGCTTCAATCTCTGTAACCCTTCCAACTAGTACTCAGCATTTTTCTATGCAAAATAGTTACTCTTTATTTTACTAAAATGTTTGTTCTCTAAGCACAATTTTAAAATGAGAGATCAAAAAGAAATCTCGTGGGTCAAGATCTGGTGAGTATGGCGGATAGTTCAAACCTTAATTCTTGGATTTTATCATAGAAACCACTTAAGCATAGGACGGTGTGATTTATTGGTAAAACGGGATTTTCTTTTTCAGTAAATGTGGCCGTTTTCCGGCAAGATCTGTCTTCTTCTTGTCAAGTATTGATTTCTTAGTATGCTTTTGTAAAAGTTTTTCCTTTTTGCGGATAATCAATTAAATAACTTAATGACTATCCCAAAACAACATTCGTCAAAACTTTCCCTGTCGAAAAAACAGTTTTTGGCTTTTTTTAGGGGATTTCCACATTGAGTTCACTATTTACACTGTCTTTTTGTTAAGGGGGTATAATTATGTATCCAGTTTCATCTACAGTCATTAATCGGCGACCAAACTTGTGTTTATTGCCCCTAAACTGCGCAAAAAGAGTGTTGGAAATGTTCATTCGATCACGTTTTTGGTCCAACGTGAACATAAGTGGGACTTAACTCGCAAACAGGTTTCTCCTCCCTAAATATTGACTTAATATGTAATAAATACGTTCTTATGACATGTTCATAACCTCTACTATCACACTCAATTTAATTTGGCGGTCGTCTAGCACCAATTGGCGAATTTTGTCAATATTTTCGTCGGTAGTTGGAATTTTTGGACATCGTTTCCCCAGATCCTTTGGCCACTTTAAATTCAGCTTCTAACATTTCACTGAGGTAAAGGATCGTGCTATGTCTCTTCGCACAGAATCCAAACATCTTTGATTTGCATAGGCGTATTGCCTTTCAAAAACAAGTATTAAATGACAACTCGATACTTGACATTGTCCATTTTCACAAAAACACTTCTCATCAACTCATTCAAACAACTGTTACATAACCACTCCACTTTCAATGATAAATAAGTATGAACTCTGGATATCTTATTAGCTCCTAAAACATAATGGTTCTTAATATTTTATTATAAATTGTTTCTCCGTATTAATCATAAGACAACGATACATTTTTAAGAGGAAACATGCAATACTCAATACCTCCATAACCTTGCGTTTACCAAAACGTTTTCAGACCGTCAGTAATTCAAAATGGAGTCCTTTTAGACCCCAAAATAGCTTAAACGCTTTTATAGGAAATATGGTGAAAATGAATTAGTGTACGTGCTAAATTATTTTCATGCCTCATCAAACCATATTGGTGACATTTTGTTTTATAAGACCAAACATAATAAGTGATGTGGGGAATTTTGTCCTGTTTAAGTGGCAAATTTAACTAGGGGCACCCGTCACCACATTATTTTTCTTATTTTTTGCCGATATTTATCAAATATCCACTCATTTGAGAAAAAGTAAGCCAAATTAATATGACGCTGAATAAAATTAAAAACTCTGTAGCTTGGATATATTTGTATACAGTAGCAAGGCAAGTTAAAGCCTACCCAATTGGTATTTTTTTTTGTGGTATCAGGATCAAGTTTAACCCGTTGTTCTGAGCAAGGATGTTATTTAAGTGAAAAGTCCCATTTTTGAAGCATTTACCAACATTGTAAACTATAAATCTGTTCAGCCCTAGCTCGATGGTGGCAGGAGTGATCTGGTTGTCATTGATCAATGGAGCAAGTTGTAACCTTTTGAGCCCCCCCTTTTTTCACCAAAGTCAGCTTCAAACATGTTTAAGGTATTGTTTTCAAGTCTCTGGTTTAAAAAAAATAATATATGTGTCATAAAATATCTTCAAACTCTTAAAAAAGTGCCGTTGGATGTGTGTTGAAAGACTTTAAAATAGCTGCCATTACTTTTTTTCAAATAAATTACTCATTCTTCAAATAAATTACATTGGATTAAAAGTTTTTCCACATTAAATTTAAATATATGAGATAAGATTCAGGCTTGGAATATATGTGCAAATGTGTATTTTCATGTAATAAGTACTCCCCATTAGTCGTAAATGGTTAATTGTATATATATTCAATCGAAAACTCTTTCTTTTTCTCAAATTTCACAAGAAAAGGAACATATCATCCAAAATAACTTATTCTACAATAATTAACTGAGATTTTTGGACTTTGAAATAATTACTATGATTTAAGAATGTATTAAAAAGTAATTTATGATGCAGTGATCACTAGATTTATAGAAAATATAACCTGTCGGTATACTAAAAAAAAAAAAAATGGCATGGTAACTAAACAAATTTGAAGAATGTTAAGGAAAAAACAGCTTAGCTATCATGTCTTTTTATTAGATAGTTGCAAGCAAAATAAATAACCACAAATTCCATTCTGTATCAAACAAGGACATAGGCAGGAACTACTACGATGTTTATCCTTGATTCTACTGTAATCCCAACAAGGACTTACAATTATAAATTGTTACAATCTGTCTTTCGTGGAAATATTACAACAATTGCATCAATACTGAATGTATCATGTTTCAATAAATATTTACAAACAAATTCAAATTTAAAATAAGAAATAATCATTTTTTCGGCAAGTCTGTTGTTAGTAGAGGGATTGGGGCTTAGTTATATATTTGGGTTAACTTTGGAGAGGGAAGCCAACAGGACCTCACACCCAAATATGGACTAACTTAAGTCCTCTATACTGGCTGCACTCAAGGGGGCCATATTAAGTGAAAAAAGTTTTTGCAAAAACGTTGTCTACATGTTTTGTTAAGACTATTTTTTTTCCTATAATTGAAAATATAAAATTATTTATGTATTTCTAAATCCATCTCTGGAGTCCACGTTTTTCTGCCCTACCCTCTATGTATATCTATTTTTTTTAAAAGATCAGAAATGGTTCAGAGGACAACGTGCTCGGGAAAAACTTTTCTTTTGAACTCAATGTGCATAGGTTTGCATCTCGGTAGTTCTTAGAGAAGGAAGTAAATGGAATTCAATGACAATTCTTATGTTAGATGGAGTAATAGTAATATTATTTACATCTAATGGAACGATTGCTACCGAAACACATCAGGATATTTATTAGACCATGACGTCATCATTAATCTATCCCGGTTATATTGTAGATATAATACTTATAAGATTATTTTTTTCTTCTCTCTCCTTAAACCTTAAATTTCACAGAATTAATGAGTGAATAATGGGACCTCATAATTTAAAATTTGTTTAATGGTGCCAAACTACTTTTGTGGGAGGAATGAAAACCTTATTATGCACATAAATTGTCTTTTTAGTATATCTCCTGTCCACCATAGAGATAAATATATAATCCAATTTAAGGGATCTAGCATTGGGATTCCTTTCCTATATAGGTATAGATATCTTTTAGTACTTATTTAATATCCGGTTAAGTAAATTTCATTTTTTTTATTTATTATATGTCCGATATTCAGTATATGTGTAAGTGACCACAATAAGTTTTATCATTATATCCTACATTTTCAACGGATAATACTCAATCTTACTAGCATAGTTAGATTTTCAGATATAAGGTACCTATTCAAAATTCAGATCCTAACACAAAATATGATCTTTATTTTAGAACATAACCCTGGACTTTTCTTTTCTTTTTGGTTTCCAACCAGAAAAGTATTTATTTTATATATTTGAAAAATAAATATTTAATTTTTTTGAGTTAGTCCTCGTCATAAATTTTCAATTCTCATTTTTTAAATTTTATCATTACTTCAAATAGTAACAAATTTGGTTTTTAAGAGCCAACAGATTCTGCCTTTTTGAAGTGCATATAACCTGTTACTACACCCAATGAAAAACTCTAATAGTAAGTGATAAAAAAACTAATTTTTCCATCAATAAGGGGATGTATAATTATTTTAATTCATAACCCGACTTCTCGGTTAAAAGTCGACTTGGTAAGTATATATAATTATAGTAGTACCATGCGACACAATTAGTGTCTTGGATCGTGTGCCGGCTGAAATCCACATCTATTATTGTTATGTAATTTGTAAAACGCAAAAAGGACTGTTAAAACCTTCAAGTGACATAGGATTTGCAGTGAAAAAGGATTCATGTTTCAATTTAGTTTTTAATTTTCTAATATAATATTTAATAAATACGAAAGGCAAGGTAGTATGAAATAGTATCCTAAATTAGATATAAATTAGTTGATAAGATGACTAAATCAAAAATGAAACTAATCAAATAAATTGGATATAAGAAATATATAAATTGTGGGTCAAATTCATTGCCTCTAAAGTGGATAAACACTCGACTAAATTATATTGAATTTTGGAACTTTCGAATATATTGTTTGAATGCAAATCTTTTTCAGTTGCTTTATAAAGCTTATTTTTTATTTTTTAGCAAGAAAATAAAATAGTAGAAAAACTTTAGCTTTCAAATAAGGTGCCTCATTTTACTTGATTTTTTTAGTAAGTAGACACATGTTTTTGGAATTTCAAAGACGATAACATAATTAATAATTTATTTTTCATATGCTACAATGTTTTTACGAATCGATTTTAACTTTTATTTTCATTTACATTGTTCTTTCATGTCGAAATATGGGATGACATCGAGATTATACTCTAAAAACGAGATTTAAAAGAAGCTTATAATAAGTAAGGATAAAGTTGATTGAAGGTTTTTATTGTCTTTTTGTATATGAGGATTAAATAAGAATAATAAATGTGACTTTCAGCATGTAATTAAATGAAGCTTAGATTATGAAACAGATAAATGAGAGATTTCAGGAAAATACATATTTTCTAAGGAATTTACCATGGCTGTACAACCCTAATAAATTGTGAAATAAACCCTAATATGTACATAAATTATTTCCCCTTGAGATAAATTTAGAATATATTTTTTTTTAAACTGCTCAAATATGAGCAGTTTTAAACTGTATTGCTCACTTGATCTGACTACCCTTGAGTATATCAATGGCCATAAAATGACTATTAAATTCTTCAAAATAGTTAAATTAATAAACGAATGTATAAACATAATGTTGCACAAAGCTAACACTAGTACCTAATAAAATGGGCAAAACTATAAAGTAGACCCGAACGAAATGAGGATATTAATTGGAATAAATTATACAATTACTTTAAATGGAATCAGCCTCCTCATTCAAGGGGATGCCATTTGGTCCGTCTGGTACATAAACCTCGCCTCATGGCCAAATGGGAATGCGGTTTTGTGGTCCTCACCCTGGTACAGGCCCTCCGCCTCGTGGATAATCTTCAAAACATTTTTGAATGTTGGAGAAATGACAAATCTAATTGGGAACGACGTTATTTATAACTCCATGATTCGGAATCCTTTTTGCAAGATACTTTTTAAATAATATACTTAAGTACTTGTTTATGCTAAATTAATAATAATTGATATGCAAAAGTAGAATATAGGATAAATGTACAAAAACTATAATAAATATGACAAAATTAATTATTAAAATTATATTTCATGAAGGATAAAAACTCATGTCCAACCAAGAAAGACAGAAGTACCCATAATTTTTCGTCAAAGGAGAAAGCTAGAATTTTTGTATTTATTTGACTAGTATTTGTCTGATTCTAGAACGCCCAAAACAATCAATATTCAACAAAAAAAAAAAAAAACTTCAGATACCTTAAGATCTTAAATAGGTTAAGCATTATTTTTAGGATGCTAAATTTTATTTGAGCCTTATATGTCCTAGCTTGTTTGAGATTATTAGGTATTTTAAATCATTTAAAGTTGAAAATAATTTTTGGATAATGATTTAAAGAAAAATAGTTACTTTTAAGTGGAAGATTTATGTTTTCGCTTTAAATAAGCTACCATATATGTAGATTAGTTATTTGATTTAAAAATAAAAAGTCATTAAAAGAAAAATGTTCAACTTTTAAGCAATTTTGTACATGTTTTCACCCACTTTCTTGAGTTTGAAATAATATACTATGCACATTTTAATGCCATTTGAAATGATCAATAATTTAGAAATAAATATTTTATGCATTTTTAATTTACTTTTGTTCCTTTAAGGCAATAATTAAGATTGAACCAGATTTAAAAAAAATGTAATTATCTAAAATGTTAGAAATACGGGTATATGTTATGAGTATTTTCTTAGTTGTATTTTATTTCATAAATTTAGTTCTTACCAATATCGAGGTGCTGAGTAACGACTATATTCCATATGCTCATTGTTAACAGCTCCTACACTTCTATTGCCAATATTTTCCAATTCTCTTTTTCGAATAATTTTTGAAGTACGTCGTAGGAATGCAATGCTCGTCAACATTGGTATAGCATAACTATGATAAAATCAAAATTTTATTAATAGTAGGGAATATAATAAATTTCAAATAATTTTATACACATTAAACTATTTTTTTTAAATTCAACAATAATTAATCATTTAATTTTGAAGCATCCTTCTCCACTTTTGATAATTCATAGAATGAAAGCCTAATGTATTACAACTATATATAATCAATTTGATATTATATAGGTAGAACCAATATATTCAATTAAAAACATGGATATTTGATATACCACGGGAAAAAAACCTTTGGGTGGCTCATTACAGAGTTATATTTATTTTTAAACATTGTTTTATCCTTTTGTAGGCCTAGAGCAAAAGTGTTACAAGATATATTTTGTAATTCTTTGTTTAAATAACTGAAAGAGTACCTTTATATATCATATTTGACATACTTCTAATATATTGGTTTTGGAAATCGAACTCTTGAAAAGTTGATATTTGAAAACTGTTAGAAGAATGTCAAATATGATAAATAAAAAGACTCTTTCATATACTATTTAAGTAAAGAAATACAAAATGTTACTTCTGGCTGTAATTATTTCCCACTAAATAATTATTTTTCATTGCCTAACTGAACACACCGTTACTTCTAGATGGTGTTTATTCATCCCAAAGAATAAACTGTAGTATAAATTTTAGGAGTAGGTTTTACTCTTCCATAAACGTAAAGGAGGGTCTAGATGATGTTTCTTTTGCAGATTTACATAAAGTGATTATCCTATTCTCTTTAATGATTTTTGTATTAAAAACGCTTGATTTTACAACTAAAGATCGGAACATTTTCTCTTTCACATGCGTGTATCTGTTTTCTACAGTAAACAATTTCCCTTTGTAAAACTTGTCAAATATCATTTGTCAATCGTTTTTGGGAACACCAATACCTTAGATTCATTTTAACAAATCCCTTCACAGTCTCTTTAACCCTTCTTCTTTCCTATATTTGTAAAGTAATTTAAGCTGAAATTAATGGCCAGTAAACATTTGTTTTGAATGGAAGAAATCTTACTGTTCCTGTATTATAAATAAAGAAATACGCTTAAAGCAATTATCCAAGCTTAGAGGCACACTATCCAAAAGTTGTAGTTATTTGATTTTCCCTATAGAAAACGTCTCTATCTGAAATCCTCAAATTAAAGGTAACAGGCTCATTTATAACGGACAACCCTACTTAGGATACTACTAGAATACTACAAGCCGGATATTATAGTATTAGAACTTAGGCAATGATCAATTATTTATAAATTAATGATATTACAAATATGAAGAATCGAATTAATATTCGTACAATAAATTTCGTATGCAAGGTGATGAATTCTTCAAACATTAAAATAAATAAATTAATTTAATAGAGCAAGATTTTTCTGTCTGTGGAGTCCTAATTTTAGAATGTGTACTGAATATATTTGAACTGCGTGACTACTTGATAGAAAAAAATAACACTCCAGTAACGACCGTGTGTAGCTAAAGAACAGTGCGTCATTACAAAATCATGTTTAGTTATACGAACGATGCTTAGTTGATAATAAAAAAAGTTTATATATCTTAAGGTATGACGGAGTTACTAAAAATATTTTTTTGAAAGAAGTAGGTATTTCAGTATTTGTGCTTGCAATTTCTTAGAATTTTATTTTCTATGTAAATACTTTTTTTTTTGCTAAAATAATTTATCTATATTCTAAAATACAAATAGTATAAATAATGAATACACATAAAGATAAAAGTAGATTATATAAATAAAAACCCACAGGACAATTACGTTTAAAAAAACAAAATATAAATGATCATTATAGTTCATATTTAATGTCCTGAAGTAAAATAACCTGATATACCTAATAAAAAATTCATTCAATTTTCTCTAATAAAAACGAATTCAGAAACTTATTAACAAAAGGCATTTTAGTCCTATTTTCCTGAATTATATCAATTGTTGAATCTGAATGATAAGTAGGCCTTCCTTTCTGTAGAGTTCTCTCAATAGACGCTAAAAGTGGCGAAAAAACTTCCAAATCCCAACTATTTGAAGGTGTTCTCAATTGGATCCATTCATAATATTTAGAGGACGTAAAATTCACCCGCCAGTCTCTCAATGGGTATTCACATAATTTCTCCACAATCTTTTTGTAACATTTTGGAATTATACTAGATAAAAGGCAGATCCCACCGCCTAATTTATACTTTGGACGCTTTAAAGCAGGAATATAATTTTTATGGAAGAAACCCTTAACTATGCATCTTCTTGCATCATTGCAGATTCTGCTAGAGAAGGAATGGAGGTAGCTCTGTATAATAAAAAAGGAACAATTATCAAATTAATTAAATCAATGGGTTTTTGTAGAGATAAATGACGCCATTTTTGGATCTGTTTGTTGACCATCATATTGAATCGTACCCAATTACCTCTTGATACCCCATTGGTTGTCCATTAGATGCCTAGAATGTTCACCTTCGACAAAACTCTACAATCTTCGATTATTGTAGAACTATCCGGCTTCCAAGATCCAAGGGAAGGACGGTGGTTTTCGTTAGATTCATTTCTAATCCTGAATTGACCTTAAATTTGTAAAAAAAAAGTCAAAAGAACTTTGATCATATACCAAAGTTGAATTTCCGAATTGGCTTCAATCATTAACGTTACATCATCAGCATATAGGTCAATTAGAAGTGGAGTAAAAAAAAAAAAAAAAAAACCAAATCCCAAATACTTTTTCGAAATGGTCCTTGTTAGTTCATCGATGGCAGATATAAATAGCAAGGGGGCGACTGGACATCCTTGTCTACAGCTCTTACTTAATAGAATGGGTTCACTCATTCTACCATCCAACGAAATCATAGAAGATCTGTTAGTGAGTAAAGCTCTGATAGGATTAAAAAAACGTTTGGGGAGTAACCTTTTAACAGATCTCATAATATGGCAGTGACGTATAAAGTCATTTGCTTTGCAAAAATCAATTGCAATCAATACACCAAACTTGCCACTCCTATTAAGAGATTCAATTGCTGTAGCTATATTTCGTGAAATATCCGTAACTTTTCTATTTCTCAGGTAACCTTTCTGTTCATCGTTGATGTTTTGGTTTAAAAGGGTTTCAATTTGCATAACTAAAACTTCAGACAATATTCTGTAAGCTTCATTTAAAACTGTGATAGGCATCCAGTGATTGAAATCAGCGCCAACACCCTTTTTAGGTATAAGAGCTATCCTTCCTTTTGGAAGAGAAAGGGACATTTTTCCAGACTTCTCCATGGATTTTCTACTTTTAAAAGTTATGGCGGAATTTCTTCAAGAGCAGGAGAGAAAATTCGCCCACAAAGGCCATCCGGACCCAATGCTTTGGAATCCTTGAAATTATTTTAGATATAATTTACGATTTTTAGCCTTGGTCAATACTTCAGCCTTTGAGGGTCTCCTTTTCTTCCGGAAGTTGAGCCTCTCTACGCCTAAAATCTCTGAGAACCTTTTATAGAAATATTGTAATACTTCAGAAGGCTTATCGATTGTTCTATTGTTAACAACAATTTTTTGTATTGTAGTGACTGAATGATTATATTTTGCGAGGTAAATATTTGTTTCTAAGAATGAGATCGATTTCGTGATCTACTTTTCTCCTCATGTCAGTTTCAGCAAAGGACAAAAATTAATATGAATTCACTAAATCTTTGATGTAATTTAAAAACAAACAAACCAGAAGAGCTATTCAAACTATTTCAGGACTCTCTTTTTGAGATTTAATAAATTTTTGCACTGTTTTAACAGGAATATTTATAAGCACATCGGGAAAGCAAAAAACTAAGCTCTTTTAAAAGATTGGATTTTAAAAACTTTTTGAAATTGCATTGCCCTAATATCCATTTTGGAACTTTAAACTGATGACTGAGGGGAATAAAACGAAGAGTTATTTCAATAATTTTGTGGTCGGTCGACAGTTCTGGTCTATATGAAGGATTTTTAACCTGCTTAACAATAATAGACGATATTAAGGATAAATAAATGTTTGAAGATCTATCCCCACAACTCCAAGAAATGTTATCCACTGGACTGAACTATTTCGTCAAATCTACTAAATTAAACTTTTATCTAATTTGTATTTACTGTAAAATAATTTTAATTTACTGTACAATAATTTTAATTTGTATATAAACATGGGTGTAATTATTCATAAATATAAAAAAGGGAATTTTTTCAAATAAATGAATGTAACAAAAACGTTGAGAAACTTTGTGTTATTGTTCAGTAAATGACTTGATTATTTCATAAGATTATTAATTTATGTGTATGACTTGTACACTGTACAGGTCGTAAGCTAAACATGAGATGAATCAATACATGTGATGATGATTATGTAAGATTTTAGTATTTTATAGATGGTCAATATATTATAATATTTTTTTTCACTTAATAACACAAGTCAAGAGACAAAAAACTCTTAAATTATATTAATAATTTTAATAGTACTTGAAGCACTGTCTACGACTTTGCAATTAGTTTTTTCTTTTATAAATAAATATTGATTTAAATATATATTTTTATATTGCTGTAGCTCATGGACAACGCGCTCGTGAAAAGTTATTCTCTTGAATCCAATGAGTGTACGTTCGCGTCATGGTGATTCCTAGAGAAAGAAATATACTTTATGTATACGGATTTCACCAAAAGATTCCTTGGTTAGGCCGAGTAAATGTAATACTATAATGTTTACTTATATTTAATCATTGCAACTCCATCGAACCAATTAAAGGAACATTAAAAATGATTATCAAAGGTACTAAGTACTGAAATTTCTAAAGTTATGTCATAATATTTTATATTGTATGAAATAGAGAATAAATCAATGGAAATAAAATATAGGTAAAAAAAGGTGTTTACATATATTAGGTTAAAAAGATCAAAAAGTTTCGCGTTCATAAAAAAGAAAAAATGTGCTTCATTCTTAAGAATTTTGATACATAGATTGTTCACAATTTGCGAATTGTAAAAAATATTGTTCAAATTACTATTTCTACTTCTTATTCCGCTTTAATCAAACATAAAAAAAAAAAAAAACAAGAAAGAAGACTCTGCTTTTCATGGACATAAATTTAGAGTATTCCTTGGTCTAAGTAATATCTTCTCTTTAAATTTACCCAGTCATATAAATACAAATTTATTTTCCAACTATTGCATAGAGCCCCTAAATATACATTTATCTCTGTCACATAACTAATTCGCATACATTAGTACAAACTGATAATTTATACTAATATATTTATATTATCCAAATATATTTAGATACAAATATATGTACAATATTTTTTTTTTTCTTGTGATAAATTCTATTTTTCAAATAATAAGAATAACTGTGGTTTCTTATTCATTTAATACATTTACCCCTCCAAATCTTGTTAATTGTTCCATATTACTTTTGTCTATTATAATTTAAAAAAAATGTAAAAGACTTTTCAAAGCATTAATACATGCATGTACGTATTGGGACAATACGGTAAAAATAGTACATTCAATGTTCTGTTTTTTGAAAAAACTACCTGGCGCAGAATCTTTTACAAAAACATACTTTTTATACTTTGTTATTTGATTTTTACGAACCACCGGCTCCAGGATGGTGTTGGTGTTTATATCGGTTTGGGAATTGATTTTTACTCCATGATGGAGAAAAATCAATGGAAATCTTTTCCCTTTGGATGAAATTGCTGGCCTGACCATGACAGATGTAGGTTTGGCACGTCTAGATACCATTTTCTGGAACCTTAGAGGTTATATCTTTAGCTAGGATTATATTAACTTGATTATTTTTAACAACCTCTACAGTGAAAAGTTTTTCGTTACAGAAAACGAAATGCTCACTTCGTTCGACTTTTTTAAGGAGGTTTTGAACTATTTCTCTTCTTTTCCTTTTGGAATCATCAGAAAGTAGATGTCGGTGTCTGGGTCTGTAGCAATTTATCTTAAGAGTCTCTTTGACAATTATCCTCATTGTTCTTAAGAATAATTCCCGTAGAATGATACATTCTATTCATTGATTGAACAAAATTTTGATAGATTGTCATTCTTAGAGATTTAACGAATTTGGGAGTTCTAACAAGGCAAAATCTCTCTTTAGGATATTTTGGTTGAGCATTTACAGTGTCCCAAAAACGTTTTAGGATTTGATAATTGCCCCTTATGCTTATAAGTGCATCTTAGATCCGAAAACTTTTGTAAGGTTTACTCTAGATATTAGGAAATGACAGCTTCCCTTTCAACCATTAGTGACAAAATATTTTTATGGCCCAAAGTTTTTATCAGCGGGATAGTACTACTTATCATCCCTTAATTTTTGGCGCCAACTTAAGATTAAACATACGGAAGAAATGTGTGCTTAAAGATGTCTTCAATTTCTCCTTCTTGTCTTGAATCATACGTTATGGGTATTATTACGACAGAAAATATGCCAGATAAGATAAATGATTTTAAGAAAAACGGGCGTAGAGTTTGAGTTATTAGTTTTTCCTTCATTTTAGATATTTCCAAATATTAAATAGAAAGAATCCATTCACATTTTATTAAAAATGGATTGCAAAAAAAACGGGATATTAAAAAAATATGGTAATATATTATACAGTATATGGAAAAATTAATAAAAGATAATATAATTTTTCATTTCTAGAAGAGTTTTATCAAATAATGAATTGAAAGCCATACATTTACCAAAGTCATTGGAATAAATAGTTTATTTATATTACATATTATCAATCCTGTATCGATGAATGATATGATAATCATTGAGTCAAAAATCTTCTTCTTTATTTTTTTTCTAGGCTCATAAACCTTTATTATATAAAATATTTAGGTCGAGATATTGTGTTTTAAGTAATTTGTATTACCATGTTAGTTTAAAACTATTTTCCTCCTAAAGGACATTTCAGTATGGGCTGATTCACAGCAGTAAAAATATGCAGACAAGTTTTTAAACAGGATCAAACATGAATTACGATTATAGAATTCCCATTAAAAATAATTACTTCTCAAAAGTTTCATATAGTCTAATAATTTATTTCAAAGTGTTAAAATATTTTGCTGACATTTTCGGGTAATATCAGACCAAATCTGGATCCTGACGCATTTAAATTCTTCAAAGAAAAAGCTTAGTATCGCGTAGTAACAGATATAAAAATTATCTTTAATTTTTTCACATTCAGGGGTTGATATGCGCATAACTTGGTCGTAATAAGGGCATTGGCATAAAAAAAACCAATATCCAATCCCTTAATATTTTCAGAAGAAGTCATACTACTTAGATTTTCTTGTGTAATTTTAAAAGACTTATAATATTGCCGCATAGTTTAATAGTTTAAAACAAAAAAAAAATGTGGATATGGTAAAAAAAAACTCCCTCCTTCATCTTGACTATATATGAAGAGGTAAAAAAGAAAAGAAAACAGTTTTTCTTTTCTCCTGTTAAAAGGCGAATCATTCTCACATTCAAGAGCTATATCAATTAATTAATTATTTCTAATAAACCATTTTTATATTTATATTTTTAACCTCAATACAATTTATAAAAAATATGCTTGATAAAGTTATATTTTAAAGGTAGAATTAAACGTAGGAGGACTAAGTTTTAAGTTATAAATTTGATGTTAAACCCCACGTGATTTTATATAACTGCGATACTTATATTAGCAATAAATAATTTAATTCAATTCATTTCTTAATTGGAATAAAGTTAGATCTTGTACTTTTATTTACTTTAAGATTTGCATTTGCATCAAATGAATTATTAGTAGCGTTCACAGGAATTCAAAAGCCTCCATATTTTCTTTGTAGGGACTTACAAAATTACAAAAATATCCGTAAAAAAAGTAAAAGTGACGCAGGGCATCTTTTCTGCACCATTTCTTAAGATTGGATGGAGTTACCCTCAATATAAATAGTGGATGATCTTTTTTTTAAAGAAACAAAGCTCTAACTGATTAATGTTTCATTTTGAGAGAAACTTTTTAACAGTATTAAGAAAGTGTTTGTGGTCAATGGAGTCAAACACTTTATGAAAGTCCAATTGCTCCAAATTTGTTTATATGTATCACAAATTCAATGATTGTTCTTACGTTTCGAGAAATTTCATGAATTTTTCGGGTTCGTAGAACTCCTTAATGACTTGGAAGATACCAATTTAAAAAAAATCTAAGAAACTGTTCAAAAGTCTGCACCTCCCAGATACCTTTTCTTGAGACAGATCCTTATTTATGGAAATGATCGAGATGACTACCGACAAGCTGTTGATACTATCATTCATTTTATATTTGTTAATGATCTTGCTGATCTTGGAGTTGGTATCATTAAGGTATACAGTCGTCTACTTACATCTGATGAATCACGATTCAAGGACACCGTCACATTTAAAATTTTAATTAAAAAATATATGTTCAATAGAATTTACAATAACTTTATTACGTTATAGTTATTTAAAATTTTGATCAAAATAAATTTGAAAAATATATGAAAGTTTTATCATTCAATAAAAAACAAATATTTTGGAGTGATATTTCTAATTCTTAAACCTTAAAAATCTTGGTCTTAAATGAGAATTTTCAACTAAAACTAAACCATGGTAATTAGTTTTGGACATATGACATAAATTTAGGTTATAAAGGCTGTTCTATCGAAAAAACGTCCGTAAAAGTTCAAATTGATTGTAATTGAACTTTTTCTGTCTACTTCAAGTAATTAATTGACCATTGCTAATTATTTGGGACACATAGATTGTAAAGATATATATAATTTCTTCTACAAGAAGACAAATGGACATATAATAAAAATGCAAGTTATCGCTTTATTTGCTCTTTTCGACCAATTAGTACCAATTGTTAGTAAAAAAAAAACTATCAGTTTTTTCGATCATAAATATAATCGGTTAAATTCTTTGTTTTGTAAGATTTGTTGTAATATTAAAGTCTGATTTGAAATTCAAGTCATAACACTATTTTTTTTTAAATCATAAAATTTCAAAATTTGGGAGCCATTGAGCTACCTCTAAATATCTTTTAAAAATTTTGAGCTGAAAAGGAAAAATTTACGACCCTAAGAACTTAACATTTCTCTATTTAAAAAAAATAAGCTCCACCCTACTGGAGATGCTTATAAAATAGTTTTAATCTGTATGTAATAGTTTTTTTTTTGTGTTTGACGGTCAATATGTGTCTTGGCCTTTTTCAGTTGAAGCATTTGCTTCAGAACTTTCTATCTCGTTTCATACTTTTTCAATTCCATTATCTATTGGCTTCATAGATTCTTCTTTGTTTTCTGCATGTTTGTTTTTCTTGGCCAACATCCATATTTCAAATTAATAATACTATGAAAATATTGGAATCAATAACATTTATCACACAAAGTTAATAAAAAACTAGAAAAAAACCTTGAATTGTTTGTCTATAAAAGAATTATCTGTCTTAAAACACAAAAGTGAAGCTTCACAATATATAAAACACCAGAAATATCATAGTCCGAAGAAACACGTTTTGCATATAAGATATGCTGACCCTTTCAAATAGCTGTATTTATAATCTTCTTCATTTTTTCAAAGTAAAAGGTTAAAAATCATCTTTTTTCATGTCATAAAAAAAAATGTTCCTTTTCAATGTTTGCCAATGGCGTTATATATTGGGCAGAGCGTCTCGTATTCATAGAGAAAATGATCACTCGTCTCGTCCTTGGTCCCACAAAAGCCACTTATTCGTTGTTCTCCGAAAAAAACTTGCCTTTACTTCTAGAGTACATTACAGATCTTGATCTTGAAGAAAGAGCTGTTTTTAGAGTCTAGGGAGTCTGCTTCAAGATTCAGTATTGATAGAACTAGAAGCCTGCTTACAATGTATGTTCTTTTTACATTGCCTAATTTTCTGTAATTCACTGATAAAGTTGGAAAGAAAGTACGCTTTATTGGCCCTTCAACAACATCTTGTTTAACTAGACATTGAAACACTGTATTATACTAGGTGTTGTTTAGAAAATCATTTTGTGTTCCGAACTTTTATCTAACTTTCAGTGCCTTCGACAAGCATCTTTAAAATTCGAAACGTGGAGTCACACTGCTTATCAACAAGAACTTTAGACCAACAAAGGGAGTCATCCACGTCAACGAACTTGGAGATCAATTTTTTAAAATTTAATCTCATCTAACCTTTTAAGGGTATTAATTACAGCTATTTTAAACCTTTTTTTTATTATCTATTTCGAAGTTGTCGATGTCTTTTATTCTCATATCAATGGACTTAACTTCTCCGGTTGGTCCATCTACTTATGGTTTGTGAGTCCTTTTCATCAGATGTAGCCTTGGACGAATGTGTAAGGGGACTTTTGTATAAAATGATGCGTAACCTTATCCATATCGGACTTGATCAACCAAAATTTATTTTTTGGTAAAGCCAAAATGAAAGGCAGCTTTATAAATCGATAGTGGTTTCATCCTTACATTATTATATACACATTTGCTGTCTGACTCAGTAAGAGGCACAACCAAAGTATCCCTCCTGAATCTTGAGCTCAGGTTAATATTTTCCAATGCATCTTTTACATTATTCTCTCTTATTTCGAGGACTTTAGCGTAAGATAATTTCTTTTTATTTCCAAGGAAGGAGTTTCAGGTGGATGATCCGTTGAATTTTCTTTCATTTTGATAAAAAAATAAAGGAATAAAAGAGATTTTACCACAATGAATGAAACAAAGCTGGGGTATTTCAGATACTCAGGTGCTACATGCGTAAGGTATAGTGTGTGATCGTTAAAAAAAAGTTAAAGACTGCAGGCCCATTAGTCCGGTCCTAATAAAATTTGTCAGTCTTAGGATAAGTCCTTATTGGTCTTTTGTAGAAACTACAACAGATAAAATTATGTAGTTACTTAACTACGTCATTTGAGTCGTTGAAGTTATATCATAATTCATTACCTCTTTCAAATAGACAAGATACCTGTAGGAGATGTGTGACTAGAACGTATTGTTACTAATTATGTATATACGAAATTATACGATTTTTCTACAGGGAGGAAGATAAGCACATCTTCACTCTAGCAATACCTAAAACCTTCTTGTGTGCATGTTTTTATTTGCAAGCAAGTTGTTTGATGTAATCAGTCAATTGAAAAAAACTATTAGGTCAGATTTTAGCAAAATGTCTACTCCTGTAATATTTTGTATAGCTAATTTTTGTCTTGAGCTCTCTTATCGGTAAAAATCCTGGCAATTCACGATAGATCAAGGTTAAATGAAAATTCGAATTTCCAAGACCATTGAACGAAATGCTTCTAAAATTAGAGTTAACTCAGCAAATAAACTTCCTGAATCCGTATTACTTTTAACGATAAACTTTTCAAAGTGCTTATTTTTTTTACAACAATTGGGCAAGACTTTCTCTTTTCAATGGGAATCTTTTTGAAAGTGAGAACAGAGGGACTTAAATATATATTTATTTGGCAAGAATGAACTAATAAATACATATCGAAGATCTTGTAAAAATGGTTGACAAGGTATCAATAATATTTAATGTATTTCCAATAATGAAGAATACACTTTATTTAATGATTCGATTAGAAATAATTGATTAGGTTATTTCATCCTATTAAAGGGATAAAAAGTACAGTGTTTCCACTTTTAAGTCAAATAATCCTGAAATTTTTGAATGTGAAAGAATGGTCCACAAGCAATATCTTTCCATATATTTAAGAAAAGAATTTAATCCCAGAATTTGCCTTTGACTATACCTAAGATTCTTAAATGAAATAGAAAAGTTTCACAAAGGGAAAAAGTAGGTTATTTTTTACAAATTGTTAAATCTTTAGCTTCATGTGATGATAAAAGAAGGCTTCTTCATAAATACTTTTATTTTCTTACATATTTTCCTGACTACTTTACTATTGAAATTGAACATTTGTCATCACTGTTCTTTAAACCTTCGTTAAATTTAACTTAGAACAGTGATTTAACTCCATAATCTACTGTAGATCCTAATCATAACAATAAATTATCTATGTCATTTCTGATTTCCTTGATAACAAAGTTTCATAGCTTAACTGTAGTACAAATTAGTACACATATATGCTTCTGTTAATATATCTATTTATTCATAGAAATAACGATATATGTCTATTATGTTAAGAATGTCATTTTCATATTTTCAAAAAAGAAAGTAATAAAATGTTATAGGTTCAAACATTGTAAAAAAGCTTATCAAAAAATGTGTAAAACAATTATTTACGTTTGTTTATTCTATCCAAAAGCCATTTTTGACTAGAAAATAGCTGGATAACTTTGAATTTAACTTTCAAATTTAATCGTAACAACATCGGCTTCCCCAACAAATTAAACAAATTGTTAATATAGTTTAGAGAAGCAGAACTCATTCAATTAGTTTAGCTTACAGAATTACAGAAAGTGGAGTATTACAGGACACTAGCATTTTAATCAAGTCTGAGTAGAAATTTCATGTGAAGGCTTCATTAACTAAATGAGATTAATCTAAGAAAAAACAGATTTTTTTAACATAACGACAGGTCTGTACGTCTTTCACATCCAAACACGACTAACTTTCTTACACCCTTTTAATCTCAACTTTAAATATGTATTTTTTGTTGTTGCCAACTGTTAATTATTATTTAGATAATAGTTATTAATTATTATGTACATTGAAATGACAATTTCATCAATATAAGTATCAATGACAGAGTATGAAATGAAACGAATTATTAAAAAAAATAAAAAATGAAACGAATTATAAATATGATTGACATAAATTAAAATAAAATCCAAATTTTATACCTTTTTTGAGTTCATAACAGGTAGAATCAGCTGTTTTTAATAATAATATTAAAAACAACTTTTGAAAATTAATTAAAACAGTTGAAAGGAAAATGGACTTCCTCTTTTTTTTAATCTCATCATGAAGAATTAATTTTTTGAGAAGAGTAAACATCAATGCAAACAGGTATACAACTCAAAGTTTGTCAAATAATAATATTCATTGTCTTGGTATATTTTGCTTTATTATTCTATTTTGGAGATTAGTTTTCAACACTATTGAAGGTTTTACGTATGTAGGTACCTTCTTGAGTATTAGAGAAATTTCTCCTAATCAAATTGTCTTTCTTCTTCTTCAAAGTTTTTGATTACTTATAATCTACCTATCTATTGAAATTCGACTGAATCTATAAAAATTATTGACATTTTGTCATCAAAAATAAATTGAAAATAATATTTAATAATAAAATCTTTTCAAAGTAAATACAACAGTTTTTTATATACAAATATTTTAAATAATATCTGTATATGTATATAATTGAGTTTAAGTACTTTATGGGGGCCCACATGGTTGGACCTTGGAGGGCTCTACTGCTCTTTAAAGTTTTGTAAAAGTTTACGTATTCACAGGCTTAAACTGTTTTTCTAAAATAATACAAAAATGAATTTGGAGAGTTTTTTATTATTAAAACGAGAAGGGGCACTCGGTTGAGCGCAAAAAAATACGTCTTGGTCATTTTTTGGTCAACTTTTATTATTATATTTTATTTTATTATTAAACTCAATGATTCTAAAATTTTGCATCATTTGGAGGGCTCTACCGGTCTCCAAATTTTTGTAAAAACTTACAATTTTCCATTATTAAACTGATTGCCTAAAATAATACAAAAATGAATATTGAAAGTCATTTTATTCTTTTTATACACAATAATCCCGGTGTAGTTTCTTGCATAAAACTTTGGTGTTTTAAATATTCTGTTTTTAGTGCTAATTTCAGTTCCCCTAGCTTTTAATTCTTCGCGATGCCAACTCTCGAATGTGGTCCGGCTCATCAAACAACGTACTGACAAGTAGGTTTTTTGAATGTTGAAAAAAAAACCCACATTTCTTTCAATAACAGGGCCAACAACTGGCCTTAGATTTTCTGTTAAAAATCTAGATCAAACAATGAGTTAAAAAAATGCTTAGGACCATCCTTATAAGACTTTTTTGCTTGATTAGAGCGTAGATTTTAAGGACGTAGTTGCATTTGCAAGTTTTTTGATGGATTATGAGTACTTTCATTAAGTCTGAATAAACGATTAGCAGTAGAAAGTTATCTTGAGTCTGCCAATTTTCCAGGTTTACAGTTTACTACCTCAGGAGTACAGGAACCATTTGAAACGGCTTGAAAAAAAGCGTGTGTTATGTGTTTTGTGCAGACGTCTTTTTTGTGCTGTGTAAATTAAATTCGAATTTAGTGAGTTCTAGGCGTATTTTGGCCTTTGTATATGTGTAAAAAGTATTTTAAGTTCTAAAAGTCCCTTTTTCTGTGGTTTTTTTGAAATACAGTGTATTGGAGGTCAGTCTCTGAGAGTCGAAGATTGTCTCCTGAGATCCCTAGTAATAAAGCAAGTCATTGTTTTTGATTGTTCTTCTTCTCTTTGTGAGGCTAATTATATTTTATTTTCATATATACATATTATATAACTTTCTTTATTTACTTTATAAGAAATAGTCGGAACTTTTACAAAATATACCCACTAAACCTCACAAACAAAACTTCCGGTTATAATATGAGGAAGAGGTTACTCGAATGTCTTGAAGGAAAATAAAAGCATTCATAGAGATACAGCGGTTCGGGTGAACCTGGACAATAACTTTAAATGGGATACTTTTGTGCTCACAATGGAAAATACATCAGGTTAATGCATTAGAGGAGATAATGTTAAACACATTGATATATACGATAGAGCAATGAAATATGGTTTTAATAAGCATAAAATTGCGGCAGATAATCCTAGATTTAGTCTGGGTCAAGCTTGTTTTTATACTAGATTCCCTATAGACGTTAGGGGTCGAATTGATGAATTAAAAAAACACAATGTGATGAAAATAAAAATATGGACGGTTCAATCGAGGATGTCACTTTTAAAATAAAAGGAATTGACAATGTTGATATTAATAAAAAGAAGGAATTGGCTGTGACGCTCATCAATACTTTCAAAAGAGTAAATGAGGTAAATGTGGTTGAATGGATGAAGCAGGTCGGGGAAAATATAAATCACTATCCTAAAAAAACCCAATTGATGACAAAGTGGAGGGAAAATATAAATGTTATGGGGAGATTTGGCGGTGACAGTGACTACATCGTGGAAATTGTAGCTGATTCTTTGTCTTTACCTCAAATTTTACCAGTGCAAGGAAATTTAATTAAGCTGAAGTTTTGTTGAGTGAAACTTCAACCTCAAAGATGCTTTAATTTTGGACATATGAAGCATTATTGCATGGAAAAACGACTTAAAACTTTTCAATATGAAAGGGCTCTCAAAAAAGCCATGCAAGAACGTATTCCATCATAAGTACAAATTATAGGGAATAAGGAAGGCCAATTGGTAGAAGACAAGAATGAAGATAAGTCTTCCAGAATTGATAAAGATCTTCTATCTTAAAAACAAATTGAAGAGGTTAGTAAGATCCGAACTGTATAAGAAAAAGATAAAGATAAGTTTTCCAGAATTGATCAAGATCTTCTATCCCAAAAACAAATTGAAGAGGTTCGTGAGACTCAAACTGTAGAAGAAAAAGATGAAAAGAAGTCTTCCGGAGTAAACAATGATCCGGGAAATAATGGCGTAGAACAAGTCCATATCGAATAAGGTAAACGAATGTTCTCTTTTAGAAAATGATGAGACGAATGATGAAGAAAGTAGAAAGCAAAAAAAAACAAAAAACAATCCAAGCCTCATTTGGACGTCCGTACAATTCTGGAAAGTCGTACTCGTACTTCCTTTGTGGGGAAAAGAAGTAAACCGGATTCAGATCTTTCCCCTGTAAGAGAGAAGAAACAGTCAAAAAGCTCGGAGTCTGGTGCTTCTTGATAGTTGGTGGACCACTCTCGTTATCCTTTTATTTATTTTTTACATTATTATAAAATGAAGCTATCAAACAAAAAATACAGACCCATTTGCTTACCTAAAAGATTTCATTGTTTCTTTAGTGGAAATAGATCTAAAAGAGGAGTCTTGACTCTAATTTAAAAGAAAATCAAAAAAAATTCCTCTGTTAAAGAGTTCTCCAACAAAAGCAATTGCCATAAAATTCGAATTTCTTTAAAGGGAATGAGTTTCAGTTTTATAAATGCCTATTGGCCGAATGAAACGTCTACTTCCTTTTTTCAAGCAATTTTTAATAACCAAATAAAGGATTCAACTCCGTTCCTGCTAATTGGGGGTTTAAATGTTGGTCTCCATAAATTTGATTCACACTATCCAAACCTTACTGCTCTACACAATATAATTCTTAAGTTCAATGTTGTTGACTTAACAAAAAAATTCAGTCCGAAAGAGGGTATTTCTTGGAGGAGAGGGAATCAGTCTTCCAGAATTGACTTGGCTTTGATTTCTCCTATATTGACTCATATGGTAAAAAAACATTTTATAAACCTGAACCTTCCTCTGATCATAAATTGAACACAAACCTTATAAAATTTCTCAATTAAGTATACCAAAATGGTTAATTGAAGACAATAAATACAAAACGAAATTTAAAAAAGAATTGCTAGGAGGTATTAATGCCACTTTTTCATCCAATCAAGGAACTCAAAAGCTCATAAAAATAATTCATTCACGACTTCACGGTTTCTTTTGGAAAATAGGAAAGTAGTCAAGTGGATAATGTTCTCACTAATGGATCAATTTTTGCACGCACGTATTTTGTGGATTCTCTGAATTTCTTTAGAACTGTAGGAATTGCTGAGGGCGAAATGAAAGGAAGTGTTACGTTGGAAGATTCTGCATAGAGAAGACTTAAGACATTTTTTAAGAAAGACAGATTTTCTGCCCCGGCGTTAAAAAAATTACTCATGGAGGAAAAGTTATAACTAAACCAGTAGATGTGCTGGACTACTTTTATTCCCATTTCCAAAACATTGTTGGTACAAAAAGACACCACTTTCCGAAAAGAGATGTAATATCCACTGTTCAAGGGAATTATATCTTCTCCAAAGATGTTATATCTAACTTTATAGGAAAGTATTATAAGGATGATAAAGCCTGTGGTCCAGATGGAGTCTCGGGTAAAGTCTATTCGAATTTTAGTGATGAAGTCGTTCCGTATCTTTTAAAAATTGGACGTTCTATGGAAAAGTTTGGATGACTAACCAAATCACAAACAAAAGGAAGAATTGCATTGATTCTGAAAAAAGGAGATGGGACAAACTATAACCATTGGAGACCAATTACGGTTCTCAATTAATCGTATAGGATTCTCTCTGGAGTATTGGCTAAACGGATGCAACCAATTCTCAACAAAAAAATTGGGATTGAACAAAAAGAGTTTTTAAAGAATAGGAAAACTTCCGATGTTTCACGCAATATTCAAGCTGCAATTAACACAGTGGAAAGTTGGAAGAAGTTTGGAGAAATAATATCAAAAGACTTCTGCAATGCTTTCGACTCTATTTCATATGGGCAAATTCTTAGATCTGTAAAAAAGTTACTTCCAAAACATTTTTTTAACCCCGTTTGTGCCCTGCTATATAATGGCACTTCAACGATCTCATTGGATGGACTAAAAAGCCAGCCAATCATCTTAGAAAAGAGCTATCGTCAGGGATGCCCCTCGGCTTCACTTCTTTTCATAGCTGCAATCGCAGAACTTGTTTTAGGTGTAACAATAAGGTACAGAGGCTTTGAGATTAGCTTTGAGGGACCTCAGCATATTATTGATTTGTATGCAGATGATTTACCTTTAACCGTAGAGGCGAATTCTGAATCTCAGCTAATTGCCAGAATAAAAGTTTTACTTAATTATTTTCGGAAGTTTCAAGAAAAAACAGGATTGGCTGTGAATAAAAATAAGACCTCTATTTTACCTTTGGGCTCCTGGAAGCCTGAAGAGGATCTCAAAGTCGGAAGTTTTAAAGTTAGATGAATGGTGTACATTTTGGGTATCAAATGGAATAGCAGAGGTATTCACGAAGATAACTGGAACGAAATTGGGACCTCCGTCAACAACAGAATTTCTTTTTGGAAAAGATTCAACCTTCAAAAAAGAGTTGACTTTTATAAAAATTTGGTAATACTTTTAATTTTATATTAGGCTACATCAAGTCCGCAACTAGCTGAAAAAGCTATTTTAGAAGAAGACAAATGGCTTAATTGTTTGTTTCGTAAGAATTATATCAAAGCCATGAAAAGACTTAAATCCCATGTAGGTGGTGGAGTAGCCCAACTATCTCGTATTGTCCCGATAATTTACTCCAAAAAATTTGTGGATATTCCACAGTCTCTCCATGTTAAATAGTTTTATAGCATTACTTTGGTGTAGTTTTAATACTCATATTAATTTCGATAATATTCTTTGTTTATAAAATATACTTCATTTTTATGACATTCTCTAATGTAATGGTTTTTACTCTCACCGGGAATTCCCATATCTATATGTAAGATTTATATATTGTATTCTTTAGGAGCAACCAAAATTTGAACTCAAGCTCACTGATTTCTAATAGAGTTTAATGTTTTGTTATAAATGATTCTTTTGCAAAAGTAAATTTTACTTTATGATTATGAGTGAAAAACAATTGATGTTATGGAGAAACTAACATAACCATCTCTTATTGATATGATTAAAATCGAATACAATCTCAAAGTAAACTTTGGTACAATATTTTTATTTCAACTTAATTTAATTTAGTGGTCCTGAAAATAAACTCCACCAAAATAAAAGTTTTTAACATACATCTAACCTTTTGTTGGTGAACTCTGCTTATATGTGCGTCGATAAAATATATTTGATAATACCGTATAAACTACATTTGAGTTCCAAAGTTTTTTTATTATCTTTTTAAAAACATTCAGTCAGAATAAATGAAACATTTCCGTTGTTATAATAAAGTTGACTGACAGATGGCTGTCAATACAATAACTATTTTACCAAAATACATATTCACTTGTTATACAATATAACGTTACACAAAGTTCCTTTGATAAAGATATATCATATCTATGTAATGTTCAATCAACAGCTTTCCACTCACATACCTAGTGTATGTTATATAATTATTATTGGACATTAAATAATATTGAAAGTTGTTCATACAAAAGCGAAGAATTATCTTAAATAAAAAAACTTTTTTCTCTTGAGTTAAAACATTTATAATAGAAATAAATAGATATAAAAGTTGGATACAACAAAAACCTTCACTTGATCTTTACAAACAAATATAAAACAAACAAAAACTATTAAATATATGATAAATGTCACGATCTTATTTTTATGCATGAAAGCTCAATGCATATAAATATTGCTTACATGTTGTCTCATAATGTAGTAACAATATGTGGCTCTACAGTTTAGTCTGTTAAGCATACGTGACTTCCCTTCAGCTCCTAACACGAGTACTTTCCTGGTATATCCACCCCAAAATTAAAATTGATATTTTAATAATAGAAAACACTATGTGTCCTTCGTATTTGATGCATATTATACTAAAATCATCAATAACAAATTGAATACTTTTTTATAATTATATCTTTCGGTTGCAATCATAAGGGATGGATTTTTGTATAATTATTGACCAAAATATTTTTTGTTCGACAGATGCTCAAGAATTAAAAAAAAAAATATATATATGAATTAAAATATCCAACATCATATCATGTGAAAAAATGTTAAAAATACCGAAATATATAGAAAATTCTTTATTTTTTAAGAAGTTTGGTCAAAAGAGTCGACATTGTGAAACATAAGTTGGAACAAAATATAATTTATATTTGCAGAATTGTAAGAAATATGATCTGTAAAAAAACCCCCAAAATTAACGTTGTTACACTGACAATTTGAGGAATGTTTAGGGGTAGAACAGCTTAGGTATCATAGAAACTTAGTAAATTAGCTCTATGCAGCTGTTTGAGGGAAAAAAACAAAGACAAATTCCACTTCGTGTCCAGTAAATACATGGGACATAAATTAGTCTGATGTCGATCCTTAATTCTACTCTGAGTCCAACAAAGACTTCAACTTATTAATCCCAAAAAATCATCAGTGTTACTCTCCGTCATTCATGAGCACACGTACTTTAAACTTAGATATTGACCCCTCCAGAAATACAAAAACTGATAACAGCTTTGGAAAAAAAACCAATGTTTAGTTTGTAACTTCCAAAAGTAACGTACTCAATTTAGGTCATATTTTTTAATACTCTAGATATTGGATCTCTTCACGAATGTCTTTAAATTTACAATGCTTCATATTTTTCTACTCAATGTTTACCATAGAAGGGAGTATAGGGGGAGGGACCTTAGACATGAGTAGGAAATTAACAAATTTCTATCTATGGTAATAGCAAGTAAATATAAAAAAAAAGTATTTAATTTGAAATAAAATGTTTTTATAACTTTAATAAAGTTTAAAAGTTAGTTCATAATCTGAAATAGCGTTGAGATAATAATACAAAATCATGTAAAGATTATATTGTTTCTTAATAAATTATTGTATTAAGATATAAAAAAATGTTCTGAACCAAATTAGATATCGATCTATCTTCAATATTTTATTCATATTTCCCCTCCTTTACAGTCTCCTTTTTAATATTCATTACAGTGTAGAATAAGAACAATTGGCAACATTCTTTGAAAACTTATTAATTAACTCCAAAATTTGTAACTACAAATTAATTTCGATTCTTAAAAATTGATGCATTGGAATTTAAAACAAAAATCTAGAGTGAAAACAACACTTGTAGCAGATAAAAAAAATTTCTCCCAAAACAAAGTTTTTCTAGATCTGTCATGAAGAAAATTAACAATGAAGGCTAAATTATTACAGAATATCGTGAGATATTGAATATTTTCATTTACGCTTCCAAAAGACTGTTGGTGGTGAAAGATTTAGTTTTGTTTCAGACAAAATTAGGTTATCACTCGATATTTGCTAGATAAATTAAAACTTACTTTATCAAAAAAAAAAAAAAAAAAAAAACTTTAAAAAGGTAAAAGTTTCGGGTGTAGATGCAAAAAAATTTACTCGGTGCATTGATGATGATGTTCCTTAGCTGGTTGAAATATGAAGGTCTATGGAAATCTATGGGCACCTTTCAAAATAATTGACAAAAGGCAGGACAGCATTGATTCCCAAGAAAGTTTGGACTACGGATGTCAATAACTGGAGACAAATTACTGTTCTCAATGAAATCTGTAGATTCCTTTCTAGTATTTTTGCAGCCCAAATTGAACCAATTTTAAAATATAAGCTTGATCTGAAATATAAAGGATCTCTGAAGGAGAAGAGGATTTTCGACATATGAAGAAATATTCAAGCTGGAATTGAAACTGTATAATTTAAGGGGAGCTTTGGTGCAATAATTGCAATTTATATGTGCAAGGCCTTTGATACCATATTATATATATGTTATGGACAATGTGGAAAATCGGGCAATGTGCAAAATGTCAAGGCAATCTATAAAATGTCCAATAGAGTGGTCAATGGTAATTTAAACTTCATTCACATTGTCAGGTGAAATGATTGTGGGTAACTTGATTATTAAAAAATAAATTGCAAGCAATTTTGATCATGAAGGATACCATTAAGATACCATTTCATTGTCAGCAAAGTGATAATCTAGTGCAAGGATGCCCAACCTGTGGATCGCAGGCCCCTATGTGGCCCACCTAGTGTTTAAGTATGCCCCATTTCTGATTTACACTTAAAGTAGTATTTTTTTGCAATACTATCGCAATATCATAAAAACGCATAGAACTCTATAATACGTACACACCTTGAAAAATATTTGATGGTGTCTCGTATTTTCTGAGCTCTAACAGGGTTGCCAGATTAGTTTTTTAAAGCCATTTGGCTTTACAAAATTAGCTTGGGCTTTTTTTAATATTCTGTCTAAAATTGAAATAAATTTGGATTTAATAGTTGTGTTTTATATTGCCATTTTTCAAGAAATTTAACTTAATTTGTTCTACGACCCATTAAAATATTATATTAAAAGGCTAGACAACCCTGATCTACTGCATTTTCATTGAAATCTTTATTGTATTCCGGAAATCAAATTATGTTATCATAAGAAATTGTCACAAGCGACTCAATTTTATTTTGCAAAATATACATCGGTCATCAGGTTCTGCAGGTGGACAGCTGGTCCATAAGGTTGATTAAAACTTATCCCTACCACTGTCTTGAGTATCAAGGAGACCTTAGAATATATTATAACACGCCCCGGCTCACGGGTTACGAAAGTGAACCACCTGTCTACAGCAGGGATCAAAATATATCGCCGATGCTATCCTGAGTATCAAACACCCCTTCTAATATCCTATGATACATCCCAGCCCACGGGTTGTGCAAGTGAACCTCTGGTCCAATAGGTGGATTATTATCCACTGCCACCGCTTCCCTTAGAATAAAAACCCTTTTTAATATTCTATAATTCTCCCCAACCGCGTGTTGTACAAAAGAACCGAAGGTTCAAGAGATGGATCATTACCAAGTGCCACTGCTTCCCTGAGCATCAAGGATCCCTTTCAATATCCTATAATATACCCCAGTCCATTGGTTGTGCAAAAGCAACAGTTACTGCATAAATTTTATACCTTAAAATAATGCATTATAATTTTTCTCCTCGACTTGAAACTCAATGTGACAACTGTGGGAGGATGATATCATTACATAATATTTATAGTTGCCATCTATTTTTTTACTTTTTGTCATAGGTCATTATTATTGGCCTTTTAGTATAGATTGTAATGATGAGGAAAGTGAATAAAATCTCTGTTCATCTTCTGGTGGAGAATCATTCCAAGTTTTCTGCCGAGAGCAACTTTGGAATGATTTCTAAATCTTGCAAAAATCATCAAAGTATAGATTGTATTGATGACTTAATTGAAGTAGTAAATAAAAGTTGTCTAAATGGTTTAATTGAAAAATAAGAATATTTAAACACTTATTTATCTCCTCTTATGATCATCCTGGAATTGTAAGAATGAAAGAATTGTCCAATAGTAAATAAATTAAATCGTTAAGACTATTAAAATAATCGCATTTCATCTAAGGTACTAAAATTTCAATTCTTGAATATTATTAATTTGAAGAAGCTCTTCTTACAGAAGGAAGGAAATCATGTCTAGAAAGAAATAAAGCTCCTCTAATTAATTATGAAAACAACATGAAATATTTTTTCCGGGACTTATGGAGCAGTCCTCAAAGCCTCTACCTATATCAATCTCGTACACATAAAGCACTCTTTTTACCCCAAACTCTCCTATAACCTCAAATCCGTTTCCTAACTGGAGTATTAATCATACCTAAAGGGTCTAATGTTTTCTTCAACTTTTTATAGAATTAAAGTTAAAAATACAATATAAATAATATTTGGTAATTCCATGATGGGGAAGTTTTTAACAAATTTCTAATACAATTTTAACCAGCAAGCCCGATACTTTCGTGGATTTAAAAATATAAAAAATATTTTTTTTTTATAAGAGCCAATTTCTTACACATAAATAGGAAGTCCATTACAGTACATATGGTCCATTTTTTGCGCTATTTTTCCTTGAAAAAAAAAGAAAATATTTTCTTTCACTGTAATATTTTTGACATATCTAAATATTTGAGTAGAACGATGTGATCTCATTGATATTTGATCAGGATCATTTGCCACTATCCCATTACATCAAGTATGATGGAGTAAAAATGAGTAAATTATTATATTTATAATACAAATATACTTTTTGATGAAATATAAATATTACATATGTACACACATATCTACACAAACTAAAAATATTGTATATTATGAATATATGACCTCTTGTGAAATTATAGCCTGTATTGACTTCATATGAATTTTCTATTATTTTATTTAGCTTTTTAGTTACAAATGGAAAGTATATTATCATAGGATAGAAATGATAACATATTATTTTAAATTGAGAAAAATATTAACTAATTTTCATTAAGAATAAGTATTTTTGGCCTATTCCTTGATATACATAGCAAATAAGCGTTAGTCAATGATTTAATTAATCATGTATTGATGCCAAATAACTTAGACAATTACTAGGTGGCCATGTTTTATAAATTTATCTACTAAGTTTATACAATTTGTCGACAAGTTGCGAAAAATGTATAATTTATAATATTGACTATCTTTGCACTTTATATAATTACCGCATCTGTCATTTCATTAATAACTATTAATTTAGTCTATCATTTCATTTTGATGTGTTAAAATTAATTAGCTTTAAAAGCATTGAGGAATAATTTACATAACTGTATGCTTTTGAGCAGTATATTGTACAACAAAATTCTACTCATTCTTATCTATTCGTAATCAAAATATTTATCTAAGGAATATTTTTTTATTACATTATCCTCGACATAAGTACTCTAAATTCTTTATTTACAATTATTCTCTTCCTTGTATATAGTATGTAAGAATTACAAAGTTTAACTTGTGGGTCCTTTTTTGTAGTTACTAAGGATAGAAGTTTTGGATAATGCGAGGAGAAAGCTATAGCGAATTTTTTTGTATTACTAAATTAAGAACCTTGTTATCTTCAACTGCCTGCTATAAATTATAATTTCCCCATTTAAAATAGGATAATTAAGTACAAGGAAAATATTATTTTTATATTTAAATATCTATGAATTATTATTGTTAAACACGTTTTTTTAAATACATCAAAAATAAGTGGGAATTCTTCTGCTTATTAGATGTTACCACAACAACAATGAATTTGAGAATGACAAACAATAGAAGAACCAATCTTTTCTTTTTTTCTAATCACTATGCTGTCTTTTTTCTCAGGTCAAAATTCTTTTTCCTAACCTTATCCCAAGTTGGTGGTATACCCTGACTGTTATTATCAGGGACCGGAAAAATATGCTGTTGACATTTTAAGAAAAATTGCAAAATGCGTAAAGAAAATGGCCAAATATTTTTTAGCTTTTTGGTTGGTGTTTACTTTCTATATCACATATTAAATTTTGAATTTATAAGACCTTGACAGCAAAGGATTTTTGAATTTTTTTCAATTGTCATCGTCCTCCTCAAATCTGATAAAAACCATTTGTATTGAAAAAACGACAACTCACAATGGGGCCAAAATTGAAAGTAACAACCAGACTAAGATCAATGGGCTCACTTTTACAGCATTTTCTTGCATGGGGTTGCTATATTTCGTCATTATTAATTTTTTTTTTTGAGAGGGGGGAGATATCAGATCTGGAGATTTTTGACTCAATATCGCTTTTTTAACATCTTCAAGTTCTGCTTGAATGTAGGTTCACTTTAATTTATACTCAATATTTTTGCCATGCTTCTTGCTGTCATTGAGCTTTAAGTTACGAGATTTCCATAAAAAATAAAAAGACATGACGCAAGTCTGCCATATTTCATTGGATTTTAATTCTCTTCAGCAGTATATATTTTCTTCTTATTTAATTAAAAAAAAGTCGACTCTATCAAGAGAATCTGTGAGGAAATTACTTGATCATAGGGAGTTACTAGTAACAAATGAATCATTTTCGAAATGATATACGTGTTCCAAGCCTGAACAAGCCTGAAGATTAAAAGCTGAAAGAAAGCCACACGCTGCCCAATCTGTTGGTAATTTCTTCTAGATTTTTCAATAAGGCTCTTGAGACTGGACATTGCAAAGGGTTTTTTTATTGACCAGCTTAGTCGTTTTCATTATTGAATTTGCTTCAAATACCTCTGAGGTAGCTTCTGTAGTTAATTTGGTTAGTCAACTACTTCAAGCATTGTTATCAATGCTATCTACAGCTTTAAAGCGTTTCCTGACCCTCTAGACCGTCTGGTTACTGACTGAAAATTGAATTATGTTGGTATTGGTGTGTTCAGCTGGGACAAGAACGTTAATCTCATTTTGATGGATTCCATTTTTCACTTAAAATTATTTAATCTCATCAAAACAGATGACTTCACTTCTAAAAATATTGCCCTGGAAATCTATAAAATTTCCAATGGAGTGGTGAATGGTAATTTTAACTTGTCAGTTTAAATGATTGTGGATAATTTGATTATTAAACAATGTCCAACCTGTGGATTCCAGTGAGGTGAAGAATCAATAAAGTTTGCGTAATATCTTTATGGATTCCTACTTGAAAATTAGACTTACTAGTATGTTTGTCATTCATTAAAGTTCTTAAATTATTTGCCAGTATTTTGATCTTAAGATAAGATAATCCATAAAATTATTAGATGTCCATCATTTTCGTCCATTATTCAATAAATTAAGGATATTAAAACTTTTTCATGATATTAAATAGTTCCTTGATGCTATGTTATAAATCTAAACATTTTTTTCCAGATTGAAATAATTATTTTCACTTGAATAAAAAATAAACAGAGATTTTATACACCTCGAATTTTTTATTTAATGCATTTAGATTTGTGAAAAATACATTTAGAAACCTTTTTCCTACTAGTATTACATTTTTTTTAATTAAAAAGAAAGAAATTGTTATACAAAAAAACATCATGAATTGATATAAAATATAATTTAAAGAATAGCTTTAAACAGAACTGTAAAAAACATCAAACTGTCTACTCACAAGAATGGAGAGAAATTTTTAAAAAATATTAATATCTATAGACATATTAAATTAGATTTTATGTAAGAAGAATAACTTATTTATTCATTTTTCACAAAATCGAAAATTATGCTGTTCTATAAAGGGAGTCTTCAAAAAGGTGAGCGAGATACACAGTAACGTACAACGTTTACATATTTATTATTCTTTTTGAATAGGAAGGAGCCACATTGAGGGAGTATATAAAAATATTAAAAACAGATTATGTGTACTTCTACACAACTTATTTCTTCAAAAAGGTTATTTGACTTCCTTATATCATATTAAAAAAAAATACTTTTCAACAAAAGCAATTCAGTTCACAAAGAAAATACATACGACAACCTTAATTAAAGTTATATTTCAAAATATTTTTTATTCCAACTTTACATTCTGTTAGTAATTATGCTGTGCAACAATAGATATTCTTATAAACATTTTATGACTTTGAATTGTCGAAGATTTATGAATGTTCAAAACTCTTTTTCTTGAGGCAATACAAAAATGGAATATCAGAGATAAAATATCGATTTTTTCAAGGATAGCTACTATTTTGTTTTAAATTTGAAAATTGATAGATATAGACATAAAGGAAAATTAAACTGCCTTCAAAAGTTATATGAAGAATTTCAATAAAAATATTGTTTTTTTTCAAAACTTGTATGTACAATACATAGAATAATCTGTTATAACACCACAAAAAACTTAAGAATATAAATATGGTATACAGTTATTTGTAGAAGTTACTAGATTTAAAAAAAAGATTCAGGAACACTAAAAGTTTTCTGGGTAGAAAAAGCAAAATTTATCCCCTTAAAATTAAATACATATATATAATTGGTGATTGGGTAATTCAAAACGAGCGGTTTTTTCCAGTAGGGATTTTTTGACAGGTGTGCGCGAGTTCTGTCAAATTCATACGTCATTTTTACTCAGTATTGTTTTACAATTCTTCATGGAAATATATTCGCCACAACAACGTGCACAAATTGTTCAATTGTACTATGAAAATCAGCGTTCTGTGAAAGAAGTTTTTCGCAAATTACGCCCAATTTATGGTCTACATAATCGACCATCAGAATCCACAGTTCGCAAAATAATCGAAAAATTTGAAGGGGCAGCAACTTGCTGCGATGTCCCGTCATCTGGTAGGCCACGTACAGCTCGCAGCGTAGAAAATATTGCGGCCGTAGCTGAGAGTGTAGCCAAAGATCGTGAAGAATCGATTCGCCACCGCTCTTAAGAACTTGGCTTGTCGTATGCAACAACCTGGCGCATTTTGAAGAAAGATTTTGGTTTAAAGGCATACAAAATACAGCTCGTGCAAGAATTGAAGCCGTCGGACCTTCGTTTGCGTCGTGTGTTCAGTGAATGGGCTCTTGAATGTATCCAAGAAAATCCATTTTTTTCCGCACCAAATTTTGTTCAGTGATGAGGCCCATTTCTGTCTCAATGGCTACGTAAATAAGCAAAATTGACGTATTTTGGGTAAAGAGAGACCCGAATTGAATCAAGAGCATCCATTACATCCATTGGAAACAATATTTTGGTGTGCTTTGTGGGCTGGTGGAATCAAAGGTCCATATTTTTTCAAAATCACTGCCAGCCAACACGTTATCGTCATCGGTGAACGTTATCGCAGCATGGTACCAGACTTTTTGGTACCTCGAATTGAAGCACGTCTCCACGATATTTGGTGCCAACAAGACTTGCCACACAGAACGCGTAACAATGGACTTATTGGGACATTATTTTGGTGAGCAATTAATTTCACGTTTTGACACGGTGAATTGGCCACCAAGATCGTGTGATATAACACCTTTAGACTTTTTTCTTTGGAACTACGTAAAAGCAAAAGTCTATGTGGATAAACCAGCGACGATTGAAGCGTTGGAAGCAAATATTGAGCGAGTTATTTTTGAGATTCCGGTCACAATGCTCGAACGCGTCGCCGAAAATTGGCGCTAAAGAATGGACCATTGAATGGCCAGTTGTGGCCAACATATGAAGGGGATTATTTTCTAGAAGTAATTGTAAAGGATTGTTTTTTCGGTTCATAATAAAGTTTTGACCATAATATAATATTTCATGTGTTTTATTTCTACAATCCAAAAACTGCTGGTTTTGAATCACCCTTTATGTTTTATCTATTTGCTTTATTTTATATTTTTATAGAATAGGAAATAGGGAGTAAGACTGTCAATATTTATAAATATAAAATTCAAAAGAAGGTAGTTCTTTTAAAGATTTGCAATTTTCTCTGGCCTTATCCCATCCCCTACAAACTGGTTTTATACAAACACACATTAACAGAGAGTAATTTTGGCAAAAATGTCACGTCAATTGCTTATTATGCTTCTTTAAGTCAACATATTTCCCTCTTCTTTTATTCAGGAACAAAAAACTTTTATTGTACTTTTGTATATTTTGTGCAATTTATGCTATATGGTAAAATAGACAGCGCGTTTTTGGATACAGTAGTCGGGTGAACTCCTTCGTTTGTCCAAAAATTCAGAAAAAGTGTCGATTAGGATGGTGAGGACTCATTGACGATAAGTTCCCGGAAGCTTTGTAATCAGGAAGTGCCAAAAACCGTCCAAAGTCCTCTTCTGTTGAGGGGGAAAAAATTGAAAAGAATGCCTGGGCAATCGAGGAATGAGGAATGCTAACTCGCCAGAATTGAACTCTTCAGCAGAAATGATTGATTCTTTACTCAAAGTCAACATTTATGTATAGAACATATTTTTGAAAACAAAACTTACAGTCTGTGCAAAGACGCTCAGACGCTTGGCCATGATAAAAAGTAGCCAAAAGATAGAAATCCCTCAAAAAAATGGCTGTTCCATTACTAACTTTTGATCATGTTTTTCTTCTGTCTAATAATTTTTAAAGGGGATATTATCGATTATATGACCAATTACTGATGATTCTCAAACTATATATAGTTGATCAATTTAATCTGCTCACTAATATATTGGTTGTGTCCTATTATAAATACACCGGGCCAATTAGATGAATATAATCTTTGTTACCTACTTAAAACGATGGATTCATAAAATCCTAAAATGACATATTAATACCCTTGCCAAATAAACACAATTACAGACAATCTACTGCTACCAAAGGCATTAAGTATGAAACTCTATAAGTTTTGATAAAAAATATATAAGTTACGAGAGTCACAAACTTTAAAACATTATTCAACAAATGAAGCTCAATGGGGGAAGAATAATTGAGATCATATAAATTGGATCGTCAAAATATGTTCAAAATAATGTATGAGTAACTGAAATTGAATATGATGACTCTCTCATGTTCAAAACAAAGTTTTTATTCATCATTATGACCTATGTATCATTAAAGCAGTAGAAGTTGCGTTGGGCTGTCATATTTTTTTCAGATTTAGTTAACACCTATACGTTTTTTTGACACCGTATTGAGTGAATGATTGCTGGTAGAAAGTGATCAAATTAAATAAAAGTATAAATTAAAGTCTATATATGTTGTTAGATCTATTTTTTAAAACTATTTTCTATACATGTTATTTGAAATTGCCTAAATTCATCTAATCAACCCTGTATATTGCAAATCTATGAGTTAAAATTAGCCAAACATTCAATATAATCATAATTGAAAGAATATACGGCTTATATATAGTGTATTGAACACTCTGTAAAAAATGTCTTAAGAAATGCAATACATCATCAAATTAATAGGTACCCGGATAATTTTTAATATAATACATTTTTAACAAAATTCCGGTCATGCCATGTTACTTGTTCAAAATCACCTTTATTATTGTTATTAAAAGTCCTAAGGTAACATGAAAATGACTTTTAGAACCTTCAGCAAATCTAGTTTTTGCCTTAATATCTTTTAAAACAGTTAACGTTTTTAGGATATTTTACAATTCAGAGCCATATTCGACCGTAAAGAAACAATCAAGTTTAATGACGACTGATCAATAATAATACAGCAATTCCTGGAAAAACTTTGAATGTACAACTTGCACGTAAAGATAAATTAATCTTTTAAATATACTTTGAGTTAATGATTTTGACTTAGATAACGCATATTTTACAAAATAAGCGGTGTTAAGAAATTACTTGTAAATACTTATCATGCCCATCTTTACCCATTGATAGTAGAATGACTATTCAGAAATGCTAGTATTGGCAACCAGGAATGAATTGACTCCTGAGACTAGAGAGAGAAATTCACTTTTTTAAATTTAAATTTGAAATTGTTTACAACAAATTATAATCATTATTATGATTCATATATGTAGTAACCATGTTTAGACATGGTAGGTGGCATCCTTGATTGGAAGAGGGGCTAGAGGGAGTTTATAAAGGAAGATCTATAATAACTAAGTGTTTACTTTATTTTCATATACTAAGTCTCGTGAGGGCCCGAGTACCACAATGGTGACGTATAATATATAAAGAGAAGAGGTAACTTTATTTTATAAAAAAGTCATCAAAGACTACAATGGCAAATAAAAAAAATCACTTATGATAGTTGATACTGTCACTCCTATCCATGAGTCATGCCCCTCCTATGACGTAGTGCGCCTGCATCTATTTAGATGAAATATAATCGAAATATTACTTCTCACAACGTGGAGTAAAGAATAAATATGTTAAAAGACAACGTTTCTAGTGAAAATGTAGAAATAAAATTGCAAATTATAGAAAATAACGCTGTTTTTCGTAAAATTAGTTCCTTTTCAGCTAAACACTCCAAACAATTGCTCATACAACTACAAGCACAATTTCATCTCAAATGTGTGAAAAATCAAAATACCAAATTCTGTCATGTTATATCATGATTGTCTGAGAAAGCAATTGGTCACTTTGACGAATCGGAGCTCGACTGAAGATTATTATCGACTATTATGATAATATTAAAAGTTTATTATTTAAAATTTATGCTCCTTTGGAGGAATCTCAAATGGATAAATATATTGAATTATTACAAGCTAAAGAATCTTATATACATAGTAAATATATATTTCCATCAAACACGAATTTACGTAAAGGTTTAATCGAATTTGCAACAATGATCAGAGTTAAAGAAGATTGTAAACCAATATTAAAATCTCAATTTGGAAAATAATCTATTGATAGTTTTTATACACTCTGCAAATCATTAGATTCCCAAACACATGAATTACCAACAGTTTAGATCAACGCTATTCAAAAGACACCTCCTACAATAAATTCATCACTTCGACATCAATAAAGAAAAGAGAAAGAATCCTTTTATCATCAACAAATTGCAAGCCGGTTGTGGATGCATTGAGAGCAAAGAATCCAAATTGGACAAACAGACAAGCTCAAATTTTAGTATCGGTACATCCCTAATTAAAATATCGTGCTCATTTTTGTCTCAACATTCCTTACAAGTTGTAAAAAAGATAAATAAACTCAAGAAACTTTTTTTTTAGTACCAAAAACTATTGCTATATCATTTTTTTGTAATGTTTTTTTTTTTCATTTTTAAAATAAGTTAAAATCTTTTATAGGCAACCAAAATAAAGTTTTTAATTATCACGTTCGTGTTATTCGACATAAAAGCAAATCTAAAATAATAATCAACAATGGGAACAAAAATGTTTCTTATTGCTGTCGTTAGATGAGTTTCTGGTTGAGCAACGAGGAAAGTAGAACTATGCCTCTTTGCTCATATGGACTCTTCCATATTGACCGTAATGTTTTACTTGTAATTTTTTTTAAAGGTTGCGTTTTTTATGGCAAAAAGATAAAAATATAATAGCAAAAGTTAGTCGATCAAATAAAAAATGGCAAAATAAAAATTAGCAACAGTAGAATGAAAATTGAATTTAGATCGGATTGAGGCACAGATCGAAAAATGTCCTTTATTTAATTCCATTATTGAGTCTCAAGTCCTTGTTACAGGTAATCTAGAAAATATTTATTGTAAAGCCATCAAATGTAGTCTAATTAAAGTTTTCATATAAAATATTAGCTCAGGATCAAGATAATTATAATATATGTGTTTATCAATAGAGTTAGAAAGAATATTGCATGTTACATGAAAAGTCATACAATATTAAAGCTAAGAAAATATGTACAAGATAACGTTAAATTAAAATGGTTGCCTCTAATTCATAGAAGAGCTGAGCATTTCTTTGTCTATAAAATTTTTATGGTTTCTAAGCTATCGATAGTTAGCTTCTTTACATCAGATGTCAAATAAAATATAAGACCTCTAAACTAATATGTTAGTAACTTGACTAATATATTTATAGAATGATAGTGCAATTAAAAAATATAAAACTTTTTATTAAAGTGCTTCTAGAGATGATAATGGGATGTTAATTAGATAAACGATGGAATAGAAAAGTTTTGAACATTGAAATAAAAATGAAAACGTTGATATTTTAAGTTTCTTAATGAAAAATGTATACTTGTAGAACATTCTTGTGATACAAGACTCAATAGTTGATGGAGTATATTCAATTCATACGATAATAATTCATATACGTTATGAAATGGAAGAAACCGAGTTCCATGTATCATAAAATTATAATTATATAAGATCGCATTGGGACTGAGGATCAAACATTAGAAAATCACGAATCCAGGAACACACAACAGTTAAGATATACATTACAGCTGCCATATTAAGTTTAAGCGGAGGTGGGGTAAAATCCAGAGAGAGGAACAAAGGTTTACTATGCACTCTTCAAATTTGATTTGTTAATTCAAACTTATGAGATCTACTATTTTTCCAATTCTCCAAGGTTTAAATGAACTAAGTATAAAAATTACTTTGATTTTGGACTTTTAGTCAAGGGAGCATATAACTTTTAAAAAAAACAGAAAAAATTTGCGATATTTTGTACTTTTTTTTATTCTACCTTCACCAAAGTTAATTGTAATCGATTCAAGATGGTACTAAATGAAAGCTAATAAGATTGACAAAATATGTTAGTTAACTTGTACAAAATTAAACTATTTTAATGCACAAAAACTTGGACTTGATGGTAACAAATAACATGATAATTAAAACACACAAAAAAATAAATGTTCGGATAGGATGTTATTAATCCTTGTATTGTCACTTATTTATTGTGGCTTTCTTGAAACTGTCAATTTTGTTTTCCAATAATACTTCACAGCCAGTAGTAAGCAACATCTCTGCTCTAGGTCAGTTGTAATCCAAGTTACCAAGTTACTCATCAGTTTCATACCTCTTTCAACCACATCATTGGTCACAAACTTCTGTACTTTTCTGTAGCTTTTATTATTTTCGCGGTGGTCCATACGAGAAATAGACTAGCCATATTTCACTCGAATCACATAAATAGAATGTGAGACTATGGTCTTACCAGGTATGTGAGTGTTGTAGCTCTTTTTGATGACAAGAAAAATTATCCTTCTTTTCCCGTAACTCTCAGGTTTCTTTGTGTCTAAGCTTGCCTGGCCTCTTCTCCTTTACAGACTTGGACATGCTGTGATTTAAACTGAAGGAGGTAAATGCTACCAGTGCTTCGGTCAGATACTAGTAGTAGTTATTTCTTGGTATCTATATTGCAATCCTATTAACTCCACTATGTAATGATTGGCTTAATGAACCTTATCCCTGAATCGAGTTTTATAATTGACTAAATATTTAATTGTTGAATATATGGCTTAACAGAAATAATATAATTAATTAAATATAGAAGTTATATATATATCAATAATATACACTGAGAACAGACATAGCTACTAGATAGTCATATGCTGCTTGTCTTTTAACAGACTCTTTATATTCTTATGTACGTCAGCAGCAGATGTGGTGGTCATCCAGTGGCTGATGTAGAATAATGCCCTGAAAAAATATATCCTCTCCACCTTGATGAACAGTGAATACCTTGGATGAATAGATACTTCGATAAGATTTCTCAACCAGGAGAATCAGACATATCCCTGCCACTTCTCTGTATTCCGCACTCGGACTTCTGCAATTGTGCTTGTTTCACTTAGAGCATTCCTTATATTGTTTCCATCGCAATGTAGTGTACAGTAATCTGGCGTGATTTCTTTGAAGTTATTCAAGGAACATTGCCAAAAATTATGCTTAGTATTCGTTATATTTTTTCTAGTAGATAAAATAATTCCATTAGATCGCATAACTGTTTTTGCCTTCACCCTTCTTTGATGAAAAAGTCAAGCTCAGCTGTGATGATAAAATGTGATACATGTATATTAAAATCAAAATGTAAAAAATAAAGTTTTGTATCACATAATATCATATACTTTTCAAACATATAAATATCTATGTTTGTTCATCAAAATGAGTTACAAACTTCAATAGTATGTATCTATGTAATGACTACCATATTCAAGCCAAAAACATTTAGCCTTCAATGTACTCCTTTCAATAATGTAGTATCAACTTACGGGAAGCAATAATAAAAACAAGAACATAATTATTGCAGCGTTTTTGAACAACTTCATCAATAAAACTACATCGCAATTGAGGCAGGTCAATGCCCAAAATCAAAGCTACTGCTATATTTAGTTAGTTAAATTGTATACTTTGGAAAATGGAATATTATCACTTTGCATTCGTTTGATGAAAAATGTCAAACTTGAAGGCGAAAGTATCAGATATTGGGGATCTCTATTGGATAAATGATATATATTTTCCCCCGATAAGGTATATACACAGATATGACTTTTTGAATATTGTGTTACCTTTGAAGGATTCTTTTCTTTCTAATTAATAACAGCTTATTTATAAACTGTTTGTTCCTCCGTATTTATAAGGAGCAACAAATAATATAATAGGCCAAACTTTGACGTAATTAGGCAAATGGACAGTATCTCCAGAACTTTTTTAAAAAAAGGTAAGGAGAAATAGGTTAATAAAGAAGCGGCAAAGATAACCTTTGATTTCATTTCTCTGTCTGATACATCACTAAAGGTTGTTCTAATATGTAAATCAACTTTTCATCTGTATACAACCATCCTTCCAAAAGTTGGTTTTATGTAGTGAAATTGAGTAATCTAGCTGCAAAAAAAAAAAAAAAAAAAAAAAAAAAAATCCAATAATTTTCAAGGATATACATTTTACCAAAAGTTTATTTTGTCATATTTTATTTTTATATAGGACTTATACTTGGTATTTCAGTGTTTTCCCCGACACATCCTACAGCGAAATTGTTTACGATAATTTGTTTGAAATTATGGGATATAACTTTTAATACTTACAAAAATATGAACAATGCTTTGATATAGGTCGAAGCTTTTCCTGATAAACTAATTATGCAAATTTGTCCTCCAGAAAACTCAGAACCCAGAACCTACAAGCAATAAGAAGAGAAATAAATACCATATCAACAAAATAATATAATTTTATATATTGTGAAAAGTTTATCTATTGAAGACTCTGTTCTCTTTCAAAACTTAATTAAAATGTAAAGTTGATTAAATTAAAAGAAACATTCCCCGGCGCCCCATTTAAAGTTTTGTTTCAAAACATTAATATACATGCCTTATAAAATATTTTTTTTTGTCGAAATCGTTCCAAAACTTAATCATTGATGTGTATATTAAATGATTTTGAGAGTTTATAGAAATATATCAGACTGTTTCTGAGGTAATGGATAGTTCATGTGTGATTTTTAATTAATTTATTGGCTCACAAAAAAAAAAAAAAAAAAAAAAAAAAAAAAAAAAAAAGAGCTAGAATTAGTTGAGGACAAAACAAAATTTGAGGAATGTTTAAAACTTGAAAGTGTAGTAGTAAATAATTTATAAATGCTCTGAAAGTTTCTATAAAAAATATTTTTTTTTATGAAAATAGGTCTTTTCTAGATGAAATTAGCTACTTTAATATAAAAAAAACTATATTTTATCAAATATAAATGGACTTTTCATAAAATAAGCATTTCAGAACTACACATAATCTGTCATAATTATTATTCATTTTACCTATCAAAAGTAATAAAATGTTTAAAGAATATTAATATATATATACTTGTTTTGTATTGACTTTTATTGACATGCATTCAAACATTTACAATTTGTCAATAATGGTACATAACATTCTGGAAAAATAACTCTTTAAAACATATTTACAAACAAAAATTAAAAAGATTATTAATAATTATAGCAAAAGTGGGAATATTTCAAATAAATATTTAGAAATAAAATTAATTGAACGTGAACTACAAAAAAGACTCTAAATTTTCAATAAAACATTCGCGTAAAGTTGTTTTCTTTTATAGTACGTCGATAGTAACTGATCGACGATGTATTGCGTTTTTATAACAATTGCAACAACTTTTTCATTATTCGGCGTAGAGAGGATGTCTCCTTTGTCTAGTGGTGGATTGAATAAGTTCCAAACTATTTTAATATCATCGGCATCAGTTTTAGATAACAATGACACTCCCCCAAAATGTGATCCGTTGTTTCCTTTATACATCATTTGACAGAAAAAGAAAATTCCCGTTTCATCATTAAAATACTTTGAAGGAACCTCTAGAGTCCCGGATAGTATTCTGTATTTAAACCATCTTTCTCAAAACGTAAGGCAAATAATTGTAATGCCTTAAGGCTTTATTGAGTACGTTTTTAATGCTGCGTTGTTCCAAATATGTGTTGAAAGGTGTTAAGATGGATGTATTCATACTTTTTCTGAAGTAAGAAGTACTTGTATACAATATCCTTCAGTCTAGAAGGAACGAAAGGACTCCTTGAAAAAAAGTGAGGAACTCCATTATTACATTTTCCCTAGTTTGTGACAGGCCAAGAATATCATTATTTTTTTTTGTCAAATTCCCTTTGGAATATGTTCCGAGGGAGGCTGAAGCAACCTCTTTAAATGTCAAGGTATAGGGGATTTATGAAAGTTCTCTGCCTTAGCAGAAGGTAATAAAAACTTCCAGACTTACCATTTGACTCTTATATTGTAATCATATCATGGATTGTTAAAATTTCTATGGAAATAACCTTAACCACGTGACTAATTAGGCTATCAAGAGGCGAATAAAGTCAAAAGTAGTTGCCGAGTCTTAAGTTGTAGAAGATTTCCACAAGATTCTTTGGGAGTCAGCCCAAGGAGGAAAAAATGTCAAAGGGGATAGAATTTGATAAATCTCTTCCTATTATAATGAATTGATATAATTTATTAATAGAAATGACACAACGCTATTCCTCTTCTAGGTTAGATGATAAATCAATCATAATTTTCCTTTATATTTATCTACCTAACTGAACTAGTAATCCCCCAAGTTGTCTCCTCGGCCTTTTTAGAACTTGAATGTAAGTTCAATGAGCTTTTGTAGCCAACCTTCTTCAGCTTTGATCGCTCAATAAGCAAATCTTTTCAACACAGTTGCTAAATAAGGCACGGAAGTAATCAACTTTACGTTGTACAGGTCGACCAGCGTCTGCAAGTTCAATTGCCTTCATTCAGCTATCCTAAGGTTTACAAAACTTTCTAAATTGTTTTTATTAGAAACATAATTTTACACTGAATGGTCATCATTAATGATGAACATTCAGTGTAAAATGGGAATCTCTATATCCTTCCCAATCAATTCCATCTTCTATCTTGAACCCAGCATCCCTGAATCCCTAACTCCTCCATTAGTGTTCACTACCCCAATACAAGGATTGATGTTTTCTTTTTATTTAATTTTAAACCTGAGATTTTCTTTTACTTAGTATAGAACGAAAATAAAATTTCAGTCCTCTTCTTCAACTACAATTCCGAATTCCCTTCCTTATGAATAGTTATATCGCCAATATAAGATAAAAATATGTTTGTAATTTCCAAAATTAACTCCAAATCCTGTGTAATTACCCCCAATTTCCTGAACAAATTCCTCAATCCCGACAATAGAAAGAAGGAGCTACAGGCCATCCCAGTCTACAGCTCCTTTTAAAAAGAACTAAATCACTTTCAAGATTATTTATAGTGATTGTAGAAGTCCCATTTAATAACAATGCCCTTATTGTTATTAAAAAAAACTAATGGGTAATAAGTGTTTCACAGAATAAAGGATTTGTCAATGATAAATAAATCAAACACTTTACTGAAATCAATTGCAATAATATGTAGTACCGAATAAATTATTAGAACTTAATGCTACTACCGAACAATGAAGGCTGCGTGAGATATATAAAATCCTTCTGTTTTTCAAGGAGCCTTTCTGATGGACTGCATTCCTTTTGTTCACAATCAGCTCTATTTGCCTAGTTATAACACCTGAAAGAACTGTATACGATTATTTTAAGACTGGTATGGTATTGATATCAAAACCATTCCCTTTTTGGGTATTAATACGACTCGACTTTTAGAGCCTGATTTTTTCAGTTCTCCAAATTTTTCTCCATCGGGACACGAGTCTTTATTACCCATGCAGAATTTTCGGACCCCGTAAACCAACTGAGGATTAGAAATAATCGCAAAATATATCTAGGATGCCTGTGTTTTTTCCTCTTTTTATAGGCTGAGTGTGGCTATTTTATTTAACACCTTCTTCTCCATATCGTCTTCAGAAAATTCTAATATTCGATAAGTATTTATTAAGTCTGATAGGTAGCTTTTTAAGAAAAGGGAGTTATTTTCTAAAATATCATCAACATTTTTTTGAAACTGCATTACCGCACTTCTTGTATCTCTAGGGTATTTATGTTATGATAATTTAATAATCCTGTTAAACTTTTTAGTCGCTTGCTGGGCATGAATAATTGATTCAAAAGAGACGACATGGCTATTTTTCATGGTCATTTGAAACCCTTATTCTCCAATAATCCCTTTTAGCATGTTTAATCTTTGATTTCCCAAAAGGCTTAAGAATTAAATTTCAATTATTTCCTGGTCTGAACTAGGTTAAGGACGATACTTGGTAGGCTTAATTCTCGAAAAAAATGAAAGTGAGACGAAAGCATGAAGAAAGTAGCCCCTTCTTCCAGGAAACTGTTTCCTCTGACATCTATAAATTTAATTTGCCAGATAAATTTATTTAGAATGGACTTAGCTTGATGGTATTCATTCTCCTTTTCCAGATCCACATTCAAATCGCCAATAAGTACTAGAAGAATGCCATCATTTCTTTGATTATTAATAATTGACTGAAAAAAAATTAACGATTTTTCTTTAGGGCCGGAAGCGTTTATTATTGAGAAACAGTAATCAGCATTAGATAGCAAAAGTTTGCACAAATAGAGAGACTGAAATTTCCTTTACAAAAAAGAATACCCATTCAATCTTTATAAACAAATGTTAAAATTTCTTAAGTATACATATAGGCCAGGAAAAGTTAAATTTAATTTGCTGGTCATTTGAAACACCATTTTCTCCAATAATCCCTTTTAGCATATTTAATCTTTGATTTCCCAAAAGGTTACTGTGAAAGCGCTTTTTACATCCTGCAGACATATTCTATCGGGATTCATTGATATTAATGACATATTCATGAGAGCGTAACGAAACTTAAGCTCCTTGCCACTTCCAACATTAAAAGAAATCAACTAAATAATGCCAATATTTTTCTTATTGGTTATAGTGTTGGTAAACAAGTCATTAATATTAAACTAAAATCATTATTACATTTTGTATTTCTTGGTGAGTTTTCAATTTTGAAAGAAAATTAATAACGTTTCGAAGCCTAAATTTCGGTTTTTCCTTACAGGGTAATTACCAAATGTAAAACGATCTCTTTTCCCTGCAGATTGGAATCATATTCAATGAAATAAAATTTAATGTGTATTTATATAGAGTTTCAGTGATTTGTTTGGTTCTAAGTGATCAGGATCATCCGACTTATCCGCTACTCTAAAACACTAGTTCAAAGTTTCCAATGTATTTTATCCTTATGCATAGAGATTTATTTGACTTATGGGACTTTGTCACTTTTGTGAAAAAGCTTTTTTTAGCTTTCAAATGGAGATCTACGTCCAGGGTAATTTTTGTATTGAAATATGCATAATCAAAGCCATACCATGCCTAAGCACCAGATATTTCATCCTCCATGAAACCAAAATAATGAGTGACATTGTATAATTCAAGAAGTTTCATATTTACATTACTTAAACACGATCGTTATCTTCTTTAGTCAAAGAGATATAAACGTATCCCACCTACAAGTTGAGCTTAGATTAATTCTTTTAATGGCATCGTTAATATTCTTCCCACATTTTGATAAACCCTTTTCATGATACATTTAGTCTTAATTTCAGAGAGGTTGTTGTCAGGAGTTCACGAATAGGATTCTCATGCATAATAAATGCCATAAATTTTCTTCTCAATGTATTATGCAGACAAGAACTATCTATATATTAAATGCGAATGTTAGTGTTTGTTTTTGTCTAGGAATCAGAGCAAAACCAAAAAGATTTTAAATAGGTTCTTAAGGTTCCTAAAAATGGTCCATGAACCTTTTGTTTGGCCTACAATTCCATGACGGCCTTAAAAAGCATTTCTCTAAATACGAATTTTTGACAAACAAACAACTATTTAGAAAAGATAATGAGACAAAGTATTTTTGACTAGAATATGGAAGTTGAGCAAACGACAGCGCAACTTTAAAAATTTTTCATCTCTAAACCTCTTTATTAATTTTTTTTTTTTTTGCATAAATACATACCAACATGCAGCAAAAATAATTCTTAGAATTTTATGGCCTTTATTTTTGTTTTATATTAATAGAAAAATTCTTAATTAATTTTAATTTGAAAATGTCCTGGACAACATCGGACAAACCTACTCTAGTAATAATGATATTAATATGATAAAAGAAACAACCTCACTGAATTTCTACACTCGAAACTAACTGTGTATAAAATCTTCACGCAACCTCACCGAGAGGGGGAAAAAAGTGAATCAATGGAGGAAAAGAGACAACAGATCCACAAATGCAGATATTATGGTCTGAGATCCAACGTCTTTAGATATATAGTCAAACAAATCCCTTTATAGGCTGTCTAAGTCCTTAGAAATGCTATTTAAAATATTAAATACATTAGAACACACCTCACTCTTTGCAAAATAAATACATATAAAAAAATATTAATATATATATTTACTTTTGAGATTAACAATAGCTCTTTATAAATATTTTTTTTTATTCCAAAATTGTGCTGTTATAGAAGGGAGTCTTTAGATTGGCGAAGGCTATAAGTACATCTTTTGTATCGTTATTATCTTTTTTTGAATAGAAAATATCAATTTTTGAGGGATAATATGAAAAATATTTATCACAGAGTAGATATATATATATATATTATTCTAAAAATACATTTGACTTTATTGTATTTTATAAAACAACTCTTATTAACAAATGTAACTGATTTCACTAAAAAAATAAATTCACAAAAATTTATTTTCAACTATTTCTTATTGAAAAATTAAGAACATTTAGAAACAATGCAGTTACATATATAAAAAATATAATTCAAAAATCATTTTTGACATTTAATCCGCTTTAAAAATGGATAACAATATTTATAAGGTAAATGTATGATTATCTCATTAAAACATATCAAATTATTTCATGTAGAATTAAAAATGAGACTAAATGTAACTAATTTGTGAAAGAATGTAATAACACAAAATTAAACTTATACTTTTTTAACCCTTGTTCAACTTTAAAATCATTGAAAAGTAACGTATTTGGAAGATTTCATCGAAAATATATTTAGATAAAAAAATTTAATACTTAGGTATATATATTAATTTATGCATTCTATTAGAAAAATGAACCGCATTACTTTTTGGCAATGTTTATAATTAAAAGATTTATAAGTTTAAAAATCTTAGACATTTCCCAATATAAATAAACAAATTTAAAAAAAAACGATATCTTTGTCGACATTTCTTATCACATGTCGAAAAAAATAAGAATGCGAGATATACTTTTGGAAGTTATGTATGTATGCTTTCTTTTAATTCATTCTCTTTTTTAAGGCACTTATGAATAAAATTCACATGAATGAATTTTTATAGTAATATCTTTAAAGCAATTTATATTCAATGATCATCGTTTTTTTTCTTGCCAAAAAAAAAACTAGTTCAAAGCTTTTTTTCTTTCATAATGCTATCGAGATTTTAATATTTATGAGTTGTTTGAACTACTTAAGACTATAGTATGCCCTTGGCCAGAGAGTCAATATACCCCGATTAAAATGACTGTATGAGCTAGATATATCCCAAAATATTATCAATAACTTGGACTCAATGTAATAGATACTTTTGGATTTACATACCCATGAGTCTAAATGAACTCTATTTGGTTCAATAATTTTACTCAAATAACTCATGATGTCATGGAGGTATTCATTTACAGAAACACTTAATCAAAAAAACTGTTCTGGGAGTGTGTCTGCTCATACATCCTCATTTATTATTCTTATTTAACCTGTAAACACGAACATGACCATTAAAACCTTTCAGAAATAAAGATTTGAATCTTATAACTTGCATATATATATTTTGGCTTATATGCCTCAATAAGTAATTCATTAACTGCTTTGAATATGCAATATATTTAGACTGGTATTAATCCTCTTGTCTCTATGCTATTGATATCTTATTTACAAAGTATTAGTGAGCACCGCTCAAAATTCTGGTGCCAAAGAGTAATCATTGTTTTAAATAACGAGTGAAAGCGTGCTCATTATTTTAGAAAAAAGATAAAATCGCTTGAATTTTCGCTCATGAATATAGTTTGTATTACTTTTTCTATTTCGACCTCCTATGAAATAACATCAAAAAATTTGAGAGATAAAGAATACTTTAAAAGATTGCAAGAATTGATGATTGAAATTATGTCTCAAGATAAGGTAGAATATTTTTTCAATGCTGTATCAGTGATTATCTACTGTTTAGGGGGACGAGTTTACCTCTCATGGAGCTGGCCACTTTAAAAAGACTCAGATATTGGTACTTTCAGAAATACTACCAGCTTCTTCCCTGTCTGAGATACCGAAATCTTTATTTTTTGTAAAAGAATTTTCCTACTCAAATAAGATTTTCATAATAAGTTCAAAAACTTGAGAAACCGATGCTCAAGCTCAAGGTAACTATCATGTATAACTGCGTGATGCTCCACAAAACCTCGTAAATATATGTGCCCTAAGACATTGGCTTCCAAACTTTTGTGCCGAGGCACACTAAAAAAAAAAAAAATTCTTGACACACCTGAAGAAAAATTTCTTCAAAATATTAATATTATATTTCATCAATATTTACAAATATATTTGTATATGGTATGAGGTGTTATTATTATACCTAAGCAATTCCTCCTTGCAAAATATACGGAAGAACCCGTAAACTCGGAGTGATTATCTGTTTTTTATCGTTGTTGATATCCCCTTGCATGACCAGTGAGTCGATGGCTTGTACAACTCTCCTTTCGATTCCTAACATAATCAAAAGTATCTCCTTCCTCTTCGTTGTCAGTGGCAAAGGAAATAAAACAATCGTTCCCTTTTCTTTCTTGAGAGACGAATCAAGAATTCCTTCGATTGCCTCTGTTCAATTTCCTTTAAACGCTCAATACCTAATTTAATTTATTTGTGTTATTATAAGGTATTTCAAATAATGTATGGTTGTCATAAATCGTAAGGCAGACTTAAACTTGCAATATGCTGAATTAAATTGCTATTATAAAGAGTTGTCGAATTCAAACGCACCAACAAATGCAAAAAAAGGAGCGCTGGTAATTTTTAATTTAGTAGGATCGTACTCACAAAATTAGTAACTGAGCAGGAGCGGGCTCAGGATTTCTTGAAGGGACTAATGCTCTGCTAATTTATCGACTTCATTACATATATTTAGTCTCAGAACTTTATTAAGCAACCTGCCATTGCCTATTTATTACTAAAACCTCCCTGTAGTATTGTTATTTAAGCCATAGAACATAAAAATTACCCTTAAAATTTTCAATCGCTCGGCCTAGTTTAAAAAAAAAAAAAAAAGATTAATTACGTTATTTTGAAAAATTATATAATTATATTTAAATTAGAAGCTTGTTCTAGTATTGCTGTCAAGGGAGGAGTTTTTGATAAATAAATGTTGATATTAATCTGATAAATTAAAACCCTAAAAAAGTATTGCCATAATTTGTCAAATCTCTTTGTAAGAGCTTTAAATTTGAATTATACAATTTATCACTCACAAGACATTATGATGCATACGCTATTTTGTGTACAGGTTGAAATGTCTGTACAAACTACAACATTTATAAAACAATTATACAAGTGAAAATATCTTCGTATTAAAATGTATTATTTAATTACAATATTTGTCATTCTAATAACCAACTACTAATTGATGCTATCATTTCATTTTGATAATTAAAAATTATATGATTATATTTTGAAAGCCGAAACAGGCCTTATTCTAGAAATTGTTGCGCGCCAGAAGACCCCAGGTGAGATTGACAATTCCCTAAGGATCAGTCAAACGGCCGTGTATGGCGTTAAAAGACAATTTTAAGCCAAATGAACATTCGCAAGAAAGTCTTGGCAAAGATAGAAATGAATGGTAAGAATAAATGCCATGGTTATGCATTTAAAAAACCACATAGGTGGAAATTCAGTACTGGAGGTCGTCGTTGAGGCTGAGAGAGACCATATTGAATAAAAAATGTCGACTTCAGATGTAATTTACTGGAAATAAGCTTAATTATGTACTCACTGCCTTCACGAACAAGTTTTTAATCAACTTTGAAAAACAATATTCAGTGTAAAATTAACTATGAAACATGGGGTATTTATAGAGCGTGACCGGAATTCACGCCCTGTGTAGTTTCGCCCTCATACATAAATTATAGCATAAATGTATCTTCCACATACACTTTAAGGTTTTTCTTTACTTCAACTTGAAGTTCTTTGTAATTAATTATGAAATTATGGCATTTGAGTAATTAATATGAAATAATTATTGTTTCTGATAATAATGAATTCAAACTGTTTACTATGTTATTTTTTAAAATATATTAAACTTGAATTAAATGCACTTATTTTACAATACTGAATGCAATAGGCATTACAAATGACTTAAATTGGGGGAGACTAATTCTAAATATTAAATTATATGTAGAAGATCCGTTTATGACATAATATATGTATGATGGCGAAACTTCCCAAGGCAGAACTTCCCAGGGCGAAACTGCCCGGGGTGTAACATCCTAGAACCTTTATAGATTATTCCTTACATTTGGTAATACATTAACAATCTGACCCTGAGGCACCAAATTAATGATATAGCATCTTTTGAGCCTTTTAAATTTATATTTATTGCGTTTACAATACAGCATCCTATATGGTCACCCCCTGATGGCAGGTCTAAAATATCCCAGTTTATTAAGGAAGGTTTAAATACTTGAGAGTACATTTATATTTTGATAAATACCATTGAAGCAGTATCACATACAAAAATAGCAATAATATTTACCCCTAACTTGAAATAGTAAGTTTGAAAGATAAGCTAGCTTATATAGCCATGTTGCTTTAAGATAGTATTGATAAACTTTGTTTTTATTACAACTAAACATGGAATGTAAAACATTTTATACATCTTTTGGGTGTACTTTTATATACTGACAATATCTATACTGTGTAGTTATTATGTTTGATGTAATATTTCTTATTTTTTCTTCGAAGGAAATTAGAAATGAGATATGTGAAATCACGTTGTGTAATCATACAAGACATATGTTATATGTGGTAGAAAACTCCTTATAACAGATTAATGTGAGTCTTAAGTTAAACTTTTTCTCGTTCAAACACATTATTTAATCAACCTTTAGATGATTACTAACTTTTTAGCAGGTAGGCTTTTTGATTATGTTTCGTCAGTGCAATGTAATATCATTACTCTTTATCATAATATGTAGAATGGTTTTTTTAAAAGAAACCACTTCAAATATTAACCCTTTATTTTTTTTCTTGAGGTGTTTAGAAAACCCAGTTAGTATAAAAGTATGGATTTTTAACTCTATATTTATTTTTCCTGCATTTTTCTTGTATATTTTTGAAATTTTTATCAAATTGCTCATTGTTTTGGTTCTATCTGATTGAAGTTTTTCGAATACGAAATATCGGTTATTACATTATTATTAGACTTGTCTGTTGAAATGAATCAAGTAAAGAATGAACGAGGAAACAATAACAATAATATACATAAAACTCCTCTTGATCTACATTATTTCAAATTTGCACTTGCATCTAAATATATGTCTTCCGCCAATGGGATGACAATATTTGTTTTCTTATTATAATTATTCTACAAGAATTCATCCTTTTTGATTTTTTTTCTTTTTTCATCAAATATAAGATCAATATCCGGTGTGCATCAAAGTTTATTACTCCATTCCATTCTTTATAGTTTTTTATGTTCTTGGTAGGCCTTATGTATTCATTTCCCCAAATTTTTGTCCTATCGTAGGGTTATAGCTAATAACTATGATCCAATGGTTAAATCAATGAATAAATATTTGATTAAACACTTGTATACGGTCTATTAAGGTTGATATTTTACTTTTTAGCAGAGATTATACTTTTTTGAATATAATTTTCCATATAATTGTTATTCACTATTTTGTGTTAACTATAATTCTTAAATCATCCTTTTTTCCCCCCTTGCTTTCCCAAGGAAATGAAATGGTTTTTTTTCCACTATAGGAGTCATAAGTTAAGATTTATTTCAAAATGTTTGAAGTCCACTTAGGCATATAAACTCTTATAATATGTTTACACAGTTGTTAATATTTTTTTTTTTTTTAAATAGGAAGATGACGCCATTTTTTTAAAACTTATATGCTCAAACCGTCTAGTATGTCCTTGGCTCTTAACTGTATGGATCTCAGTGGGCCTTCCTTTTTGATGATGCTTAGACATAATGTCCAAAGAGAAAAAGTAGAATGAAAAAAAGTCCAACTTGCAAATGTCTAACGTACAAAACATAGAATGTTATTAATGTTTTTATACACTTCTTTGATGGTAAATTATTTTAAAAAAGTTTTTTTTCTTTTAGGATACAATTTAAATTTGAAATAAAATTTGGCATTTTTACTAGTTTTTTCAGATCTGTGGAATATTTTGTTGTAATGTTTATTTTTACACACTATCATTATGGTGTTTTAGTCATCACTCATCATCGGGAAGATATAACTTTTTGCAGATATACCTATATTTATGCCTTCATCTTAATCATGTTAATATTATTTTCATTGACGTGTCTATTAATTTTATTTATTTTTATAAAAGGCAATTTTGCAACTTTTTCCATAATAGTTTAATATTATTTTCTTCATTTCGATTTTGAGCTCAAAGGTTTTTCTTTGTTTGACCTTTTCTATTTTGCCTTTCTTCTTTTCTCATCCCTGAGTATATATTTCATTTTTGTGTGTATTTGTATAATTTGCAGCATTTGTTGTATTCTTAAACTGATTTCTGAGAATTTTAGCAATTTGTTGTTCCTTTTCCAGTGTAGTTGATAATCGTTTTGTGCTGATTAGGTATCTTTCTTAAAATTTATGTATTATGTATATCAGACTGGACCAAGTTATAGGGGCGAATTTTCAAACTTAATATTTTGGAACTAGGACCCCGAGATATTAAGAGGAATTGTTAATATAATATAAGAGGTGTCTTCAAAATGTAAGGTGACTTTGTATTTTTAGGAAAAAATATTTATTCATTCATCAATATTTATACTGTCCCCTTCAACGTAATCCCCCTCAGAACCAATACACTGGTGCCGACGCTTTTTCCCCATCTTCGAAGCACTTATCATAAACACTTTTCCGGTATAACCTTGAGCTCTTCAAGTGATGCATTCTTTATCTCCTCAAATATCTTGCAAATATCCGTCCTTTCATAGGTGTAAAATAATTTCATATAATCCCTAGACATGGTTGAGTCCTTGCCTTTGCATGCTTTTGTAAAATAAATATTATACGCTTGATTAACTTATCTTAATTGTTCATTATCTTGGTGTTCTTCAATGATTATCGCAGAAAACTATTATTTTCATAAATTGTTTTGCATTTTTCTAAACTTTGAAATCACATGAATATTTGCAATGAGTATTTGTAAATTTTTCGTGTTTCAAATGAGTATTATATCACAAATCTAAGTTTCTGACAGTCTTTTTAATTTAAATTAGTTAAAAAACCATCTGTGTACAAATCTGTTCAAAGATTTAACTTTTAAATTTGTTTCAGATCTTAGTATAAACAAAAGCCTCGTACATCTCATAGGAATGGAAAATTGGTGAGGAAGTGTTTCCGAAGCCTTCACTACGTAAATCTTTCTAAAAATTCCCTTTTTCTGTTCTATTTTTTAGTGCAATTGCAAATATTCATATTTTATCGACTACGGTTTTGAAAAAAAAATAGACTCAAGACTTTTCCGAAAATTGTAATCCTTTCCGTAAACTTCGCTTTCAGCTTTTTTTATAATTATGAATTACTTATTGTCTACGTATGTATATTGTGATCTGGTACTGGTGGTATTCCGCTTGTATCCTCTTTCTTCTTTAAAAAAAAATCTCAATATTTCTTTCGGTGGTCAATGAAGTTTTCATTTTTTTCATTTTTAGTCTGTGTAAATGATCTAGAAACAATTTTCAGTATAAATATATAATAAATTGTACTTTATGGAATATTCCTGTACTTGAAGGATGAAGATTTTCAACAAAGTCTTCAACGTAGCCTAACATTTTGATCCTAGGCTTTGGAGGTTTGCAAATTAGTAACCCTCCAGTCAGACTGAAATGGTCTGAATTATTCTTGTTTTCCATAGTCAATTACTTCTGCAGCATTTATTTCAAAAATGTTACAGTTAATCGTTATAAAATACATTCATTGGATGCATTTCATCATATTTTCGAAGGATGTTCTTGCTCTATGTATCTTTTGGCCAAAAAACTAGAGTTTGCATCATCTCCATAGTTTTTGTTTTGCTATTTTTTTAAAAGACTGATTTTAAATATTTTCATATTGGTTCTTCAAAAAACCTTCCATTGTTTCACAGGTCCAAAATCTTTTCAAGAGACATAAACTCTTTTCAAGAGACATTTGTGTAAATTTCATTGAGCTGACATGGGCTTTTAAAAGTTTATGTCAGTCGGAAATATATATATCAATTTATATCGAGAATTCACATTGGCCAAATTTAAATTATTTATAAATTAGGTCAAAAAGACCCAAGAGTTCCATAACAGTGCTTAGTTTTAGATAAACAAAGTTGAGGCAAACAAATTTCTAAAAACTGAATTTAAATTGCAGTTCAGATCAAAAAGTTTTTTCGTTGTGGGGAGAATCACTGATTTTTCATGGATCATTCAGACGACCGTAGAATCGGTAAATGTACATCATATGTATGGTGCATTTGTAGCTATTGATTTTTCAAAAGCATTTGACTCTATCAGGCACTTTTTGTTATGAAGACTGTTAAGAAAATCTTGTCTAAGGAGTTTTATAATCCGATTAGGGCTTTGCTTTTTAATGGAACTTTAACAATATCTATAGGTGGGTTAGAGAGTAAATCAATTAAATTGAAGAGAAGTTGCTGGCAGGGATACCCGGGCTTCTCCTTTACTTTTCGTTGCAGCTATTGAAGAACTATTTAAAGAAAGATCAACTGATTTAAATATTGTTTTTTTTTCTTAACACAAAACATCCAACATTAATTTTAAATTGTCTCACAAAATCATAATTGAAATAAAATTATTTAAAAAACTTGATTTTTTGTTCATTAATTCTTTAATTTCAGAACTTTTTTTTTTTTTTACCAGAGTGATTCACTAAGCCCCTTTGTATAGTTAAAATACAGGAGTCGTCTATATATATAATATATAAAATATTTGTATCATTTTATTTATTTTTTACTGACTATTACTAACGTTAGCAATAGGACTCGGTTCTCTGCCAAACCTATAAAAAAATAAAAATCCAATACCTCCACAACAATTTTGACGTCTTCATCTTATTGGAGTTTTTTAGCCATATTTGAATAGGATGGATTTTTATGTGTGTAAGGAATTGGTGAGTTAGTCTTATTATGGTTCAAAGAGGAACATATTTCTAATTATAATGACCAAAGGGATGATTAAACTTCAAAACTTGTCTATTGACAAGATTGACTTAATTCTAGAGTTATTTAAAACATTAATAAAATAATTTGAAGGAAAATATATGATACGAGTACATCCTAATACTTTATATTATCATAATATATATATATATATCAGTACAAATGTTACTGTGTCATGACAACTTTTAAGCATGCATCTTCATCAAAATATTAATTATATACAAAAGAAAATACAAATAGAACGACAAGACCATAAGTAAGAAGTGATTCTTAAACTGATTCTAAAATTGTTTTTTTTATTGTTCAGACAGACTTGCACTGATTAAGTATATGTAAACATTATTGTATTACAATTACAATATCTAACTTAGGAATTGTCTTTGAATTCCATGGGCATATTGTATATTTCCTTATCTAGGAGCAATCAAACCTACTTTTATTGAGTTCATGATAATAATTTCTCCAGAGTGATGATTAAAATTCATTCCCACAAACAAATTTTGAATTTAGGAGAAGAAAAAAAATCATTCCATATCAGAGGAAAGTTTTAGACATACCATTGCCTCCAACACTTTGGCTGGCAAGGCTATTACATCAGTATTTTGGTATGTGCATGTGATATATTAATAGATATCTTCAAAAGGGGCAAGACTATCAACAGCTATTATTATTAAATAGCATTGTTGGAGCGTTTAAAGTATGAAATCATGAAAATAACTGCCCAGAAGAAAAAAGGTGTTCCTTCATTGTTATACAAATAACTGAAAACGTTGACAAAATTGTATTGATTAGGCTATCAATTGCTCCCACATATACCATATTCTACAGATCTCCCCCAGTGACTTTTGTTGAGGTGCTGACCTTAAAAAATGCTCACTAGAAATAAAATCAGAGGTAATTAAAAAAAAAAGAAGGCTACATTGAGACTATAGAGAAATCATACATAAAATCATGAGCCCTATAATCATTGTATTGTCTTCGAAATTAACTCCTTTCTTAAAAAATTGAATGTGTTTTTGTATATTATCCTAAGAACTTTTCAGTCGACATGTATGTCGTTTATCAAAGTTAACATATTCTTTATCCTCACTGCAATTTAGGCAATATTCCCATCATTAATAATGATAAACAGTTTTCGAATATAAAAAAAAAACCCCATGTACAATAAATATATGTACATATTGTATATGGTTCTTTAATAGGACCAATAATGAATTGAATAATATATTTGAATGACGTTTAACGAAGGAGATTTCCCTTATCAACAGCATTTTGTACTAACGTCTGTTTTGATATAATACATTCTTATTATCGTTAAAGACAAATGGGTTGGTGTCCTCCTTTCTATTGAACAAATAATAATATATTTTTTAATATATTAATATGATTATATTTGTATGTTTAAGGCACTCACAAAATATTAATATGATTAGGGCTCTAATGTGCATCACTATCATTAATATTACTTAGTTTGAATATTTATTATGAATACTAATCATCTCCTCCTTTTTTTACGGATTTTTATTGTTAATAAAATATACAAATTTACTTCAATCTAAAAAATTTTAAATGTCATATTTTTCGGAGAAAAAAATCCATTTCTATTTTTTTAACTTTTAACTTTTATTCGTTCAAATTTAGTCTCTACTGAAAAATTTAAATTAAAAAAAAATTTTTTTTTTTGCCTCTTCTAAAAATCACTTATTTGTCAAATTTTACATTTATAAAAAAAATATAAATAAATTTTATGTCAAAATTTTCTAAAAAACCCAGCCTCATCATTTCCCCTCCTCCCAACTTACAAATACCTTCCAGCGCCGGTGGAGTGCATACGAGGGTGGTTTGATGAAAAATACACACTAATTATATTTTGACCCGACTAATAAATTGTTTCAATTGAAAAATGTTCATTAATACGAGCTTCAGTTTATATAGTCCATGAATGATATTTATTACTATTTAACGGTGGAGTCTGTTTTCCTGAGGGGGTATCATTTTTGTGGACATATTTCCAATAATTTCTATAAAGACAGCTGTTATTGTCAAATTTGTCAAAACTTGGAATTATGAAGTAAGATGTTGAATTTTCAAACAATTGATTCCATATTTTTTTTAGTCACAATTCAAAATACATTAACAACATATTTAGTTCGAAGGTGTCAAGTTTTAACATGGTTGAAAATGCAGAATTTTATGTTTCGTCTTATAATAAAAGTAAACAAATAGTTTTCCATTCGAGGTCAGTATAAATATAGTTTAGTTTGAATAAAAAGTATTTCAAATGATAAGTAAATATTAGTGTCTCTTATATAAAATTAATAAACATTTCAAAAATTGAATAATATACGCAAGTAAGTAGATTGTACATACTTATTTTAACCTTCCGTTAATGAGCTGGGATATTATACAGCCCAAAATTTATTAAATGATTTTAAAAACCTTAAACTACATTTTATCGCTAATACTTTTCAGTATGGGTGTAAAACATTCAATCAAATTATGTACGATTCATTATTTATATTGATAATACCTTGCTTAGGAGTTATTCGTATATTAAGCAATTTTTTTGTCGAGGTTTAGTAAATTCAATTAACTCCTTTGCTTAAAAGTCTTTTCTAGTTTTTCTTTTTGATTACTTAGATTTTTTATACAAAATACATAAAAAAATGAAGGAATAGTTAAAACCGTAAATAAAATAAAATAAATAAATAAGTGGACTGAAGCATTCAAATTGTGGAGAGTGCTTCAAATATTTTTTTTCTATAAATTGCAACATTGAAATAATTATAATATTTTTTTAAATATACAGCTGTAGGAATGCGTTGAAGAAAAAAGAAAAAATCATAACACATATTAGGCTAAGACAAGGTTATGGAAGTAATGAACTAATTAATAAGTTCTGAAATAATGAAACAAAAGAATAAATTATGAAGAAGTAAATCGAACAATTTAAAAAAGGATGCTATCAGGGAATAAAGTTAGTTAGCTTTAGTCAAAGTTCAGGATATGAAACAAGTGAATAGGACACTGATGAAGTTGTTAATTATTACCAAAAAATGTACAGTTGCCAAGACTGCGTACTAATTGTTAAAGGTAAAAAATGTAAACTTTATAATTAATTATATTCTTGTTAATCCTACAGCATTGTCAGTTAGAGAAACTGAGAATCCTTCTCAGAGAAAAAAATTGTACATGCAACAATAAGATATGGTAAAAAAAGTAAATTCTTTAGACTTATGATGTTTTGGTTTGAAATATATCAATTTTAAACTAATGAACTTACCCCAATCATAAAATAACTACTTGAATGGCTCCTTATTGATTGATAAGTTACATTTTTTCAAATATCAATGACAGTTTGCTTATTACAATACGAAAAAAAGGAAAAGATTAAGGTTCATTAAGAATTTAAGACCAATCACTCTTCAAAATACTTTATGGAATGGTTTTCCATATGGAATTGTGAAAAAACTCAAGAAAACCTTGCAGGATACAGTGCATATTTTTGTTGAAAACATAGTTCAACATACAAGATATTAGAAGAAAACATTAAACCATTATAAATATATAGCTAAAATATGACATTAAAAAGTAGACTTAATTAATTAACTTCTACTATTATTATCGAACAGTAACTTCCATATACTGTACAATGTACATCATCTCAAATTTAATTATCCAAAAAAAGGATGATTAGAAAAGTATTAAAGAACCTTTAGATCTGTAATACACATATCGAGATTTCTCATACACTTAAACAATAAATTACAGGGTGTCCACGATAAATTGGAACTACTTTAAACTTCATCCAGATCCATAATGTGGATATTCGGGGTTAAATCATACTAATATAAAAGGTTGCGGGGAACAATACACTATAACTTCCACCACAATTGTTTTGACAACAAACAAAAGTCATCATGGAACAAGCAAGGAGAGACGCCATCCTCGAATTGGCTCGCGCGGGACACAAGCCCTCTGCTATCTACAAGCTTCTTAACTACCCCAAGACCACGGTGTACCGGGTCTTTAATGCCTGGGAGGCTTAGGGGAAGGTCTGCTGCAATCCCCACAACGTGAAAAGTGACCGAATCCGCACTCCCCTCTTCCTTGAAGGCCTCCGGAAGTCTATCAAGGCTTCGCCGGGGACTTCCTTGTCCAGGTTGCCCAAGAACCGTGGAGTGAGCAAGCAGCTGGTCTCCAAGGCTGTGAATGAGAACCTCGGGTACAGGTCATACCGAATGGCCAAACAACATATCCTCACGGCATCCATGAAGGCCACCAGGCTCACCAACGGTAAGCGTCTCCAGAATGACCTGAAGAGCCATGGAGGAAGAATCATCTTCTTCTCCTACGAGAAGAACTGGACTGTCGACAGAAGCTATAACGTCCAGAATGACAGGTGGCTTGCCAAGGAGAGAGAAAAGGCCCCTGCGGTCTTCACCACAAAGTTCCCGGCCTCCGTGATGACCCTGGGTGTCATTTGCAGCGCCGGTGAGGTGATGCCTCCTTTCTTCTTCAATCCCAAGGAAAGGGTTAACGCGATAAGGTACTGCGAAGTCATGGAGGAGTTCGTCATCCCCTGGATGAACGATACGGCCGCTGGGAGGGAGTTCATATTCCAACAAGACTCAGCGCCTGCACACATCGCCATGAGGACCACTAACCTCTTCAACTCCCACGACATCACTTTCTGGGATCGCAACACCTGGCCCTTCAACTCACCCGACCTCAATCCGTGTGATTACTACTGGTAGGGGAAGTTGGAGAGGGAGGTGTGCAAGGTCAGCCACAAGGGCATAGCGGCCCTGAAGGGCTCCATTACGATGGAGTGGAATGCTGTCGATTCCGCAGAAGTCATCAGGGCATGCAAATCTTTTAGGGGCAGGATGGAGAAGATGGTGGCTGCTGAGGGAGGACATGTTGAATAAATTTATTGTTTAATATCATGTCTAACTTTTTCATATGAACAAATACACTCCAAATTCCTTTTTTATCAAGCAGGTTGAATTTTAAGATAGTTCCAATTTATCGTGGACACCCTGTAGTCCCAATATTAAACTATGTATTTACGCGAAAAAACACATATTTTCCTTTGTAAACATTCCCCACTTTCCTGCATAATTTCAATACCAGCTTCTTGAATCAGTTCTTGCTCGTGGTCAGTTTCTTCATACCTGATCAAAGAATTGTCCCCATATGGAGACACTATTATAGGGCACACAAGTCGACATGTTCAACTTGGGACTATATATCTATGAATATAACAAGAAAGGATAATGCAAAAGATTTGGAAGGAAAGGAGAAATGAAGATTTTTATTTTTCCATCTATTTTTGTTTCATAAGAAAGAAAGGGATTGTTACAATAAATTTTGCCACTTTTTCTTAAAAAATTCACAAAAACCGAACAAATTATTATTGCTTAGAATCTCTAGTTTAATTTACATGGATATTAAATAACAGATAGTGCATCAATGAAGCCGATATAGCCACACAAATATGACAAAGGGTGGAATTGTATTATATGAAATAATTTATATTTTTGTTGGTATGACTATGTTCTTATCCGGCTAATTTGAAATGAAGTTCTTAATTAATAATAGTGCTCAATTCTTTGACAGGATGTTGATAAGTTTTATTAATATTGTGATGAGTTCTCCGATTTCATTTTCATATGTTAGCAATATCTCTGAGATCCGACTTTCAGAACATGGAAATGAAACATTTCGCGATGTGGATGTGGAAGAAGAACAAAGAATTACAATTTTCTTCAAAAATGGATGTTCTTGTTTTCTGGGACCTTTTGGTACTTTTGGAAATAAAAATCCTTGGTTTAATTAGTTTAGCTACGAAAACGTTTCTTATCGTCGAGATCAATGCATACAAATATCTTCTATTTCTCCAATTGAGTCATAAAGTCTATGTATTAGGACATTTTGCTGCCCTTGATAAGGAATATCAAAGGATCAAATTCCAAATTAGTGGACGGGGAGTTTGTTTGACGACTTTTTCTATCTTTCGACTCTGTGAAGATCTATAGTTCAGAGATTATATATACTTATTCTCTAAGGAATGGGTTCAAACATAGTCATCATAAATTGACTGGAAATACAAGACATAAATGAAAAAAGAGAAGGTATAAAACTTTTTCTGGAGAACCTAATGAAGGATCATGGTATTTTTGGGCCATGAAGTCTTGCATTTCATTATGATCTCAAAGTCATACGTTTTCCAAGTCATTGGAATAGAGAAGTTGTATATAATAAATATAAACAAATATGTTGAGATCAAGGATACGATGAATATTGTAATAGACACACTTTCATTCGTCATTGGAAATCTGTGCGTCTCGAGTTGGACATAATGGGAAGGCGCAGCGATATTTGATATATATTTTATGATCATTTTCTAGAATTGGCCTAATTGTTCAGATAATCTCTACAAACTAACCCTTTGGTTGATTAGACATTGAATATTAATGAAAGTATTAAGGAGAATTTGCACTATGTCCAAACTGAGCATTGAGATTAAAATTTGAGGGTTGACTACGCCAACTATGGACTCTTTTGAAGCTAAATCAATTTGTTACAGGCCAACAAAATTGGGAATAAACTCATTTTATTTCTCTTTATAAAGGTAATCTTTTTGCTATTGAGAATGAAGGATTATGAACGTCGAAAATATATATGTTTGATGAGGCTGAACAGGTCTAAATAATCTTATTCTAGAATATTTATAGGAAACATATAAGAAAGGGTCAAATTATGTAAATCTCTCTCATAGCATGAACTACAGAGTATAAGTTCAATTCTGCACCTTGAAATTCAATATGATAATTGTGGGGAAGAAAGTTTTAATAGGTTTTTCAATTTTTCCACTTTGATTTTCCATTAGTGAGGCCAGAATATAAATTACATTTTAATGACATTTGTGGCATACATGGTTATTTGTAATGCATTTGATGAAATTTCTATTTGCTTTCTTGCTGAAAATCCTTCAATGTTTTTACCAGACCACAGCTTCGGTGTCATTTCAAAATCATATTATAATCAGAAAAAAAACTGATTGTGTTGAAGATTTAGTGGGAGAAGTCGAAAATGTATCTAATTAATTTTGTGTGATATCTTCCCAGAAGAGCGGATGCCCACTAATTCAGTGGTATATTTGGAAGACAATTATTTCCGCCCTCTAAAAGGAATAAAAAATTATCACACATCTACCTTCATATCTGTTTTTCCTGTAGTTTTAAATGTTAAAAAATGGTACACTAGATATTTCTATAAATTTATTAAAACCTGGAATTCCGTACTCTTCTATCTATTCCTGAAAAATATTTTTGCGACAAAAAATAAATTACCTGAGGAAAAAAGAGAATATCTAATGAAGAATGTCGTTCCTTTGGTTTATTTTAATGAAAAAAAGAAGCTTTTGCTAAAGTCTATAAAAAATCAAACTATCTGACATAAAATTAGTTAATATTCCTTCTTCTCAAGTTAACGATTTTGTGTGTCCATCTACTTCAAACCATAACAATTTCGTTCACTTTTTCTCGTACAACATCTATCAATTTAACCGAAGATAGTCAATCAATTTTATTTTTACCAACGAATTATTCGGTAAAAGATACTTCCTCGTCATCTTTGAGTAACTTTTTAGAAGGTATAAATTGTCATTTTCGTAGCTTCATTTTTGAAAAATTTAATCTACTTATTTTCTATTATAAGGCACACAATATAACTTTGATACGGATTTCACTACATTTTTTGATCCGAATCAACAAGTTCCAAATGAACTATTAGAAAAAAATGTGTTTAAATCCCGAGGAATAAAAAAATAAATAGCTTTTTATGTGATGGATGTAACTTGCACAGTAAATATTTGAAAAAGGAAATAATAAAAAAGTAGATATTGCACACATTGCATAAAAAAACACATAGCAAGAAATTTTTCAAGAAATTTATATCTACAAAATACAATTCATAATCTATACAAGAAATATAAAGATTATTATTGGTTGAGTGTTTTTTGTTGACTACCTCCTGCATTCATAATAATTGTTATGGATAAGAACACATTATAAAGTGTATGTTGGGATATTTATGTTATACTTGTATGAACAATTTTAGTTGTTAATAAACCAAATATTGATTTTAGTTTATTATTCAATTTATGAATAATTTTGTTTTATTATTGATATATCATCCATATTGCGATGTAAATAAATAATTTTATTCCGTATTTTAGTCTAGATCAATTTATTTATATACATAAAAAGTTGGAAAAATTTGAATTAATAATTTCCTTATTTCTTGTATTCAATTCCATAATATTAAGTTTTGTAAATAGTAACCCAACATGACTACTATTTACTTTTAAAATTGAGCCGAAATACTTTACTAACTAATTGATAATAATAAAATAGTTATCTTTTTCAATAAAACAGCTAAATCAAATTGATAGGGAATATAATAGTGTATAATAATAAATATCGTATTGTCTAAACTAAAGGTACCTCTGAATCAATAAAATTGATAATATTTTCCTTTAAAATTATAAGACTATCTACTTGTAATATTCACAATCCTTCGGCAATGTGATCCTCCCATTTAAGTAATATATACTTCAATTATATGATACAAATTTAATTAACAATTTGGAAGTGCTAGTTCAGTAAATTTGTATTTCAAAAAAGTAACAGAATAAACTAAACTAAATGTCCATTATTCATTTGTAAGATATGTAGAGGGGAAAAAATCATTTTGTGATTTTCCAAATTTGCTAGTAGGCGAAATTTATACTTAATTACGATCCCGTTATTTAAGTTAAAAAGTAATTCATCAAACATTACAAAACCAATTTTTCAACTATCAATTTATAAATAACCAATTGAAGACTAAAATTATTTAAGAATTGAACTTGGAAAGCTAAATTGTATTTTAGAATTAAGTAATGGCTATACATAAATACAATAGAGTCTTTTGAAAAACTACACATTTTAAATTATCATGTTTGTAAATTCAATCATGTGTCAAAACCATAGTCGGTGTCGATGCCATTTTTGGTGGGATCAGAGTCGGGACTCAAAAAATTTATACCAACTCCGATTCTGGCTACAAAGATTATATTAATTTATTTACACAAAATTTATTCATAATGTAATGCTTATATTAAGTATCCATAAAGTTATTTTCTAAATAGTTATAAATTATAGGTATTAAGTCCTTTTAAATTACAAAACTAATGAAGCTAACTAATTTATAGGTTTATTTCCCAAATTTTCAACGTTTGTTATAGTTCATTCAATCACAATTTCCAAACACTTTTAAAGTATTAATTATTATGTTAGGTAGAGCATAGCCACAAGCCGCAATAGTTCATTAATTAGACTTGTGAATAGTCAATTTGCATCAGAGAGAGGGTTGACATTGGAGTGAGATTTTGTGTGTACTATCGTTCCTCGGGTACAAGTACATCAATTGTTTTCCAAAACTTATGAATGTATTAGCAATAGATAGATTTTGATCCTTTTCATTTCTTGTTCATCTAGTTAAATATCTTATACTCCAAAAATTTTCTTTATACATAGTACAATTATTTACTACATATGTATAAATAATAACTTAAATTTATATTTAAAGTTTATAGACTCAAATAGATCAATAGTACTTATATTAGCTATAAAACATATTATTAAAAATCAATAATGTGTATTAGAGTCGTGGAGTCGGTGACATTTAAAATAATGGAGTCGGGCATTTTCTTTACACACTCTGCAGCTCCGGTCAAAACACTTTGATTAATGGGAATTTCGTGATTATTACAATATTTGTCAGAGATAAAATAAAAATATTTGTATGTCATAATCCTGGAAGAAAGGATATATAACATTAGATATTTTCATCTTGTATTACTGGATATTATTTTAAGTCAAAATCATAGGATCCTGGAAGACACAGTAGTATACAAATATTATGAGCCTAAATAATTAAGGCGTCTTAAAAACTAATTTCACTCAAATAAACACTCTTTGAGTCCTTGTCGAAAGCTGAATAGAATTCAGCAGAAGCGGGGGAAAGTCCTTATAATTTTAGTCCAAGCCCGTAAATATTTTGATCATATTTTTTTTGAAAAATTTTATAGTCCATAATTATTTTATAGGTTGCATAGAGTTTAGGGGACTTTTCTTGAGTTCAGTATATACTAGCTTTCGAGTTGTTGGTCTAAGCTATAGAGTCCAAGTCAAGTCTCGAGTCTTTGATTGTGAGATCGAGTCGGGTCGCAAATCTTCAAAAAATATGGACTCAAGTCTAACTCGAGTCCCGGGTGTACCTTTGGTATTCAATTAATTCACAACATAATAAATTATACGTTGGATTTGAGTTTCGGTCAAGATGGAGTTTTTTCTTTTCTTATTATTTCTAACACTTTTTTATTCCTCTCACTTAAAGCAGCGCCTACTATTAAATATGGGAGTACCAATAGCTTAATTTTTATTCTATGGCATGTATTCATAATAATTGGCCTTAAATATCAGATAGTACAGTAGAGTAATTGAAATATTTCCCCAATATAAATTGTAGAGCAATAAACTGTGAATATAAAACTGCCCTTGGTTTATTTTTAGGAGCGGGGGAAATTGTATTATCTTTTCTTGTGTTCATCACATATTTATCTTATTGAAATATATGTAATAGATAAGAAGATGTAAATTATGTCTTTCATTTAAAAAAGAAATGTGGAAGCTTATAGTGGGAAACACTATGTTTTCAATTGTTTTGAGTAACTTTCTCTTTCTCGTTTGCTGTCGCAGTGTCATAAAATTTCCTTGCTTATTTTTAGTATTAACACTATATGTATTTTATCTCTATGACTGAGGCGTACAACGGTAGCCTCAAAATTATAATATCGTTGATATTATTTTATATAATACACGTAACCTCATCAAAAACTGATGAGTACAAATCTATTTCCCAAAATTTTCATAAATAAATAAATTTTAACCAGCATTTATATTAAAAACAAAGATTTAATGTTTTTTCTAAAAGAATACAAAACTACATCTTGTCAAGACCCCAAACCCACTTTGTTATTATTATTTTAAAATACAATTTTTTTTTCTGAATGTCTTACATGTATTTATAGCATTTTAATTTATATTTGCGAGTGCAAAATGGGTGGAATAGTTAAATCAAATGATACAAAATTTAAATGACGCAATTATTTTAATAATTCAACTGTATATTATAATTTAACTAGTGTTAGATTTTGTTTTTGTGGATTCTGTTGGCCCTGATTTTGACATTGAGAGTTATAAAAAGTAAATTCACTATCAGAGGGTTAAAGAAACAAAAATGTATTTAATAATTTCAAGAAAATATAAGAATGTAGAACAGATCTGTATTTCAAAATGTGTTATGCATGTAACCATATCGTTGTTGAACCATCAAATGATTCGTCAGATTAATTCTAGTAGCATGTATATTTCTACGTGCTACACATGTTTATGTCTCATGGTTCATGCATAATTATATTTGTTTGTTCTGCATATATATCTTCTACAAATAGCGATGGCTATAAAGAAAAATATTAATTTTTTGCAATTGACATATTTTCAAATGATATTATATTCGTATAATAAATTTTGTAGATTAATATTAGTATCGTGGTGTGTACTTACATACTAATGTGCATAAAAACTAGGTTGAAGCTCATGCCTTAACTATTACTAAAGAAGTTTAACCTTTTTTGGGAGTGTGTATGGACCTAATAAACACATCTATGCAAATTTATTGAAATATTTGCATGTTTACTTAGAGTCAAACCTGATGCAATTTAGGAGAAAGTGTCAAAAATTATCAAAATCGAATTATTGAAATCTGCCCATAAAATATACCATATGTTAAGTAAAAAGCTGTATAAAATATTACTAACTATGGATTTTCCATCTTTACAAAAAGTTTAACTTCATTCTTGAGGTGATTTGTGATATCTATGTCAAAAATTCTGAAATGTAAAGGGTTTCAGGATGAATAAGCTACAGTGTGTATTACTTGCATTTTATATTCCAGTTACTAAGGACTCCTCTGCAGTCCAAAAAGCGCCAGGGCCAGAATAATCATCATATTATCTGACGAGAAAACCTGGAAAGTTGATCCAATCAGGAACAGGTGTAATAACAGATTCCTTGCATTAAACAATGACGATTACTTGAGAATATTTCTTACAAACACCAAGAAAACAACCAACGTAATTTCATTGAGCTTTGTGGCTTTTTGGGGTAATGTGGCTCCTTTCTTTTGGCTCCAAACATGGCACTACCTCCAGCGACTGACTACATGGACATCCTGATGACAAAGTTCATCCCATGGATAAAGGTAACAAGAATAACATAGAGTTATCTCCCTGGAAGATGGGTTCACATATAGCCCAGACTTTAACTGTTTGGACTTTGCCTTCTGACTGCACATTGAATCTAAGGCCTTTAAAATTCGTCACCTAATATTGACGCATTCAGTCCTCAGTTGACGAGTGCCGGAGCACCATGGAATTAAACGTCATAAATAAGTGCTCTCATTCATTCAGGGGGAGGCTAACAACCGTCATCGATGATCAGGGAGATTGCACTAAGCAAATTAGTGATTTCAATCTATAAATATAAAGTTTTAAAAAATGTTTCATTCAATTCAGACCATTAGTGGACACTTAGACGAATGCTATTTTTGCCGAAAGACCACATTGCCTAAGGACCACTCTTCCAAAAAAAAAAAAAAAAAATTAACAAATATGTATGATGATGATTGATGCTGTAAACTATGCAATTACTACTAATGATTCCCATTCATGTTGAACATGGGTTTAATAATTTGACAGAAATTGCCATGATTCATCAATAATTAATGCATTTAATTTTGAAGATGCTTCTACAGTTTTTCTCTAACCACTATTTGAACCGTCGTAATACAAATCAATCGCCCAACCAACAAACAAATTTTAAAGAGAAAATTGTTTAAAGAAAAGATGGAGCCCAAGGATCAATCAAGTAGTGTTGATTGGGATTTAATGAACAATTTAAATGAATTATTCATTACGATCGAATGTGTAGAGATATTATGGACCTGGTCAAATCCTGATCGACACTTCTCAATCCCGATGTTGTCCTAACTCTATAATTCTTAAGATGTGTTTGTGATTTGAGTAGAATCAAACTTATACAAAGAAAAGATCACAAATTTTTCTGGAACTTTTGAATAGTACGGTTAAAAAAAAAATACATCCTCAGTGGGCGCCAGGCCTTCCACTACTGCCTGAAAGCTATAATTGCCGCATAGGCCTCTTCATTATTGATTAAAAAAGCTCAGACAAAAATCTATTTATAGTATTATTTTTTTTGAAATTATATTGTTAATCAATATATTATACCGTGTTGAAGTTTTTTAATTCAAAGTGTTCAGATTTTAATGAACCACTCGGTATATTATATATATAGGTATATCTTACGGCCAAGTTACTTTCTTAAAATTTACAAAGTTGTGGTCTCCAATTTTCAGGTAAAAAGTAGGACACAAATATCAAATTTTGGATCTATTACTCAATCCAATGTGAGTTCTTATGGCCTTCAAGATAAAGAAAACAAAAATTTCAATGTATTTTTTATACGTGAAATATCTAAAACCAAAGTAATGATAAAAAAATATAACAACATCATTGAAAAGTTATTAAAGTTCTATTATTTTTGTTTTGTTTTTGTTATGAAGAAAATATTGAACTGACTTCAGTTTGAGACCTTCAATATTAGTCAACATAAGTGTTAAAAAATCTAAATATTGAGCAATGATGTATCTTTTTTTTAATTTAAAAGTTATGGAATGAAGAGTAGTTTGAGAAGATCTTTTTAAAAATGATCGTAATTTAACTTTACATACACACATTTCACTTGAGTTTTTCGATGTTTTTGAAACCCTTGATAATGATCACTAATTACTTACTATAAATGATATCATTTTATAGTTAGATCTTTAAATTTGTGATAAAGGTGCAGTTTACTTAATTTAATGAATAGATATAGAAGTAAAAATGCCCTTTGTAATTAATAATTGATTTACATTGTGCTATATGGAGATTATCATTCATTTTTGCTATGCAGCACCAACAAAAGTCAATAAAGACAAATAAATTTATAAGTAAAATAATAATAAATTTGATTCTTAAATTTCATCAATTTTACATTGACTGAAAAGTGAAAAGATCAAAACATACTGCTCTCAAGGATATAAGAAAAATATAATCTAAAGATGAAATCAAATCATTCTGCAGTATATTTGAAAAATTACATATACACTTGAGTGGCGTGGACCCTGTATTACGAACTGCTTTTTAATTAATGGAATACATAACATTTATCATCGAGAGTATCAATACTCGATAACTATGTCGAAAAGAAAACAAAAAGATAATTGAATGGGATACGACATGAGTATTAATGTACATATTATTATGTCAATACTGATTCATGTAAATGTATATGCTTAGAAATGTAGTTATCCTAATATTTATCTGTCCCTATTTATATTAAAACTTGTGTTACTTCCTGCGTGGAGTATACCTATATATTAAAGCGAACCGAAATGACAAGCTTATAATTTGTAGATATAACATGATAATTTATATTTTGCATTTTATGTATTGAAACAAGAAAATAACTTTAATCCTCCGAAAAAAAGTTATGTCATGGATGCAATTTGATTTGAAAATCTGTAAAATCTTGAAAGAATAATCAGTATAAGTTTAAATACTTTAACGCAACAAATCCTCTGACTTAATATGAAAATCATTAAAAAGGTTGGCAGTGATATATTTTCAATCTACCTTTAAATATAAAAAATTTAGGACCTAATGAGAGGCTGTCATTGAGGCTGATGGTGGTCAGATTAGTAATTAATGTACATTGTTATAATAAAAAATATCATCAAATAAAATTTTCTATGTAAAACATCACCCTGAGGAATTATGAGTCTTTTAATAACTACTTAGAGACAGGCCTCATTACTTTTTCAAAGCCCAGTAATTATAAAAAATATATATTATTATATATCAGCACTCTTTATTTAGTTGGACACCCTACTCTCTATTTCAAGGAACATAATGAGACGGCGGGTAAGATACTAGTCCGAGATGACATCAGCTTATAAATTCTTGCACATCAGAGATATCTCTGGTTCTATTATTCCGAAGAGAAGATTATCTTGATGTTTAAGCCGACCAATTGTAAGATTTAGTAAATTTCCTAGAAATTTCAGTGTCCCCAATGTTCAATGACCAATCTATGATTGTGATAAAGTAATTCAGTATGTAGATATATATATATCAAATTGACAATTACATGTACAGCTCCCATTTTGAGCTATAACACTAGTACAATCTTTGATTAAAGTAAAGATTTCAATATATTTTCATGGCATTTCGATGAAGAAATGGACTGCATTTTAGGGTGGATCATATTTTTTAAATGTTCAAAATATGAAGAACTTAGGGTCTCGAAATGTTCTTTTAATTCTGTATATATGATTTTCTAACTTTAAACTTTTTTGCAAGACATTATAAGTTGCTCAACGACTCTAAAGTTTTGAAATTTTATACTCTTTTAGAGAAAAATCTGTTTTTGTTTCGATAATATCAATTAAGTACATATTATATATTTTTATAAGAATTACGTATCTACGTTTCTAAAAGCACGAGAAGTGTAATGATATGAATTGTATCTTTTTACCTATCCATCAGTTCTTTAGTGTATAACAGCCGAACTATTGAATTGATACATACCAAAATTTGCAACTTTATCCGTAGTAATACCGTGATTTCTTCCAAATGCATTGAAATCTACTTATTAAAGTTGGAACAATTGTGATTGAATGTTGCCAAGCTTGTTTAACTTTTTCTAATTTCTCGATGTCGGAATACAACGGTGAAAGTTCCATTAACAAACCTATTATAAGTGGTGTTCTATTTATGGTTATTCAAGGCAAAAAAGTCTCAAAGTGAAATCATCTTGACATAAAAACGGCAGAAGGCGAAAATGTCACATGGCAATGTGTAACGAGGTGAAATTGCAAATACGCAGACACGTAATAATAATAACATTATTACTGAACTATATTGTGATCAACCGACTAAACCTTTTTATTAGGTGCATTGAACGAAAAATGGAAACATGATCTCATTATTTTTGATTTTTAGATGGACTTCAATCATTTCCATTTGGTTGAAAAGTATTTTCCTTTGAGAAAAATTCCTCTTGATACTAAAAAAAATATTTAGAACATATACATAAAAATTTTAATGTACAAGTGTATATTTATGAAATTCATTTACAAAGGTAAAAATATTTTTCTACCCACACCTGATGTTATTGTGAAATGAAAATTTTTGTCGAGGAAGGCATTAGATCATTTTTTTTTACCTCAAGATTACTTTATTATATATATTATTATTATTATTTTTTTTTTAACAATTGGAAAAACCAATAATTCAAGAAAATGTTGATAAAGAGCTACTTAATTGACTATCAATCAATTTATTAGTTTCTTTATAAACAAAAATTTGTCCTACTTATGTCTAATAAATTACAAAAATTAAAATCTGCGTAGATACAGATATATTCCAAAATAGGAACGTACATTGTACATATATTAATGAACATTAGCCCAGATACCTAAAAGAATGTAACATAGGTATAAATCATACGTCAAAAGAGATTTATGTCTAAGAAATTGTAACAATGGTTAATATTAATGCACATTTTATACCAATGTGCGTTCATAAATCTAAAATAACGACCACATACTTTATAGTACGAACAATCATACTTTTGATTGAAATATAAACTAGTAAATCGATATAAAAAAATTTAAGTTTAGCATAAGAACACATGAAAATGTTTTCAGGATTTTCAGACAAGTAAGAAAGAGGAGTGTGGGGCTAGTTCCCACAATTCAAAACGATATGCAATTTTTGGCACACATTTTATAACAGAGATAGTAATACTTTAACTGAATATCAATTTCATGCTGAACAAATCCGTGAATATTCCATGGAAGTGGTAGAGAACAACTCGTTGAAACTTGTAAAAAGTTGAAGTACGCAAGTTTACTCTGAGTACAACTAACGCCTAAGAAAGGAAATTCAAATTCGTAATAATTGTACTGTTTTATCTTAAAGTAACTTTTCTTTAGCCAATTAAAACATATCACACGAAACAGAATTAAGAGGCCAATCTCCATATTTTATATTTTTTTAAGCCCACGTGAAGAATGTGTGAAAGACTATAATTATTTATAATCTTAGATCGGAAGTTCCCAACATGTGGGTTCCAACCCCAACTGGGGTTGGCAAAAACCTTCTAAAAAGTTGATGTAGATACGGAATGCTATTGTATTGTATTCTCGAGTTAATATCAATATTTTCTTTTTATAATGGTCAACTAAAGTGACAACGTAATGAAATGAAACAAAATTTGGACGCTAAACCTCTTAATTTTACTGACACGGGTGTCCGGTAATTAAAGCACAAAGCTAATGGTGTAAAAAAATAATAACAGGCCTTATTTTTGTAACAAGTACCAATAGTTAAATATGGTAGCCATTGAGCATCATATTTGGTGGCTTTTAGAATCGCAAAAGCCAAGAAACCTCACATCTTTGCTGAAGAACTGCTGATGCCAGCAAACAAAGACATGTGCAAGTTATGCTCGGAAGAGATTATAACAATCCATGCAATATATAGTCCAAACAAAAATTGAACCAAATTTTTTCCACCATTATTGTGCCCAACGGGTTAAAATTCGAGTGTCGTTATTATTGGGGATCTCAATCTTACTTGAAATTAAGTTATACTATATTTTTCAATGGTGGCTTACTTAATTTGAAGAACCTTTTTGACCTCAAAAATTTAGTAATTTAACTCTGTCCTTTTGATATTGATCTTTTTGGGGCTAAAATAATCAAGAAATCAGCTATAGAAAGAAAAATTATTCAAAAGAGACAATCACGAGTAAACTGAAATATACTTTTATTTCATCCGACTTTGAAAACCACTTAATTGATTTTGAGACTCTCCTGCCTTATATCTCAGATCACTCTCCAATACTTAGCAAGTTCAAATAAGAAAAACTAAGTTTCGCCCAAATTGGAAATTAAATATTTGGCTTATAGGTTATTCTTCCACTATACAAGCTATTTAAGACTTGATATGTCAATGCAAGACTACTAGATAACTATTTTTTTTTTCCATGTGAGACTTGAAGACAAATCGAAGAATTACTAAAAAAAATTATTTACGTAAAAGATACTATTGCCCCGGCAGATCGAAGGAAATGACTGAGTAATCGCTAGGATATCAAAAACCTTCAGATAACGGCGCTGATATAAACCAAGAGTTGAACGATATTTTATGTTACGAATATATAATATATAGAAAGAGAGATTAGCTCGAAATCAGACCTTATAGAATATACAAAGCTCCCTAACTTTTTCTGTAACGGAAAAAATATTCAGAGCTTTCGAAATATTTCAATATTCAGATTAAAAAATGTATTATTATGAATCAATACCTCACTTAAGAAAAAAGATTTGAGATGTAGGTCAATGAACTGCAGAGATATTACACATACATTGGTTCAAAATCAGAGGGTTTGCTTAACTTTATAACTAGTACATCTCTAAATATCATTAAATGTGAGATTTAATTGTATTATTATGATAATATTAACTATTTAAATTTTATATAACCTACCCCTGTAATCTTATTAAAAGTTTCAAATTTCCCAATAATTGGTTATTTGACATACTTATTTTTATTCTAATCGGATAAAAAGATTAAAAAATAAATAAATTTTCCATGAAATGACCCATATATTTATGGATTAATGGATTTCTATTCAAAAGAATAAAGATATTGCGTTGAAGTAGCAAATAGCTTTCGGTGCTTATTGGTTTGAAAGTTTGAATTAGATAGCCTTTTTCTTTTAAGTATTGGAACTTATATTACATATTACTCTACAAGGTGGTCCATAGAAATCTGAATATTAAGTAATTCAATAATTAATGATAGTTGAGTGATTGAAATTAATTCATATTTTAAAATATCAAAGCATAAACGATTATTCACAAAATAAAGCAAACCCAAGCTTTCTAGCTTACGTAATAGTCGAAAAAATGACACTTGAAAGTGATGAACGAATTTCCATTCGCACACTCCAAGCAGTTGGGCGTCTCCAGGAACAACGTCTACGCCTCAGCAAGTCCAAAATGTTGGAGAGAAAGATGCCTCTGTTAGAAAGGCCAAAATGGACCCAGAAGAGTGAAAAAAAATGGCCCAGGGTAATTCCCTCAATTACATGAGATCCAATGTAGGAGATCCGGGGTGCTATCACAAAAGTGCGTAGAAAGAGCCTTGTGAGGGTTGAAAGGCAACTTTTGACACCAACAATGAAAGAACCCCATCTCATCCGTTGGAAAACTCTATCGAATGAGTTTGGAATGATTCTTTTGAGTTCTTTTTTGACACTTTTGGCTCCCTTACCACCCTAATACTAACCCCCTTGACTACACCTTTTGGTTGTATGTCGAGGGGAAGGCCTGCAGTGTCTGTAAAACAAATACCGAGGCCTTCAAAGCCACTGTCAGCCGGTACTCCGGGTCAGACGACTATATTTGCAGAGTGTTTCATGCCTCCCAGCAAGCCATCATTGACGTTAGGGTGGATACACTAATGATTGAAAGATCTCAGACATATTTTTTTTAAAGTATTATTTTGTTTGAAATTATATAGTTAATTAATAAATTATATCTGTTCAAGTTAAAAAGTCAAAGTGTTCCGATTTTAATAAACCACTCGGTACTTATTCAAAATTAAGTTTTAATTTTAGCAAATAAGTGTATAAATATATAATGTGTCCATTGAGCCTAGTGGTATAATGTGCTATTTTTGTGTGTATATAATATACATAGGTATATGTAAGATAATAATAGAATGAAGAAATACAAATCTCTATGCTATTGGTGGACCGCATTCAAAGCAAAAGGATACGTCAAATATATATTGCTTAGATTACAGACGAAAGTTAAACGGCAATGTTCATCTCATACATACTGTATTCAATCATTACAATTTTCTTAATTTTATACATACAATTTTCAAAGTCTATTAATTTATTTCTTTAAAATATTTGTTTATTGAACTTTTTAACAAACTACATTTGAACTTTCTTTTGTTATTCAAAATATTTTGAAAGCTCACATAAACCATGTATGTCATAAAAAAAAGATTAAAAATACTAACCAATAACAATGAATATTTTTAGATTCCGACATAAAAAAATAAACTTGTATGAAAGTTATCTTACTTCACTACAACTTTTAATTTTGATAGTTTAATAGTCCATGACTTCATAATCCTATTTTTTTCATACATAAAGAAAATACAAAATAAATGATGATTTGTAAAGAAGTCCTTAGATTAACATGTTTTTAGAAGATAAAAACCGTTTACAGAATTTAGCCTATTGTTTATTGCAAAAAGAAACAAAAAAACAACATTTATTCTATTAATGCAATAAATTTATTACAATTTTAGAAGCTATCTCAATTGATAAAATGTATATAATTAGTTTTGAGGTGCTTAAAAAGATGCATCTTAGTTTGAATATCAAACTAAATAAAGTACTAATCTTCAAAATTTGAGAGAAGACTAGAACACGTTTGATGATAATACACAATTCAACACTATTAGGGATTGAAAGATATATAAGAGTTGCAACAAAAATAATAAATTGGTCAATTCTCAACATCTTCACTTTGAAGAGGATAACGAAGTGGAGAGATTTCAATTCATGAAAAACCCAAAAGAATCACACTTAGTTCTCCAAGTACTTCACAAACTCACAGTACTTTGAATACTCTTTACAAACAGTAGGTAAGATAAGAGAATAAGAAGTTTAAGCACGATTTTTCAATGTTTTTCATAATCACTGGCGATTTTAAGGGCAAAAAAATTGGTTTTGAAAAAAAAAAAAATATATATATATAGTATTTATTAGACATGGTTAAAAATTGTCTTTAAAATGGATCAACGATATCTAGAGAATGTATAATGTGGAGTAGAGATCTTGAGTCACAGCCTACGTATCGAGATGTAAAAAGTGTTGAAATTCTCGTGAGTGTAAAAACCACACCTGAAAGGATATGATAAACAAGAAGGTTACATTGAACAACTCTATATCTGCTGACATAAATTACTTGAATTTTATTGTTTAAATAAAATGTACCGGACAATGACACAGTGACCTTGACAACATACATAATGTTTGATTGAAGAACAACTTAGCTGCCATTTTTAACTTGCTCGTTTTTATGGAATGGGTAAAAGGAAGAATGAATTTTATTATAATTTGCAATTGTCATTGCTATTTTATTCTTAAATAGTGAAATCCCATTTTTACTAGATTCAATTTTTTCAAAGCCTGATTGAACATTCGTGTGTGTGCGCATAAAAGACGGAGAGTAACCTTGAGCATTTGTTGCAAAGTTTTACTGTTCTTTGTTCAATTCAAAGGCTTTCATATCTTTGATTTTCATACATTTATATATTTTTTTTTTCCTTGCATCCTTCAGGCAGAGTGATTAAGATTTTTTTTAAATCTTTGAATCTATGACCTACGTGAACATGAACATTGAACATTTGTAAAAAAGATGCATAATCGAGACTGGGTGCCAGTAATTTCATTTTGAGTGAAATAGGATTGTGAAGCAATATCATAAACAACGAGTATAAAAAAATTTACGTTATTAAATATGTACACAATTAAAACTCGACTCTCTAAGAACAAGGACGAATTTTTACTATTTGAACATATAATTCAGATTAATTTTTAGAATGGACTCATAATTTCTTTCTTATTTTCTTGAAATAATTTATAAATAAGCTTAGTTTTATTTAACACTTAAAGGAGTCAATAGGACGATTTTTAGTAATGAAAATCATGTGAATTTTTGTCATGTAAAAAAAAGTAAACCAAAAATCAACTAGCTAATTTTAAAAATGTTTTCGAGAAGAGCAGCTACAATAAGTTGCGACAAAAGAAGAGGGGGCAAATGAAATAAGCAAGGACATTGCCAAGAATGACGCCGACGTCGATCCTCAATTCTATTCTGAGTCCAACAAGGACTAACAATGTTCAATCATGTTTTGAATATATGTATTTGAATCCAGTAGGAAAGTAATTACACTACTCAGGAATTAAATAATAATGGCAAATGCGAAGGAAAAGAAAATTCAACATTGATCTTTATTTTCTTCGCAGAATTTATCCATTTTTACTATAGTCACTAATAGTTGTATATTAATGCATTATTACAGTTTTTTAAATGTTCCTTTAATTAGTCAGATAGAGTTGCCCAAAAAAAAGTATTATTAAACATGGTTCTAGGATGTTACGCCCCGGGCAGTTTCGCCCTCATACCGGGCCGTGCAGAATTATTTACCGATTTTTGTTCAGAACATATCTCGGACAATAATGACATTTGAATGACTTGAGAAACAATTTATTCATACATTTTTAGAATAATAAAATAGTTTGTGATCAAATTTAATCAATGTAGCCATCATTTGACTAAATGATACTGGTCAGGCGACGTCTGAGGCTGCCACATACTTGCTGGATGTAATCGGCGTCCATGGAGGCCCAGGCCTTGTTGACAGCAGCCTTTAAGGCATTTATGTTCTTGTGTCGTTTCTTGCAGGCCTTGGTCTCCACGTTCGCCTAGATAGGGAAGTCTAGTGGGTTCAGATCTGGGCTCTGATGGGGCCAGTAGTCCTTGGCCAAAAGTTCATGTTGTCCTTGAGCCACTCCTGAGCTTTCTTGGAAGCGTGGGCGGGTGCTCCATCTTGTTAAAAAACCCAAGGAGAGTTGCCGACTATGGATTTGATCCACGGAAGGACCTTGGACGCCAAAATCTTCACATAATCCACCACTGTTAATCTGAGACAGTGGGGAACCATACCGGCTTCATGGCCTTCCCGTTGGATCTCCAAACATCTCCAAAGCTCACAACACGGTCATTTTGCCTGTTGAAAACAGGATCGACCGTAAAAGTTTTCTCATCTGAAAAAAGGATGATGCGTCCAGATGAGCTTCTTGATATCATTCAAGATTTCTGGGCACGCTCAAGTCTGACTTCTCGCTGACGTTCAGTTAGCAGAGGGCGTTCAGTACGCCTCAGGGACTTTCCTCCAGCCCTTTTCAATGCCCTTGAAACAGTTGATGTCGACGTTCCCATCTTTCTGGCCATGTCGGCAATGGACCTGTTGGGAGTCCTCTTGAACACTGCCTTTACTTGCCTTGTTGAGACAGTGGGCTTCCTGCCAGCCCCAGGGGAATGCTTGAGATCACCCCAGCCTCCAAGCGCTTGGAAACGTTGTAAATTGTCTTCAACGAGGCCCCAACCTGTTCCTTAATGTTGTTATGAGGCACTCCCGCTCGGAGGAGGGCTGCAATTTCGATCCTCTTTGTTTCCTGATTGGACATAGTCTCACGTGTGGAAGTTGTTACGCTCTCGCAGGATGGATTTTTGTTTATTTTAACAGTAAAAATACGAAAAAATCAGATTGGTTGCCACAAAACCTCTTAAAAAGTATATTTACATCATCGGTAAATAATTTTGCACGGCCCGGTACATATATTATAGCATAAATGTATCTTCCACGTATAATCTAAAATTTAAAGTAAGTCTCCAACCAAATGAAGTCATTTGTCATGCATTTTTGCATTCAGTAGTGTAAAATGAGTTGGATTTAATTCAATTTTAATATATTTTAAAATAGAACATATCAAAAGGTTCGAATTAATTATAATAAGAAACAACAATTATTTCATATTAATTACTCAAATGCCCCTAATTTGATAATTAATTACAAAGGACTTCAAGTAAAGGAAGACTTTAAATTATATGTGGAAGATATATTTATGCTATAATATATGTATGAGGACGAAACTTCCGCACGGCAAAACTTCCCAGGCGAAACTGCACAGGGCGTAACTTCCGGTTAGGATTAAAATTATATTGTTAAAACTATTCATCTTTGAAGTAAATTTACAGAATGTATATTCTCATCCCTAAAAGGGACCATGAAAAAACCTACGCACAATGAGTTCAAGAAATAATTTCTTCTGGGAGGGTTGCCCACTGACCCCTGCCGTTCTATTAGAATATTAAGTATCTATCTTTAAATTCTTCAAGCAAAGATTAATGGAACTTGATTACAATGCAGCAATTAGAACCTCTAGGCAATTTTTGAACGTTGTAATCACCTTTATTATTAAGTGATAAAATATTTGATACTAACACTTGTTCATAGTTTTTGAGGTACTGTGCTCGACAGTTATTGGCTTAGGTATGTGGAAATATTTTAGCATAAATACTTAATCAGGAATACGTATTTATCTCCCACAAGTCATTGTTTATCCTAAATCAAATCAAAACAATGGCATCAAATTCCTAGAAAAAAAATATGGAAAATTTAGAATTTCTTTCAACACCACGTTATTTCTTGAAGTAAACTCAAATAGACAAGTTGTCAGAATAATTGAAGTTCTTCTGAATGCGTTTAGAAAAAATCTAGCCTAAAAATTAATAAGATAAGACTGCTCTCAAACCCGATTGGTTCGTTGTGTCTGGATGTGTCACTAAAATTAAAGGCTTTACCATTTCTGACAAATTTGTAGTTTTTGTCAATGAATGGCAGGGAGACGGCAAAACACAGGCTAACTGGATGTTACTAAATTATAGTACATATGTATCTACAAAAAAGTATATTAATCGAGAAATATTCTCAGACGGATTGTTTTTTTCAATATCCAAATTGTTCCCTTGGTATTAAACAAAGCTCATACGTTACCCCTCTTGTCTAAAAAAGCAACGAAGGAAGAAAATGTTTGTCTAAAAACCATTTAGCATCATAAATATCTCTCCAACTTCATAATACCGAAAATTCATTCATAGTAGTATAATTTCGATGGCCACCATCATTCCTAAATTTTATCGATAAGTATTTATTGAAATAATTCATAAACTTGGTTTTGAATCTTAAATACAGCTCTTTACATATTGTGTATGACTTCTTTTGATCTAGCCCTTATTCATAACATTAAAGTAGTAGGTCTGAGCACCTCCAACTTCCTACACATATCTGTTACTGTCTTGTCTATCGCCAAAAACAATCAGTTTCAAAAACCATTTTTTCCTTATTTGAATAAAGCCTTTTGACTCCTTTTTTAGACTTCGGGTAAAGTATATGACATTTTGTGAATATTGTACCTAATTTTTTCTTAAGTAAGTATACACATTTTTTCGTCATGTAAGTTATACATCTGTCATTAATATTTTATCGTAAGAAATTATAATTAGGAACGCAAAAATACTGAAACTTCTTCAGAGAGTATGAAAAAATAATTTGTATGAATTACCCGTGGTATGCTAAAATATAAGATAAGAAAACTATTTTAGTAGAGTTAGGTGTCAATTATTTCATTTTAGTTAATAAGTAAAAATATGGTCGATTAAAAGAGATCATTCTGGTAAAAAAATATAACTGAAAACGTGGAAAGATCACTTATAAATATTTAAAGGTTTAGTTGTGAAAAAAGTTGAGAAATTTTACATTTTTTGATTTGATTTTTAAACTATTTGTAAACAACACATTACGGAATTTTTTATTTTTTTATTTGATTTTTAAATTATTTGTATACAACACATTACGAAATTTTATCTTAAATTAAGAAATTGAATTTAATAAAATTATATTCTAAATTCTGCCTATTTCTCTGTTTGTTGCCGTATCACAGCAAAAAAAAGATTCAATCATATATTCCTAAATTTGATTGTAAGTTTTTTTACTAAGATAAATAATAAAAACATGCATTTGATACCCTTTTTTGAGAAAAAATACATATATAGCCAAATCTTGTAAATAAATAATAAATTTATCTGTTATAAAAAAACTTTAATGAACTTAAATAAAACTTATTTTTCTAAATGACCTCTGAGGGAATTTGATGCCTAGGGCGATGACAATATAAATAGATCTTTTACTATTAATATGTACTATCACAATGTAGCAAATTGTTTTAGATTTAAATTTCCATATATTTACTTTTCCACAAAATATGAAATAATTTATTACACTCTTCAGCCTAATTATTTACTATTTCAGCTTTCAATCTATACTTTGTTCCGGCAATTTATCTTAAATTAATTATCAACTCCTTTTAAGTTAATGCTTATAGTAATTTGTAAATAAATAATTAATTGGTTAAAGAAAATAAAATTCGAAAAGCCCTGTTTTATTTGTGAAAACCAATGTTTAGTTTATATTATCTATTATTTTGAAAAAAGTTTGATTCACAAAAGGATTTTACATCAATGATTTTGTCCTAGAGCTATCTATGATGAATGAAAAAAAGTGATGTATACTCTATTATCTCGATCATAAATAATTTTATGAAAAAAGAGCTCGTATATTTTTCATGAATTTACATTTATATAACATCAAGTTGACATTCATAATTCTTCCATTATATAAGTATTTTTATACAATTTATGGACTTGAAATTATGCTGTTCTTTTCCCTCCATTTTATAAATGATACAATGATTAATTATAATAATATTAAAATATCTTAAGATAATTTGTCAATATGGAACCAATTTATTGTTTATATGTTAGATATGTAACACATGGATTACTTCAAATAAGTGATTATTCTTCCTAGACGTGAAATATGCCTTCAAATTGTGATGTTGTGATTGTTACACTAATAAAACATGTATTCAATAAATTTGCATAAATTTCCAAACTAAAACATAGAAATTCATAATAAATGAAAATCAGCTATAACTATAAACTGAACACCTGATATTAATATTTATTTTAGGGATATCTGATTATTGTTTGTATAAATGGTAAATCTGTTGATAGCTCTAAATAAGTTGTTTTCTCTCTTAATTTTAAACATGAATATTTTGAAACAGAAAATATAGGGTGAAATGGAGAACTAAAAATACTTATTTTTAGAAAAAGTCTTATACAATCTTAAGGATTAAAAACAGAAGAGAAAATTAAACAAAAGCCCATCAATGTTAATAGTTGAGGTTAGGCGTAAACGGAAAACTGATGAAAATAGAATTAAGGTCGTTAAAGCTTTTGAGAGAAGTTGATATTTCAAATTTGTCGGAGCTCAAACAAAAACTAAATATCAATTGTGTACCTACAAAAATAAGGGTAGGATGGTTGAAGGATGAAGTTCAATTTCTGTACGTAAGAATATCAGATTAAGATATTTACACAACACAGAATTAGTTAAACGATAATTCTCTTTTCGAGAAGATAATTAATTATTGTTTTGATTTAATAACTATATTTTTATATATTTAATGATTGATAACTAATGTGAATTCATTTTAAGTTGTTCAGTTATTATACTTAATATAGTAATTCAAAAAGACTTGAAGTTTTAAATGTGGAATACTACCAATAAAATCTTGATTAATGAAATAATTTATTTGGTGGTTGCAGAGCGAATAAATACATTTGGCAAAACTCTAAATTTACTTGCTTTTTGAAGACTAAGTATGAGTGCTTTACCAAAAAAATACAATTATAAGAATAAACAGCTTCAGTTAAACCATTTCCAATCTAGATCAATTAATTTCTGATGAAAATATATATCATTTATTTCCAAGGAGTTAAAGCTAATAACTCAACTCTATAAAAAGTAAAGATATTACCCAGAAACTTTGGTAGCAGTTTTTAACTGCCACAAAATTTATCCTCCTTTTTATAAATAACTTTTAAAAATCTTATGTCGGCCAACTATATCATGTTTAAAACAACTGTTTTAAATTATGGAAGTATCAAATAGGATATAAAAATGAACATTCAATTACTTAATATGAAAAATTAACGGAGAAGGATAAATAATTTTTAGTTACATTACTTGAAGTCTACTCTGCTCAAAGAATAGAATATATGAATGACAAAATTTATGGTTACAACGATAATGGACCAAAAAACATTATTTTATGTTTCAATTCTATTGTTGTAAATTTTCAAGATGTTGTAGCAATGGTTCCTATAGTAAAAGTATCACCTTTTTTAATAAAAGCTTGATTCATGAAAGTTTTGGAACTAATGACAAAAATTGGTTGTGATGTTGCCGTTAAAATATCAGATGCACATTCTTTGAACGTAAAATTTTTTCGTAATGAACTCTGTGGCGGCATTTGGAAGGAATTCTCCATTAACCCATTTAAAGCTACTTCAAAAACATTTATAATGGTTGACACAATTATTGTACTCAAAACTATTTACAATAACTTATGAAACCGAAAATTATTATTGTAAGATGTTATCTAAAAGTAAATTACTTTACATTGAGTGAAAAATGTAATCATGAGTTGTTCCAATTAATGATTCATACCACTCATATGTAACAAATAGATATCATGAAGTAATTGTTGTAGTTGCTGTCACAATAAATTATCAAAATCAATTTTAAATGAAAGAAATATCAACCCAACTTCATTATGTGTCGTTTCTTCAGTTGGATTAGTGTCAATAATAACGATTTGTTAAAATAGGGAAACGATGGACTAATTTATGATTATCATTTTGAGTAATCAACACTTAAGTTCTTAATCCATAATATACATTCAAAATTCCTGAGGTTAAAGGTACATATTTAAGCAGATATCCTCTCTTTATATATATTTATGTACAAGGGACAACGATGCATCCTTGAAGATAAATTCTTCAAAAATGAACTGCAAACATATACTCATTTTGGAAAATCAAATCAGAAACACTTTTGATCAACTAGAAAAAGGAGTTCAAATCAATTTGACTATAGGTGAGATATGAATTACATAAGATGAAAACTGCTTCATCAAGAGACGCTCTTCTCCAATACAAGAAAAATATGATGAAAAACAAGGAACTTTCAATTTCATAACTACTATATTTTCTCAAAAAACGTCTTCTTTTGATATGATTTAATAAGAGGTCTTTTCTCCATATTCACTAATAAAGGCGATTTGCAATTAAAAGTTAGATCAAAAAATGGAACAACAGTTAATCTTGAATAAAAAATTAGCCCTTTCTTCGACAGAATTGAAACATATCTGATGATTAATTGCTTTTAGAGGACTCATTCAAGTTTCACCTCCAAAAAATGAAATTTTTCGACAAAATCTTTTACCAAACAGTCCACCACAATTCGATGATTGATTACTTAAATCACAAATGAGGGTTTTGAATAAAAGATTGGATAAATTTTTATCTCTGCGTTAATCATTCATCACTTTTTAACAAGAATTAGTTTTTCTGTTCGACAATTGTTATTGAAAATAACAATTAATTATTATTTATTTTAAAAGTTCTAATAATGAGGTTGGGTGGGTGTTTTCTATCCCTGGCAAGTATGGAGTAGGTAACAAATTTTATATTTCTATAGAGTTTATATGATTTTATAGTAAAAATTTGCAAGTAACTATATTAATATTTTGTTATAATTTAAATCAACCAGTTTGGGTGCTCCTACAGCATTTTGTATGCAAATAGAGACAGATTTGAGGCATTTGGTTCACCATGAAGTCTGAAAGACCAAAGCTTGGCTTGAGTCCAAGTTTATGTAATTTCTGGCCTGCATCCATGTGGCTCCAATCATCATCAGATCTGAATCCATTGTATTACAGCAAATGGAGCTTTTTGGAGAAGAAATCTTGTCGAACCTTCACAGGAATCTGGGATGACCTTAAGGCTTCCATCCTTGGAGTCTGGGACTAATAATACAATTTTATAATACTGTACCCAGATGCTTCGGTTCCGGGTCCACGCCCCGTCTTATCTATAGGGGATAGTCAACATTCACATCACTTTTTAGTGAACTATTCAGTTATTACAAGTGATATCTTAATTGTTATTTTCTTCAAAGTTCAAAATATTATTCATAGGGTGGGACTTAGACTCTTTAATAATTTTTTCTAGAACGATTTGTACCAATATTTTGAGCCGTGTACCGAAATTTTCTTCTTATAAAAAAACCTTATTTATTTACTTCCATATTATTTTCTCAACAAAATAACTTGGGAGAGGATTCATATCCATTTTTTTAGATACCATAATACGAGACAGGTCAAAAACGAAGGTGGAATGAATTAGTAAAAACTATAACAGTCTAAGACTGGTTTAGGATTTTCAAACTGAAACCCAGCATCATTATACAACTTTTTGCTCAAATTTAATGTCATTGCTAATGGTTCTATTGACCATGCAGCCCCATCTATAGGTAATATGTGAGAGCTCTGGGAACATTGACAAATAAGCCATTATGGAAATATATAGATTGAAATTTTTTATTGTTAACGAACATATATTATGTAAATATGAATATTTATGCATCACAAATATTTTATTGGTAGAGGAAAACATATTTACATCACGATTATCTAATAATACCAAATATTCACACATAAATCAAAAATATAAATATTTTTATTCATAAGCCAAGTAATTAAACGAATTAAACTAAAAGGATTGCAAAATTAATTGTTTGAACAATAATAGTTTGTGCAACAACAACTATTTATTTACCTTATCGTCTTACATACATGCAATAAAAAAATGTCCCTTCTCATTGCAAATACTATTAAATATTTTATTTTATTTATTTATCATTATCATTTAATCGACCAAATGCATAGAACTGTACAGTTGTTAATGATTATAAAAAATAAATTAGGTAATAAAGAATAGAGTTTTTTCAGGTAATTTAAAAAAGATACAAAGATTTAAAAGTTTTTAAAAGATGTAAAGACGTCCCCTTTACATAATATAAACATGAAATGCAATATAGTTTAATAGTCCATTAAGTCTATTATATATTTATCGATTGTTGTGTTGAGATCTACAGAAAGAGAGTTATTTTTGATATGCATGCAAAAAATGTCCTGAGGATCTTTGCTATTATAGCCTACACTTTTAAGTCATTTTCTCTTCTAATCGTATAAGCAATGAGCTAATCTCTTGCCAAACCTATAGGCCATAATACTCCCACCATAGATAGTAGTGGTCTCAATCGATTACAAAAATACAATAAATGGAATGAACAATCTACAGCTTATTAGCTAAAAAACCATTCATGTACCGAAACCATTTCTGTGACCATGTAGTAAAGTGTTTTGAGTCAATTATTTCTGGTTCAATGGCTTCTTCTTCCATATTAAGATTGTTCCAACGATTTGCCAACAACAACAAACTAAGAAGTTATTGTGTTTGTTTTTCGTCCATGATTTTTTTCCTTTTTTTTTCCTTTCCACTGAACAAATTCCTATAAATAAGAGAATTGAGGGGCTTTGTTGAAGGAAATTAGTAATGCGAGTAAAGTATATGGTGTGACCAATAAATCGTTCCACAATTTAAAAACATTTAGATTTCGGTCTACGGTCTGAAGATGCGGTCTCAACCAAACTATGGGTCCAAATCGTTATGAAAAACATTAAATGTGACCCAGTTTTGTCACATTTAAACTTTTCCTCATCTTACAATTAAAAAAATATTCGTTGACGAATACATTTTGCCTAGTTATAATTAAAATTATATACACTGTGTAGAACAAATAAAAGAAACCTTGAAGCAGGAACGAGTATCAACGCTCATATTAACCAACAAAATATTATCCAAAGTAAGTTAATATTTCAAGTCTTTTCGGTAGAGATGAAAATATTTATTTAATATAGATAATCCACAAATGCGAATTCAAGTGTCTACTTATAAATATCTAGGCACTTTTATTTCATGAATAAAGCTCTTATAATATAAGATAAAAAATAGACATCTATGTGTTTTTTCTAAAAGTTTTTTTCTTTTTTATCTGATTGATACAATAGAGGATTTTGCCTAAAATGAAACAAAATGGAAATATCAAGATATTTTTAATTCTTCATGACTTAAAGCAAACAAAGAACAATGTGTTGCTGCTTTTAGAAAGTTTGTCAAATAATAATTATTCCAAACTGTACAGAGTTAGTTACACTTAAACACGGCAAAATTTTACACAACATGTCAACATATATTTGATACTTTTTTTAATTCATTAATAGATTATACCGTTCAGTAGTTTTTCAACAATTTTCATTTGAGTCCAACCATCATTTTACGTTTAATGTAAGTGTTGCAACAATCCCCGTAACCAGGAAAAGTCGTAACTGCCATACAGGTTCTTTATAGGCCTCTACCAAAGGGTTCAGATGTCGATTAATGGTAAGAGTACATTTTAAAGAGCTTGCCATGGATTCTTATGCATTGAATTAAAATACAATATATTTTTATACATATATCGAAGATATGGTGAATCAAAATGAGATCTACCAAACGGTCGAGCAGGGGGTTAAATACTCATATAGCTCGAATTTTAAGTACTTAAAAAATGTTTATTTATACATTTTAGGGATCTACAGTGACGAATGTATGAGAATATGGGACACCATTGTCTCTTCCATGTAAAATAATTCTCCATGAGTGAACATCCTTATAATAACACAGTTAGTGAACTGGGTAAAAAAAAACATTCCAAAAAGAAAAATGCATTTAATTAACTTTTTTACGATGACATCATTTAAATTTTGTATCCTTTTTTTAACTGTTCCATCCATTTTGTACTTGTAAATATCAATAAAAAGGCTAAAAATATTTCTATAAATATAAAACATTGAGAATAAATAAATCCTTATTTTAAGTAATCTTAAAACACATTAAGTTTGGTCTGTCAACAATATATCATTTTTTATTATTATAATAAAAACATCAATTGAAAAAAAAAAAAATAATAATCTAAGAAATCAAAGGGAAAAACAAAAGAATGACTTTTAAGCAAAACACTTAATTAAATTGTGAAGTTTGATATTTCTACTTTTTTTCTTCAAAATTAAAAATAAGGAGAATATTCTCATGTATTACCGGAAAAAAGGAACTGTAATAAAACTTCTGAAATTCAGCAACATACCTTTAAAATTAAAACTTCTAAATCCCTTTATAAATGGAGAATGCCTTCAAAGAAGATAATTTTCAAATGGCTATAGAGGTAAAAAATCGCCCTAAGAATATAACTTATAAAACATCTTTTTTCAATTTTTACAACAAAAGATCGAGTAAACAGGTCACACTAAAATAAAAAATTAGGAAAAATTGACCTTTGACCTATTTTATGACCTTAAAGCTCTACTTTATTAACTTAAAATATTTGTAATGGCGAGTTTCTTCATATTTTTTTTTGAAAATAGATTTAAAAAAAAACAAGCAATTATGGTTGAAAAATATATTTATTCATTTTTACTAAAATACTACCAAGATACTCAAAAAATTAAGCAAAAATTAAACTTGCTAATTTTCATAATTTAACACCCATAGTTAATTTTCTTTTTTATTTTATATACTTACGATACAAAAGTATTATATTTATAAGCTAGGGCAAGGCAGTTAAGGTCAGTTTAAATGTTCTTAAGTGGAAAAGGGAGGCCAATATAAATAAGTTTACGGTTAGAGTCCTTGCCAAAACACCGACATCAGAAACATACTCTCAGTCAGCAACGAGATGGTCCAGAGGGTCAATGAATAACTTGAAGCTGTATATAATATTAAAACCAAACTTCAAAGTGATGTTTCAATCAAAAAGGTGCCCAAGAAGCCGTAATAAATGCTGGTGGTTTAATCCCTAACGCTACAGAAACTACCTTTTAGTAGTAATAAACAAAAAACTAAACAAAAACAGTTTATAGTCTCCAGCACTTTAAACCCATCTTGAATTATCTTATAAATAATGAAAGCAGGGTGATTTTCTTAATTGATGAAAACCTATACTGCGGATCCTGATATTAACAGGCAAGATGATACATAAATATCGCAAAAAAACGGGTTCTTGAGAGAAATATGTTTCCAAACCCTCACCACCATCTGGTTGCTGACTGAGAGCATGTTTATAATGTTAGTCTACGTGTGATCAAAGGCAAACTAGACCAGAAACCTTCTTTCTTTTGGCTTCCATTGTATAATTAAGAGTATTGAATCTGACCTAATCAGACAACCTCACTTCTATAACTATGTCACCCAAAAAATTGGAACCGGATGTAATTAAAAAATGCCTACAAAATATCATACACTTTTATTTTAATAACATTCTGATACTTTTTAAACCCTGATATTCACAAACAAGAGGTTTTTTAAAGACAATTAAAAGCAGAAATAAGATTTAACATTTTTTTACAAAGTCTATAATTTTCTATAAAAACGACAGCAAATAAACTATGAACTTAAATTATTTTAAGGAAAGGCTTAAGAAAGTTTGATTATTCTTTTAAAAAAAAGGAATAGAATAAGACCTGCTATGTATTTTCTAACAAGTGAAAACTAATAAAAAAATTAAAAATACGAAATCAAAAAGAGCCCCTCACTATTATCTTTGATCAAGACGAATAATTTAATCAAAAGTACTAAAGATGTTACAAATGTGTCCAACCTCTTCAATATATATATATATATGTATGTATGTATGAAAATACAGACATAGTATTAAAATGTATATATTCTATAAACAAGGCACCAAATAAGAAAAAAATTAATGTGTCTTAAAGATTGTAATGTATGTATAGTTTAACGTAATAGGATAAATCCTGTCTGAAAGAAAGAAAATCAATATGTCACATAGCTGTTCCTTTCATATAAAAGTAAATATATATATATATATATACAGAAGTAACGTTCCTTATAATATTGCAGTTTGATCACGTTTCTTTTTATTCTTTTCATGCACCGGGTGGTCAATAGAAATATGAATACTTAATAAATCAATAATTAATTAGGGTTGAGTGATTGAAGTTAATTCATACTCCGATATATTAAAAAATAAACAATAAGTTACAAAACGAAAATAACCTGAGCTCTCTAAGTTGCGTACAGGTCGAGAAAATTGAACGTAATCGACGAATTTCTATTCGTCCACTCCGAGCACTTATGCGTTTCCACAAGTATTGTCCAGCAATTCCTAAACGTTGGAAAAGAAGAAAAGCTCTGTCAAAAAGGCCAAATTGCATCCAGAAGAGTTAAAGAAAACAGCCCAGGTCAATCCTTTTAAGTCCATTACAGCTCATAAAAGAGATCTCTGGGGTTAACGCCAGACTGTCCAGAGAGCTATAAAAAAGTGGGTGGAAAGAGCCTTGTGAGTATGGAGAGGGCACTTTTGACACCAGCAATGAAAGAATCCATCTCCTCCACTACAAAACCTCATTGAATAAGTTTGGAATTATTATTTTGAAATCTTTTTTTGACACTTTGTCCACCCTACTAAACACAACAAAAAAATCCATCAGATTAATAACTGGCGAATTTGGAGGACAAAAGTTCATACAGATGATGCCACCGAAATTGTTATGGAGCCATTTGAGACTTTATTTCAAGTTGCTCAATAACCTAAATAGCCCTAAAATTCCCCTAATCTTGCAATCAAACGTCTCACTGAGTCCCCATGTTCGAGCAATTGTTATTTTGTCGCTCCCGGCGAAGATTCCAAGGAAGGCTCCGTGCCTTTTCAAAGCCATTTGGGACAACAAATTCGTTAGCTGATTCCATTTTTTTTCCAACTGGTGCAAGTTTGAACACACTATCAAACAAAAACAAAAAAATACTTCTCTAAGTGCCTGCGTTTACCCAAGAAAGCGCACCAAATTGGATGCATTGATAGCTTGCACACCCTGTACATGTTTTTATATATCTAGTCACAGACTTATTATATTAAAAAAACAAAACAAAAACAAAAAAAACAATAAAAGAAAAGAGGTCAATAAGCAACTTATTTGTTGTAATATAATCTCTTATTATCAAATCAACTTTGAGTCATACCGCATTAAAAGTAGTTATCTCGTTTACCAAATATTAAATATAACAGCAACGGGTAAAGAATACATTAAATATACACTCCTTTCTTCTTTCACCCGTATTTGCTCAAAACTAGTGATGGATCGGTCCTAGGACTTATGACTTAATCAGTCTCCCCATTTCAGTTAGCTTTTTTATCATTCAACATTTCTAACAACCGATTCAATGGTCCTTCAGTCTACTAGTCATTTATTTTCATCACTCTTAGCTCTAGAATTGACGAATATAAAAACGAAGAAAATAAATAATGATAGCTAAAAAACTATAATAATAAGTTATAACCACGCACCTCCTACTTTAAAATTAATGTAACTGGTCTTTTGAAATAGGTTATGTTGAACAGCGTAAAGTACTTAGTCAGTAACTACTCCGTTTCATCTCTTGTATTTCAAATAAAAGATTGATAAGCCCAGAACTGACAAATTTTATTAGGATCGGACTGCAGTCTTTTTAAATTGATCCAACAGTAGTCAAAACAATTAATAAAAATAAAAGAGGGAATTAAAACAATCGTATAATGAATGTTTGAAGCAATTAAAATTTTTTTGTGTAGCTCTATTTATTTTATATCATCAGAATAGTAATTAATAAAATAAAAGGATATTTTGATTTCTTAAGACATTCATCTGACAATTGTTTATATTCAAGTATTTCTTCGACTTCATAACTGTTTCACTTTAAAGAAATGGAATAATGTCTGTACTTGGTCTAAAAAAAGAAAATGAAGAAAGTGTCTCTGTTTCATGTATAAAGTATTCTTTGCACAAGTCAACAAAAAATATTTTATTATTTTATATAAACCTTGATTCATCATATTAAATCCTACTTCATTTTTATTTATATTTTATTTTCTTATAATCAGCATATTTTCAATTTAGAATTAGGGAAATCATTCTACCATCCATTCCACAAAAAAAAATATATTAATCGACTTAGAAGTTCATATATATAATTAAGTTTTGACCAAAAAGTGCTCATTTCATGCAACATTAACTTCTTCCTATCCTCCTTAAAAAGTAAATTAGTAATATGGCAACAGAACAAACTCCTTTAAATCATTTAAGATTAAGCGTGTTGTAATCTTTGATACAAAAGAAAAAACTTTTTGCAAAAAATATATGTACAGGGTACACAATATATACATATAAGCCGCGAAAATGTTTTTTTTTCAAACGCAATTTTTTCTCCAAACAAATTAAAAAATAAAAACAGATTAAGAAAGTTTGATAGACTCTGATTTATTCCATTCAATAAAATCCCCTCCAGCATCAGTTATAGCTTCAAAGGCCAAAAAAAAAAAAACCGCCTTCCCCATTTGGTCCCTTGACAAATCCTAGAACTATTTATGGATCTGACTGATATGTTTGTCTATGTTGCAGGGGGTTCGTTTGGTTTGCCGTTCATCGGACTCCACGCACAAAAATCCAGAGGATTTGGAGGCCAAAAGTCCGTTGAAAAGAAGTCGTCAAAATTGTCTTGGAGACATTTTTACTTTTTTTTAATTGTGCAAGGGAGCTGAGTCCTGCTGCCACATGCAAGACCTCCCATCGGCAACCTAGTCGATCCAGAGCTTCACCTTTGACTCTAGAAAGTCCAAGTAGACATCAGTGTTGCCCTTGATGCCCTGGGGAACACATAAAGAAGCATGACTTGGCCTTCGGGGCTAACTACCCCAAACACCATGACGCGGGCTAGGAACTTTGTCTACATGACAACGACCACATCCGTGAGGCAGAATGACAACTAACTATTGTTTTGTTTGTTGACTTTCTGGTCGTGGCGAAGGTTTTAATCGGACGGGAAAACCCAGAGGATGTCTCGATGAAGTGTGTGCTTGAGGTGGTCGAGAAGCTTTTGGGAGTTCTCTAAGAAATTGTCCAATGTAATGTTTAATCGACAGTGACATTAATCTAAAAAAAACCCATACTTTTTTTCATGTTTTTTTATTATTGAATCTTCAGTTGACATACTTTAATCGTAAATAAATTTATAACATTTTCAGAATGTACATATATTTTTTTATAAAATTTTTATTTTAGAATAAAAAAAAGACAAAACAGTAAATTTACTCATATATTAAAATTTAAATGTCTAATGGAAAAAAAATAGTGTCAAACAAAAGTCGTCATTTCATTATAGTTTAATTTTGTATGACAAACACCATCAACAGTTTTTTGTAATTATATTTATTGAAACACTCGTTACCTTTTCTTAGAAAGCATTTAATACATATTTGAAGTTTATATTGATATGAAATAATCAATCTTCTGAACATATCAAAATCTTCGAATCCAAAGACATGCCATCTGTAGATTGAATCATTTGGTTATTATGTGAAGAGAAATTACTTTTACATTTATTTTTAAACTAATTGAAAGGATAGCTGGCTGGGAAATGACTAGGATATCTCAAGGCTTTATTGTTTACGCATTAAGATAAAGTTATTTCATTGAAGTTACTAATTTATTGTATCAAACGTTTGTGGATGTTGCAAATCGTAGGAAAGATTATATTTGTAGACGTCTAACAATACATGTCCCTTTTCTATAAATTTATAGAAAAACGGCTACCTCAAATGACAATGGATGCTGAACTTACTGAGTCAGGCATATATTTTGAATAAAAGGACCCAATATAAAGATTAAGCTATATAATCACGGTACTAGGGCAGACTCCCACACTAAATACTGTTCAAATTCATTTGAATGGACTCAAATCAGGACTAAAATATTAGTGATACAAAAGTGAAACTGTTTTTTTCTGATATAGTGTTCCCTCATGGTGGTTGTCAGGAACGCGAAATATATGTATATATTTTTTTAGGAGCCTCCATCAAAGGCAAAAAAGAATTTAAATATTACTGTTAGTTATTTCCCAAAAATGTTGTTGAAACTATATTAATTGCAAAGAAGTCATCAAGAAATTCATTTAAAACAAATGGCTCAGTACGGCTCACTCAAAAAGAAAAGAAAAAAGATGTAGTTTATTTTTCTTTAATCTGTTTTCATGAATTTATTAATGCATTATTTAAATCAGATAACTCTATGTATTATGAACTAAAAAAATGAATTATATAAGATTTTTATATGAACTTATATCAATCAAGGGCATTCGCTTAGGAAATTTATCCAGAAACAGTTCTACTACAATGGAATTGGCAGCTTATGGATATATTGGAGGAACCAAGAAAGAAGAGGGCCTACCAGTATTGGTATTTAGTATTGATGGTACCCAAATTCTTGATGTTCCAAAGCTATCAAATAAATCTTCAAAGTAATTATAGCTAAATTCACCTTGCTGTTTCTGGTGGAATTCGATTGCAAGGAATGACTTCTAATACCACATCTTCAAACACTGATAAATGTACTGCATTTAATAATCTCCACTGATCTGTAATTACATTGTGTAAATTTTATATAAGAAATTTTTTAGATATTAAAAAAAAATATTGATGTTTGGTCACAAACCAGTATGGTTTTCACTACAGGCTACATCGGATAGGTTTCTATTACAGTTTGTACGAGGTGTTTCAAAAAGTAAGGCGACTTTGTTTTGTTTTTTAGGAAAAAGAACATTATTTATTCATCAATAATTATGTTATCCCATTCAAAGGAACAGATACAATACATTGGTGCCAATGATTTTTCCAATCCTCATCAGTTATGGGTACGAGAAAAAGTCACATGGGGTCATATCCGGTGAATATGGTGACTGAGGCGTGATAGTGGTGGTGTTTTTTTTTGGCTAGAAATCTATCACAAGCAAAGATGAGTGAGGAAGAGTTTTATCAAGAGCAAAATCCATGAATTGTTTTTTCCCAAAGTATTGGACATGTTTTTTTTTTTTTTTTTGTATTTCTTCTTGCAAGCGATGCATAACTTCAAGATATTACTTTTTACGATTATATGTTAAGAACTTCTGATGTACTACGCCACAGTAATCGAAAAAAACAGTGAACAAAACTTTTGACATGGCTTGTTTTTTTAAAATCTTGGCTCACCTTTCCATTGGGACGATTGGGCTTTTGTTTCGATATGATAACCATATGCCCATGATTCGTCACCAGTTATTATCCTTTTGAGCAAATGCAAATCCTCATTGACGTCTGTCAACAGCTCTTTTAAATTTCATGTGTCTGAGGTTATATTGGAAATCTGAAAGGAATTCGTCAGTAAGAACGTCGTTCCAGCTGTTGTAGTTCTGAAAAAAAGGAGCGATGAGGACAAGTTCAAGGGCTGACAAAATTGTATTATTAACACCAGACTGATAGGTGAGCAGTTTTTTTTAGTTTTTTTTTATCAACCTAATACTATTCTTAAGCCATATGCCTACTTGGGGGAGGGGGGATTAAAGGTTTGTCTTTAAACCACGTTTATACTTTTGTTAGGAGAGGGAGGGGGTGTCAACTAAAAGCCATGTAGAACTGAATAATGTGAACCTCACTAGAAAACGTAGTTTGATAAATATAGGGGGAAAAATTATAAAAATCAGTTTGAAAATAATTTTTAAGAAAAGAACCAAGTGGTTTATAAATAACCACAAGAATATATATTTTTTCAATTTTATATACATACTAGGACTCTTATTTTTATTATTTTTTTTTCACTTGAAGACTTTATACGTTTGGAGAAGTTAGATATAAAATTAAATATTTAAGTATATAATTAAATCCCTAAACAAAATTCAATACAACAATTAATTAGCAATAAAAGGATAATAAAATCATTCTTTATCACATTTCATAAAAATCTTTAATAAAATTAGTAAAATGATCTAGTAAAAACCAAATAAATAAAAATTATCAAAATAATACGAATAAAAAAAGTTGGATGGAAACAAAAATCACAATGTTAAAGAATTGGATGCACAAAACTTTTTAAACTGTCTGTGTATGTATATTAAACGGCAAAGAAAAGTCATATTATCTTTCGAACCATATTGGTAGTTGGGTATCAAATCCCCCGTGTACTTCCACGTTAAGTTAAAAGAATCCGGATTTTTTATGGCAAAAACAGAGTATCTTACAGCTGTATAAATATGAATAGCTCTAAATTCTTCATTTCGAATAGGGTTGCCTTCTATCAGCTTCGCTGCTATCCTACTTCTACAGCTTGAGAGAGCCTACTCTTTAACGCGAGTTTTTGTAGGAGCATTCTAAATATTTGAAGTAATCCCGAATAAAAGAATATCAGTCACGAATTCATCACTTATTCCTCCTATGTTAAGCAATATGAATTTCTTCAGTAAATGTAGTGAAGGGCAGTCCGCAAAAGCATGAATAACTGTGTGAAACAATTTTCCAGAGTCCTTGCAAGGTGCATTGAAGAATATATGTACATTCTGCAGATATTTGAAATTACAAAGTAAATCGCTTTCCATCTTTTACTTTATAAATTGAACCCATCATTTTCTTCTTCCACGATATGGGCATGTCCAATATTTAAAAAAAAAAAAACTTGTCCCAGATTTTGTCTGCTTTCTCCTTTTAAATTAATGCAAAAGGCATTCCCAAATTCCATATTATATATTTTATTATGAATTATTTTATTAATTCTTTAAATAATTCCAGAATTTAGTCAAACTTGTCGATACACCACATATTTGAACTATATTCCTCCTTCAACCATGATGAAGATAAATACTAGGAATAACTTTTTTAATCCTCTTCCGTATTCCCTTTTTAATTCTTATTGAATAAACGATAATCCATTTTTGGGATTTTTTTGTGCATTTTCGAACAGACAACCCATACCTTAAAAAACTTTGAGAAACGGGGAATCGATCTTGTTTTATGAAAAAAATTCAGCTTATTAGTAAATAAAAAAAACTCGCCCTCCAGAGGCCAGAAATGTGGTCTGATGAGAATGAAATTGAACTCCAGGTTTATAGCTCAGAATTCTGAACAACTTTTATTTTATGTTTAAGGCCTGTATTTGTCTCTGTTTTTAAATAAATACCCAGGTTATACGTTTTTATTAGCGGACTATCATAAAACTAAAATATTTTATTATAGTAGATTATTTAAAGTGCAATTGTTTCATAAAGTAGCTTGGATTCTGTAGATGGGATCGAAGTGATCTATGAAACTCCTCCGGGATTTCTAAATGCCTACTTATCATGTATCTAACTAAATTCTATGACAAATTGTGCAAGGAGTTGAACAAAATTCTTTTCGGTTTCCTTGATCTCAGTACAAAACGTAACATCTCGATGAAGATAATAATGTCTCCGAAGAGGGGGGAGGAGGTATAGGAATTATTTGTTTCCGAGGCATATGGAAAGCTATGTTAGCCGTGTGGTTGCTGAAATGCTTAAAAAGAAAGGGCTTATGAAATACTGTGTCATAGTAGATAATACCCTAAACGAAGAGAACTGTCATCAAGGCATGAACTCGATTTTTCAAAAACTGAGTGCAGTTGATTATATAAATAAACTTATCACTTATACAAAATAAACGTTCCAATTGCTTCAACTATCTTGTGGCCTAAATTCACCTCTTGCTGATTAATTTACAGAAGTGAATCCTTCGCTTCTGAGAAATGGTGTGGAAGTTCTTATAGTCCTAGATGGATTGGGTCACAATTTTCTGGCAACATTGACTTTTAAAGGGCTTACGTTGTTACAGAGGGAAAACCCTTTCAGACTACATTGTTTAAATGATTTCTAATTCAGTAGTAAGGTAAAAACAATGAGTGTCAAATTGATTCAAAGATTATGGTTGCAGTCGTCATTGAATGTGGTCAAGTCGGTATTAAATCGCAGGAGCGTTGATTTCTCCACTCTTCAGGCTTGTATGAGCTACACAAATCATCTCTTTACTCCAGATGAGAAATAATTCATGTATCGAGTAGTGACAAGAACATTGGAGGTATCAGGATATTTATTGGATAACCCTAATCGCTATTTCTGCAATTCAGAAAGAGAGACAGCTTCCCACCTTCTGTGGGACTGGCCAGTTTCAAAACCTGTTTACTCTCCTTTTGGAGAGCTGGTAATGGAACACTTCTGAGACTCAGTGAGCAGAAAGGATTTTTTCACACTAGCTACCAATGGCAAACATATCATCATACAATGATCGTAAAAGTTCAATTCTGCATCTAAGCCATGAAAGCATCCAGCTCCAAGCTTGACAGTGGCGTGATAAATATTTAAAAAAACTATATTTGCATTTTAAATACAATTGAGCTTTGGGCTTGAAGATTTTAATGAATGTTTGTTTGTGTTTTATATGTTTTTTATTACTCTATTGTATCAGTCTTTAATATGTTTCAAGTATTTCAAAATCTTTGAAATAAATTCAAAGATATGAATAAAAAAACTACTACAGAAACTGCAACATATCACAATATTGTACCCCATGACAAGACCACAAATACCTTGATAAAAAAATGTACCTATATTAAATGAGCATACTTCATTAATAATAAAAGACACTTTTTAGCAGAAAAGCATAAATTCCTCATAATAAAATTACATTGATAGTACTTCTTTAGGAAAACTACTCTCATTTAATTAAATTTTAGTTGATTAAAAATAGTTCGAGTTTAAGAAAATATGCATTCAATTAGTGCACACGAGTTATTAATAAATTTTATATGCATATATCTTTACATATATATATATATATTAAAGAAATAATTTAAACAAGTAAAACTTTTTTCACCATTTTTTAAATCCCAAATAGGCAAATAATATTATATTATATACTTACTGAGAGATCGATAAAAACAATATATCCAATATAAGGCAACACTAAAACAATTGAAATTGCCCAACTCAGTCCAATGGCCCATCGTATAGATACATTTCCTTTTCTTGGGTCAAATATTAAGCGTCGGCGGTCGAAGCTAATTAATGCTATCGTCATCATAAGACAGTATCCAGGTATGTCCTGAAAAAAAATTATTTACTTTAATGAGTCAAAATGTAATTAGGTAAACTGAGGGATTTATAAACGTATAAATGTTTTGAAAAAAACTCCTTTTCTAGATAATGGACTTTGTTATTTATTTTTGAAACAAAAATGGATTCTTTATATAAGTTTTAACATACTTTAATACGTTAAAAATATTGTAAAATGGGCTCTTTTTAACCAACAAGACCTTTTAAAGGATAGTAATGTAGACTTTGATATATTCATATATGTACATGGATCATTACTTGAATTTTTTTATAAGAGAAAATAAATTTGACTTAAATTTGGTTTGTAATAATATTATTTTTCGTTGAGAGGGAATGCTTGACACATTGATTTATTATTCTTAGATCATTGAAATATTTTATTTGTTCAGAGTGATGACTGATGTACTTCTTAAAAAGAGTGCAAAACTCTTAACTTTTTAACGTGAACTCTATAATTGATATAGATGGGGGGGGGGGAAATAATCCAAAAATTCACAATAGAAGCTGTAGTACAGGATGTCCGACGGCTACTCTATTGTTTGTTATGACCATAGAAGAATTAGCTATAAAAATTGGTAGAAGAATGGTGGCTGTAGTATTTTTTTGGATGACAAATTCCATATCATTGGTCTTTACTCTAACGATGTGACGTTGTTTATAGCAGCCAACTCATCAACCCACCTCGTTATAGGGATTTAGGCTATTTTGTCAAATTTCAATTAATTTTAAAAGAGCCTCGGTTAGAAATTAATCTAAAAAAACAACAACAAGTATTCTTGCATTAGGTGAATGGAGTTCAGTTATAGCATCAAAGCTTGTGAAATAGACTCTCAAAGGAAAAACTAGTTTATTTGGGATTGAGTATGTAAGTCAAGGAGAATCTAATTCAAAATGGGTTACACTTAGGGATTTAATATATAAAACAATCTCTTTTAGCCAGGGTTTGAATCTCCTGACTCATATTGACATTTATAACATTTATCATTCCTTTAAATCTTTATAAGGCATCAGTTCGAAGATTACTCTTTGATTTGGCAATCAAAGAGTAGAGCAAATGGTTTATGTGTCACTTTCACAAGACCAATATTCCGGCTCTTAAAATACTCAGAAAACATCTCGGTAGTGAATTGGTACCCTTCACCAAAGTTTTAACCAAAATATATATTAATTTTTAATTGATATATCTTATAAACCAGATTTTGAATGGAGATCCACTGTGTATAATTATATTATATATTTGTGGATTAAATTGAGCTCTGACCTATCAAACAGTTTTTGGAGTTTATGATTCAAACTTGGGCAACCTTTAAATAATTATATGGCATGGCTTTGATTCTAAATCAACAATGAATATCATGAGACAAAATTAATTCAAAAGATATCTAAAAATGGTTATGAAAAACCTATAGACTTAAAAATGGAAGCAATAAATGGAAATATAATAACTGTTTATGACCTGAACCCCACCACAGACTCCATGTTAAATAATTGAAAATATCGGGTTCCCCTTACATAATCTACATAATCATAAAAATGCCCCATACCGTATCTACTCTCCCAGACTTTCTCTTCCTTTTAGATTAAAAAAAAGAAACTATCATTACTGGTGCAAGACTATAAATAGAGTTCTAAGATTAAGAATTTATTTACCGAGCAACAGATTAAAAAAACCAGATCTTGTCATCTCCCTTCTTTGTTCTCTTCTCTTATGAGAAGAAAGTTACCAAGATATTTAAAGACAAAGTGGGTCAGTCATCCATTTTTTTCACAACGCCAGGCATATATGACGTCAAGGCGATAAATAAAAGCGCTCCCTGAATAAAGTATATAAATAATTGTATATTATAGTCAGCTGGTTTTTTTTTACAAGTTCATTAATAATTATGGTATACTTATTAATCATGAATGATATTAATAGCCAATATGTGTAAGAGAAATATCATAATTTTAAATAGGTAGGTATGTGCAATAGTTTACTAAATTGTGATATTTACCCGGGGTTGAGGACCCAAAGAGCTTTTCCAAGAAGACCAAAAAGCTTCCAAAGCAAACATTTTTCCTTTTTTCCCGCAAATTTAGAGGATAGATGTAGCTCTATGCTTAGTCGTCACTTGAAGGGAGTGATAAAGATCACAAATGTTACACCTTGTTCTTAACTCATAATAAATACCTTAAGGAATTGTTAATTCGGAATGGAGGATGTTTAGAACTTTTCATGGACTGGGCTCCAATGGAAATTTGCTATGAATTCTGGAAACATATTAACTTGTAATATTTGTACTCAAACTAATAAGATTTGGATATAACTTTGGTCCATCTCGCGTTCACTATGAAGAATCTTAAGGAAATAACAATCCTAAAGAACTTTTTTCTTCTTCAAAGATATCCAATGGATATTATCCATTATCCGCTATGAATAATTTCAGTAGGATATGGCCTTCTCGACTCCTTAATATATCACATATATTATGATTAGGTATGTCACTGAATCGAAATAACTCCCGGGATACTTCTTTTTCCCCAGTCTATCCCTCCCAAAAAGCTACATAATCTTTACAAATAAGAAATGCACTAGTTTCAACAACTACTATAATATTAAACAGGGATTTAATAACATATTGATACTTTTACTTGTCTAAAATATATTTACAATGTGGAAAAATATCCTAATCAATTATATTAATGGAAGATAATAATAATATTTTGTAATACTTTGAAGAATTCAATGAGCCAAATCTTTTAACTTATTTTGAATATATTTTTCTTTCAATTTTTCAATATCTACTGGAATCATCATCATAAGTTTCCTTATGTACTTTATTTTCCTAATTTATGAAATTGGTTGCATATTTTGGTGCATAAATCAAAAATAAAGACAAGATCATTCTTTTTAAACTTTTAAAATATTATTATATTGAAACAATTGATCGAATTAACTTCAATCCACTAATTTGAAAGGAATCATAATCCATGGATTCAAAAATAAATAATAACAATTTTAACTAAATGAAAAAAAAATTATAGGTTAAATTGAAATTGATTTCAATAAACAAAATAAAGAAACATCGGGATATCATCATATTTCTATTAAATATTCACATCCCATGAAGAAAAAAATTAAATTAAAGTCAGATTGATGAGAAGTATGAGTCTAGAGTATTTAATTCAGAAATGCATGGAAATTTAGAACAAATGGTTACAACCTAAATATTTACATACTTTGCACTAGAGATCCGTGGGCTCGGATAAACATAGTATTTAGATTTCTATGAATAGTTTGAAGTGAAAGTCTTGATCGATGTTGTCTGTTGTCGTTGCTTTTTTAAGTAGCTTGAAAGAAATGATTCCTCAGTGAAAAAGTATATTTACTTTTGTGATAAGAAATGTCGGCCACTGTCCTCAAAGCTCCTCAAAATATATGAAATTCAAAAACTTTAATCTGCTATTATTTACCTTTCGAAAAAACATAAATGTAGGAAATCAATCATTGAGAAGTTAAGATATTTTCGAACTCCCCTTTGGTTCTTCATCCATCACTATGGTGAAGGAGTAATTCATGAATGTACTATTTTCATATTCTCTTGAAAGATCCTTTTTCAAAACGGCGTGAACTCTTCCTTATCTTTGTGAGTCAGTCTTTAGTCACTGAAGAGACAAATTCCAAGGGTTTTACTTCTCAGAGATTACTATATGCCATCCAAATGAGGATGAAATCAATTGTAAACTTAAATAAGAGCTTTTTATGAAGAAACAGAAAAACAGAGGTCAAGACACGAATAGGTGGATTCATCTTTACAAAAGAAAGTTTCTCATGAAAACATAAAATATAGTCCCAAATAAGAGTTTATTTGGTCAAATACTTAATTAAATCAGTAATAATAGCCATAAGGCATAATATGATTAATTAAAGAGTGATCTTTAGAAATACTTAAAACGATTTTTATGTTTATAAGATTTATAAATATTACTTCACTGAATTCGCCGTTTATATCAATAACACTTTCATGAAAAGCTTTTTTCTAAGTATTTTGAATGAAACGAAATGTTTCATCAAAAATAAACATTTAAATAATTTATGGTTTTACTTAAAATATATTATCTAAAAATTGTTTTATCATATTTCATCGTTTTAAATTGAGTGCAATTATGTATTGTTTTTTTATCTATTTATGAAGGTATTGCCATATTTTGAGAGTGAATAATAATTATTAAAAAAATAACCCTATGTATTAGAATAGTAAATGTTAGAAATATAACGTTAATTAAAGCATCTTTTATAGGGAAAACACTCCATTTCAATCCAATTCAACAAATTTAGACTATATTAATCATGAAGTATATTTATGTATGAGTAGTCAAAAATATATAAATAAATGGAAATTTTCTTTCAAATAAAATAAAAAACAATCAAATCAAACTAATAGTCCAAAAAAAAAAAAAAAATAACAACTATGAAATTTAATTTCCTCGTATGATTTAATAGACCTAATTTATTCTTAACTCAAGAAAAGCCTTTATACGCTTGCAATGAATTCAAATGAAATCAGAGGACTAAAACTTTCAATTATGAGCATATGACAAGGGATTTTTTTTCAACGTTTTAATAACATACTTTAGTTAGTTATTTTCTGATGTTGAGCTTTAAAATGTCTGTAGGGAATAGTTCAGTCATTCGTTAGATTTACAAAAATAATTAACTTACAAATATTATTTATATGTGTGAGGGATGTCTCACTTAGTAACAGAAAAAGGAAGAACATATAGAGGGCGTTAGGAAGAAGATTAGCGAGTTAATCGTAGTATGTATCTTCAATTTTCATTTTAATGAGGGTTGAAGAAGTCACAATACAAGATATCAATAATAATGTCAATAAATCAATCACAGGGTCAAACATTTGTAAAATTGCTTTATATTCAACGAAATCAGTATTTTTATATGGTTAATTATATGTTGCATTTTCAAGAGTGTCAAAAGGGGTGCAGATTTGATTATATTTACATCAAATGAACAGAAACAAGAAAAAATGTAGCATACAAGAAATTTTAAAAATAGTAAATCGTTTATTTTTAAAATTTTTACATAAATAAGCTATTTTTCATTGGCTATCTTTAAGATAGATTGTTTGTGCTAGTATTATATAAAATAAATGATTATCTCGAGTCTTTAACTTTGAGTCTGAGTCACGCAGATTTACAAAGCACTTAGGCTCCACACATATTGCATTCCCAGCTCAAGTATACATACTAGACTTGTGAAGAGAGAATGTTGGGAAATGATAAGATTGTTGATGATGTTTTACAGAGGTCTACAATTTCATTCAGACCTTATTAGTTTAATTAGGGCCAAACACACATATATTTCTATTTATGATTGTTTACAAGTGCGATAAATAGACGTAATGAAACAACAAATCATATCTTTATATCTGTCAAAAACACTAATAACTTTTCCCAAACTCATTTATTTGGTTTATGGTTATAAAAAAGAGAAAAAAAGGGGGAAAAAAAAAAAGAATCTTAGTTTATGAAGTCATCCATGGAATTTCCTTTTTTTCTTCATTTTTTATATGAATAAATAATGAAATAAAATTTAATCTTGGTTAGTATATGCAAAAATAATATAAAAAATTATGTTCATGGTATAAAAATATATAAATAAATTTGATAAGTTATGGCAATAAGAAATAAAATAACATTAAAAAAAACGTAAGGAAAGCAATAACATGAATTTAGTTTAGTATTTTTTTTTTTTTTAACCAAATCTAATCTTGGATAAAATTAAGGACAACAGTACAATATTAATCTTTTGATATTTAAATTTTTTTATTATAATATTACTTTAATATAATGAAAGATCATTGCAAAAGCATTATGATTTATTATTACTAAAAAAAATAATTATATAAATATCCAAATATTTTATTAACATATAGTTATTTTATAAATTAAATATTCAAATGATAATTTGGTAGAAAGCTGTAAGTAAAATAGCAAAACAAAGTTAAGAAACAATATTTGTCCGAATATTGTTTGTTAACGACAATTACCTTCGTATATTCAAGCATTTGATTCAATCCACGAGGTAAGTTATAATAAGGAAGAAAAATTTGCATAAATCAAAAGGAAAAAAATCATAGTCATCTTTGGTATCTCAAAAGCAAAGGGGAAGTTTTCACGTAGTCAAATAAATCTTCCTAAGTAAACTTTTGGTTAAGAATACCAAAAGACAAAAAGAAAATATCTATAGTTTATTGGAACAAAAAGAGGCTAATAAGTTTTATACTGAGTGGTCCATCAAAATCTGAGCACTGTATGTTTTAAACTTCGGAAAATTAATACTATAAATAGATGTGTGTCTTTGCTCCCTTAATCATTAATTTAACTGAGCCTAGCGGCAATGATGGCTTCTAAGCGTCGGCAGAAGGCCTGGAACCCGCTACAGATGTAGTCTTCTGTCATGGCGTATCAATGCTGACTGACAGTGTCTTTGAGGGTCTTGGTGTTTGGATAACAGACACTGCAGGCCTTCTCCTCGGCATGGATCCAAGTGGGGACAAAAGTGTCAAAAAAGAGTTGAAAAGAGTGTTGTAATGGAGGAAAAGGCTTCCCTCAAAAATGCCATCTCTACCCTCACAAAGATATTGCCAACCACTTTTTTTTATAGTTCTCTGTGAACCCTCAAGATCTCTTGCATGAACTCTCAAGGACTTGATAAAATTGGCCTGGGCTGGTTGTTTTTAATCCTTCATGTTCATTTTGACCTTTTTGATAGAGTCCTTCCTCCTTTATAACATTTCAGACTTGCTGACAGCGTAGACGGTGGTCCTATAGGCGTCCAACTGCTTGTAGTGCGCGAATAGAAATTTGTCGATATCGTTAAAGGGTCATTTTCTCAACTTGTACGTAAGCTAAAGAGCTCAGGTTTACTTTGTCTTGTAACTTATTATTTATGCTTTAATACATCGAAATATGAATTAATTTTAATAACTCAACCTCCATGATTGATTGAGTTAGTAAGAGTTCAGATTTAAACGAACCACCCACTAAACGTGATTCAGATAAACTTTCTATATTTTATTTGTTAAATATTAATTAATAAAACACAATAACAGTATTTATGTAATATAAGCCTTTCCTTCAATTAGAAATATAAAAAAACACCCTGAAATTGTAGGTAAGGTCGTTAAGTAACTCTTCCGCCCTATATCAATAATCCATGGCTTAAAAATTGTAAATGCTTTTTATCTGAAATATATACATACGTAACGTCATGATTATTATGAATTCAAGTTTTTGAAATAAGTTCTGATAAGTGAAGAATATCACCTATAAACAAAAATATTTATTCATTTAAATTTAACTATTAAACGGGGCTATCCCATTATTAGGAAGTCTCTATGACGAGATTCGATGACTCCTACTGGAAACATTGTGATTCTGAATCAGCTATTTATATTATGTATATTGATTAAATAATAGGTTCAGTTGTGTGAGACAACCCCTATGTGGCGTGAAACATGACATTACATGAAAGTGCGTGAATTTCACACAAAATTGTGTATTGCTTGGAAACTCTGATCATCTTATTTCAATAGTAGAACGCTGTTCACAGCTTGAGTACAGCTAATTTATATACCATCGATTAATGCTTAAAATTTATTTATTGCGTAAGCAAACTAGAAAAATTGAGAGTTTTGAGAGTTGTATTATTAACATTTTAAATTAATCAAAGTTTTATTATGCACAATAATTTAAAATGGAAGTCTAATTCTATTGCTTTAGACATTTCAATTATATTTTTATTTATAATTTGGTTCAGGAATGAGGCATTTTTATTCTATAATTATTTATACCAGATTACTTTTGATATTAATTTGTTAATTATTACATGGTATTGCTCTGCTCTGGTAAATTTAATATCAAATCTTTTATTATTTTTGAAACAATGACTGTTTTTGATTTTGAGGAAATTTTACGTTTTGAATAATATTACTTTTATTGAAGTACATGTAAATATCAAAAATATTTATTTAGCGTACGCTGAGCAGGGACACGGCTTAAGAATAAGCAAAGTGAGTAGTTTTTTTTACATAACATCTAAAAAATCTTACATAATATAAATATTTTAATATGGGGAAAAAAAAATCACTTTTGTTATGTAGATTTGGAAAAAAGTGATTTTTTTAGGGGTCGTAGGTACTTCTTAATAACACGTTTAAATAACAGTGACTTTAAATCTCCCTTTCCATAAACAATAGCGGGCAATTAAAGTAAAATATCCCGATGTTCTATTGAAGAAGGGATCTATTCTAGATAGGCTCATATTTGAAGTGGGCTCCATCTAAGCGCCACCCCACAAAAAATATTAATATAGCTGAGTTGCATAAAATAAGTTGAAAAACACATGTATACTACTTGTGATAAAAATTGGTGAAGAGACTTCCATAGAATTTTTGTTTGAGCCGGGGCATACACAAGACATGTATAAACTTTTATAATATGAGTTTTGAGTTGTGATGAATAAAAACTTGGTTGTTTTGTAAAACTGTTTACTAGTAAAATAAACTCATTTTAGCTCTGAGTTGTAGATTTAATATTTAAAAAGATACATATTTTTGTCTTTAGCACATTAGTATCTCCAAATCATCAGCAACATAAATGTATTTTTTGTGAGCTGCAGAATCTTTACTTTTTATATAGCTGTGAAAGTTGATTGAAGCTCGAGTCAAATTTTCCTTAGATATGATCCTTGAATATTCCAGCTACAATTAAATAAAGAATTACAGGAATATTTTTTTTCTGTAGGAAAGATTGACACATGCATTGAAGATGGCTATATATTAGAAAAGTGGTCCTTAACCTCCTTATCCAAATGTACATCTGTATATACAGATGTACATTAAATAATCTGTTTTTAGTTCTGTAATCCTTCCAAATTTCAATGTCTTTGATAAAATGTCATAATATTTTTATTTAATTGTGCTGAAACAAACTTCAAATTATTTTTGCTGAGACTTTGGAAGGATTATCAGAATAAATAATTAATAGAAAGGAACAATAATAAATCAAAGAATACAGATATGGTAATAACTCATTGTTTAGAAAAACTATATTCTCAGCCTACTTTTGTGTCGACCGACCACTTCTTTTTGGAAAAGTCCTATTTATGGTCTTTCTATTCTTTTGTAACACATCTATTGTTATACATTTTGTTGACTCATTTTTTTTTTTTTTACATTTTTGATAGTATAAATTTATATATTGTGACCCATATTTGTATGTACATGCAAATCTGTATTCATATAAAATAGAATGTGTGCCCAATTTTTTTTTTTTTTTTTTTTTTTTTTTTTTTTTGGGGGGAGGGGGGTGTCATATATGGAGATTATGCTACAGCCAAACACAAAAACCGTTTTTTGCAGCTCAAGGACAGTAGATAAGGGGTTGAGTTATACATCAAAAAGTGATTGGTGTCTCAAAAAAACCACTATACAAATCATCTCTCTTACTTTCCCTGAGTGTTTATTTACCCAAGGGACTGACATATTCCCATTATACCTTGTTTGTATCCTTTTTTTCCTTGCATAATTTATCAAATATTTTCCAGAATAAAATCTATTGGATAAAGTGGTACTTCATTAGTTTTGGAGCCCTTAACAAATTGTGTACTTAATTATTTTAATAAGCAAGCTATTGTTTCATCACAGATTTTACTTTTTAAATGTTGACTTATAAAGTGATAATGGATTCTTTATTCCCGACAAATCAATTCAATGGGGAAAAAGTTTCTTCGGCGGTTTTTAGAAGGAAAACTTGAGACAAATTTTTTGATTATGGAATAAAGTCCAACTTATATTTTTTCTCCACATATTATATATTATATTTTCTCAATTATAGAACTGTATAATTCCCACCATGTCCTCAATATGATCAGGAAAGTGCACTATATGGTAAAATGAAGTCAAGAGGTAGGATGAAGAATAATTTATTAATGACAACGAGAAAAGGTTTGCAAGATGAAACTGTGGCTACAACGTCATAAAGGAGACCCCACCACAGGTTTTTCTTTCTTTTGAGAAGTTATTAAAAGTTGATACAGTCTTTAACAGCCCGACAAACAGGTTTATAACCACCAAAAAGCCTGATGAGGTACCTGGCTTAATAAATTATATTTTCAAACAAAGATTTCAATCTTCAATCATGGTCTTGGGTATCAGTCCTACAAATGGCAAAATCTGCCCAACCTTCTTCATCAAGAACAATGAAAAAGTATTAACATTTTATTGGTCATATTTGCCCTAGATCATTCAAGAGTTATCCATAAAGTTGGCAAAAAGATGGTGCCCCATGCCACATTCATAAAATTTATAAATTTTAAAATGTTTCTCTAATTACATAGGGAAACAATTATATGGTGAAAATATCTACGAATGAAGTAAAGCCATGAATATGATTTATCTTTCAACACAAAATCCAAAACTGATCTCTGTTTTAATTTAAGTCTAAATGTTTGATAAAAATCTGAGATTATATTAATTCGGGACTATTATCATTTAGAGTCATTTAATCATTAAGAGAATCACCAAATTGAAGAACACTGGCTGTAATTTATTTTTAAGGTTTTTTTATCGTTATCAAAGTTTTTGTATTGATTCTGCATCTTCTTCTGAAACGGTCATATTTCGATTTTTAGGATGGAAAGTCATAATAAACCACACTATCATTTAGACTCTTATACATAACTTATTCATCATTCAAAAGTGATAAGAAATATCATAGAAAATATTCCATGTTTTATTTAAAATCTCTGATATTTCTGAAATTGGACGACCTAGATAAAAGCTGAAATGAGTTTGGGATTCTACGTTCATTCTTGGCTTCATTTCGTTCGTAGAAATTTTGTGTTCCCCAGTATTATCGTACATGGGGTATTATCATCAAAGTTAGTAAAAGCGACACCAAAGGATGTTTTAACATAATAAAATTAGACTCCTTTTAAATGAAATTTAATACAATACTTAAGCGTGAACATGTAGTATATTTTATTTCAAAGTTAGATAATTGTTATACCCTATCTCGCATTGTTTTAATCTATTAGATTTACAGTCCATTAATATTTTAGACAGTTAAAAAACATAGGAGATGATGAAGTTTATGTATTAATTACTCACATATGAGAATTACATTTGACAAAGTGCTAAAAGTAAATCTGGAATCCCAATAGAAGCTTTTTCATTATTTAATTATTCGCCAGTATCACTAACATTTAGATTTAAGAAGAAATAAATGATTTGGACGTATACTTAATATTAAACTATTGGATTCAAACTTGAAAAGTTATATAAAAATATTAAAAATGGTTCATTTTTTGCGTCTATTAACCTCATTTCAAGAAAAATATAATTAATACTACTATATGAAATACACTACTGCGTTAATTGATTATTTTTACGAAATGTCTTTCTCCACATCCATTGCAAATAATCATGACCGGAAAAAAGAAAAGGAATCAGGAAGAATCTTAATATGGAAGAAGAAGCAATCAACCCAAGAATAATACACTAAAACTCCTTTACTAGATGGCCACAGAAGTGGGTTCGCTACAGAATGTCGACATCCTCGATATCCACCAGCATGTCAAATAAAACGGCTTTGCTTGATCTAGTTTATTTCTTTATCGAGTACGAATTCCATTGTTGATAATGGAGATTATCATTACTATTAGATTTGACATAAATCTCAAGGTGTCAAACTGACTCATTGCTCTTACAAAAAGAGGAGAGAATGATTTTAAAGTGGTGGCTATTGAAGAAAAGACTCACTCGATTATTTACGTTTGCAGATAATAAAGTATTCCTCTTGGCCCATTCACCAAGCCGTCGAGCTGCAGGTCTAAACAAAAAAATCGCGAGATATAGAGACTCAATGGATTTTTAAACTATACAAACTTTATATTTTTATTTTATAAAGAGTACTTTTACTTCATTTTTTTAATGACTTTTAAATCTTAAATGTTTTTTATAAACTGATTGAGAAAACTCTGTTTTTAATTAATTTGTTTTTGTAACTTAGATTATTCATCTTTAGTGTGATATTTTGTATCTGTGGAAAGAATAAAAATAAATTGCACATAACTTGACTATGAAATGGTCGTGTATGAAATAAGTATTCTAGGCAGGTAAGATTAGAGTGCAATTTTATATGTAATTCCTTATTATTATTTCTAACTAATTCAATTAAAACAACATGGTGAAAATAAAGTATTATCAATCAAATTTATTGGGATTTTAAATCCCCAAGGGAGTGATTTTAAGCCAAAGAGGTGATAAAAAATAAAGTTTTTAGATTTAAAAAATTGACAATTAATATTTTTCCAAATTGAGATGTTTGCTACATTTGACCTACGACTAGTTTTAGAAGTCCATATATACATAATGTATAGTTACTTATTTTGGAGGAATCAAGTATCGAAACTACGCAAATGGAGTTTTTTAAAATTATAATAGACCCCTAGGGCCATAATAGGGGTCAGTTAATTAAATAACCTATAGCTAGTATCTTAAGCATTTAGATTTAAGAATAGATATATAATTTGGAGATATATTTGTTAATTAATTTTTAGATTCATACTTGAAAAAGTAATAGGTTCTATGAATTAATTTTTATTACAGATAAATATTTATTTAAATGTTGCTTTAATTGGTCAGTTGTAATTGCATTCATTAAATGTATGTATGCTAACATTATAATATAAAAATTACTCTATCTCAATGAAAACAAATATTAATGTATGGATAATTGTTAATATAATTATAGAAACAATCTAATCGTTGCCCAATGTTACATCTGGGGCATTCAAATTTTGTATTTATCTTACACATTTGAAGTTAGCAAATGTTTTAACTGAGAGAACCTGATAAAGCAAATTCCGTTGTTGCCTCTCAAGTTTTGCTAGTTTTTTTCTCTCAAAATAGATGGGATAGTGTCGTTTTCTTTGTGCTTTATGATTGATTAGGGGATATTATAAAACATGACAAAGTAATTATAAATAACTGAGATATACTTTTATTCTAGCTTTTATGGATCGCAAGGCATGAGTATCAGAAGTAATACTGACTAATTAAAAAGAGGGCACTTCTAAAATATCATATCCTCCGACGCTATATTTTGAAACATTATCAGGAACTCCTTGGTTCACATACTTTTGGTTCAACTCTGTTCTACCCTCTTGCTTTAGGATATGGAATATCTTTGAAACTATTATTTTTCCACATATCACTTTCAACAATATTCTTATTACATGGAGGATATATAATAACTAGAATATGTAATTCCAAGTTTCTAATTACGTCATTTAGGCTGAAAATCTTTCATAGAGTTCCTCTAAAATTTCGTTAACAGTTAAATATTTCCATTAAAAATAATTTATCTTCTTTTAAATCATCATGTTTGCCCGACTGGCGAGATGTTAAATTTTTATTCAACGAGTTTGAAAATTAAATAAAAACGTATGAAAAAAGCTGAGCGCCCTAGTAACAAATTTATTCTTTCCTTTTTTGTATAATATTGACAACGGGTTACTCAGCGTTGATTGGGCCGAGGAAGAAGTGGGAAATAACATTGACAATGGTGTATGTTATTACTTCTGAATGTTTAGATACATTGAGTGCGGATGAGCATTATAATATGGCGCCTTAATAAATATATATATGAATTATTATGAATGAAAAAAAAAAATTGTTAAAAACTTCAAAATATATGCTTCAAAAATTTGTCTAGATGAGAAGTCCATCTTATATTTTTGTCAAAAAATTGAGAAATCGAATTATTTTAACCTCAGCATAATTAATTTGGTTGTTGGATATTCTTTCTGCGTATGTGTTAGCCTATTATAGATCAAAAGTTAATATAAAATAAGAACTTTTGTAATTATTATTTATTCACCAATGGCATTGATATCAAAAGATATAGTATCTAAACTAGACTTTCTTAAAACTCATATCCACTATTTTGTTGATGAAGTTTTATTTACAGTTACAGTTTATTTTTATGCAAATAAAGAGACGAAATATTATTCATGCCTAAAAAAACAACTCTTAAAATATGAAAATGACTTGACTTTTTCTTTATTTGTATTAAAAAATCCAACATTTGAACATGGTGGTCCAGAATTTAAATACAATTTAATTTATTGTCATTGTATTAAAATTTCGTTAACTTGCTCAGAAATATTGCCACAACATTATAGGGCACCAGCCCACACTGACCATAAAGTGCGAGTATGTTGCAACGACAATTTTTAGAACTTTTAGGACAAAACTTTTTGCCTTGCTCTTCACTTGATCTTAATCCTACAATTACACTATAATAATTTAAAATTAGATTGATAGAACAAATTAAATACACATCCGTAATTTTAGCATCAAATAATATAGAGTATTCTGAAATACTAAATATTTAACTTAGTAGGTACCATTGTATGAATATAATTTAACAATATTTTTGCTTGTGGATTTCTATTTTTATATATTGATAGTTGACCCCTTTCTCCAGAGAAATATGTATTTACAATGTTATAGTATAGCTGGGATCGGCAATTTATGGCAAGCATGCCACGGCTGGCACGCAGATGCATATTCAATGGCAAGTGAAAATCAGATCCCATGGTTTGTGTGTTTTTTTTACCATTATTGTTGATAGTGGCAAACTCATTGATTAGAAATGTTGAAGTTGACACTCCATGTCTCAAAGGTTGCCTATCCCTGTAGTATAATTTACTTTTTAGTTGTGTGAGGTATTATGAATGAAAAAATTGAGTTTTTCTCCTTAAGATAATAAAAGTGTCCTTCGTTGAACTTATCTGAGTTTCTGTAATCATATTGGAAAAAACTTAACTATCTTAACAGCGTTACCTTGCTAAAATAAACTTACGCTATGTACTCTGTTGCCATTTGTGGATTCCCTAGTCTATTTTGAGACGTCATGTCTATTACATAGTTTATTATTTTTGAGAAATAAACGAATTAATAAGCCATACTATACTTTTTTCCCGTTTCCAAAAGGACATGGAAACAATTTCATGTTGATCCCTCATTGTATATATAAATATTGGCCATTTTATTATTTATATGAAGAAATTTTGACTGCCATCATATAAAAATTAAATGTATAGAGCTATCCTTTTAATAAATATTAAAAAGAAATGTTATATTCAGTTTGGAATAATAGGATTTGAATATTATGATATACAAGTACATTTTCAAAATTGTTGATAAATAATATGACTTTGTTAATTTGGAAGTACTTAAGAGATAAAAAGCAGTAGGTATTATTGACTTATTTGGCTAACTACGAGATGATCTTAGGCTTTTTTTTTCTGTTTCTTTTTGGAGGAAAGGTTGCACGATAGATGTCACGACACATTTTTTGAAGACATGAGTATTTTTGAAAATTATTTATTATTTGATATTTGTGTATCCTTTACCTCTCATTATTGATACATATTTTAAACGAAATTATTATTTATATAATTGATCTATAGTATATTTGCTTTTCTACTGTGGAAAACTTGTTCATTCCTTTTAATAAATAAGATAACTTAAATTTAGTTATTTATTAACAATATGTAACATATATACATAAAACAGTCAATAGGAGTTCATTTTGGTTTTAGAGCTATGTTTATCTCTGTAACTTAACATTGCTCATCTATACATAAAAAGGAATCATTAACGATATATGTACTTGATTGGTGTTTTAATTTAGACATCTATTTTCATTTACCTACCCTAAACCATGCATTAATTAGCATCTGGATAAATTATTCATTTTTAAAATCTTGCAACCTCTCATTACTGTTTTAATTCAATAAGTTATACTATTTTATCGTCAATTAGTTATAAATAAATACATGATTTGCATAGAAAGAGATTATTACTCAAAGACGTAAAATATCCATTCAACTTCCGTGGTTCCTTCTTGCTACATTAGTAAAACAACAAGTCGAAAGCTCAAATGTAATGAAAAGAGCCAATCTCCGCATAAATATCCAACGCCAAACATGGGAATTCTTTATACATGGAATGGAAATCAGCTAAACCAATTTATTAGATACTTTGGGCCCTTGTAAACATACTTTATATTTGTTCAAATAATATCTGATGATTGCTTATGTACAATTATTATTGTTTATATAGATGGTAAATCTATTGATAGCTCTAAAAAAGTTGTTTGCTCTCTTCATTTTAAGTATGAAGATTTAGAAACATAAGCTAGATAGACAAATGGAGAACTAAAAAGACGAATCTGAAGAAAAAATAATATACCTTCTTAGGATTCAAAAACAAGAGTGACAATGAAACAATGGAATAATATAATGGGTGAGGTGGGGCGTAAAGGAAGAGTTATGAAATATAATGAATGGTGCAAAAATTTTAATAAAAAGATGACATTTCAAATTTATCGCAGCTCAAACAACAATTTCATATAAATTGTGTGACTATCAAAAATGAGAGTAGATTGGGTTGAATATGAAGGTTGTATTAAGCTTCAGAATAATATATCTGTGCAAAAATATCATAAATTCGAAATATTATTGAGATTATTTTTATTGATGAAGATTCTTAGCAGTTATATCAAAAAAAAATGTAATGAATAAATACCATTAAGTTAAAAGTTGATCTTTCTCTCACAATAATTCATCAAAATCAATTTATTAAATGTAAGAAATATCAAACCAACTTCATTATGTGCCGTATTTTCAGTTGGAGTAGTGGCAATAATAACGATTTGTTAAAATAGGCAAAATATGTACTAATTCATGATTGACTAGTTGATTAATCCAAACTTAGATTCTGAATCCATAATATAAGTTTCAAATTCCTGATATTAAAGGTACTTATTTAAGCAAATATCCGCTATGAATGTGGTGCTTGTTAATAGAATAATTTATAAATACTAGTTGAGATCATGTTTTGGAGTCTATTTGTTAACTGTATCTTGGCTCTAAAAACAATTGATTAATGATAACATATGGCTAACTGAAATAGAATCTAGAAGTTGGAATTTTATTATCAAGATATATAAGGATAAAACGGACTTAAAAGAGGCATTGATCAAATACATGTTTAATGAACGCCTTCCCTTATCATCTCGCCAACTCCTTAATCAAAGCTTTAAGAGGATGCTCTAGGAAGAGTTTATTCAATGTGCAAAGACAGAAGAGAGCGCGTTTGATTTGAATAATTTGCATATTAATCAGCAAATATGTTGAAAATGCTATCCATTGGTATGTTGAAAGAAAAGAAACCGAAAATCAACGTGGTAACCCTGAAAATTTTAGGAATTTTTTGGAGAAAAGTAGTTGAACTGTCATGACGTTTTATTAGCTTAGCTTTGACCAGCCCTGAAAGGGTTGGAAAGGAAGTTACACAAATCCTACTCTGTGTGTGTAAGTGAAAATATTGCCTGGAATTAAATCAAGTCGATTTTCAACTCTACTCATCATCCAATAATGATTTTTTATATTAATTTCCCAACCAATGCTGTATAGCAAAGAATGGTTACAATATTAATCAATTATCTTACTCAATTTTCTGTTTGTATCAAGATTGAATTACTTACCAAATGTTCAAATTTGAAGAAAATGATCAAGTTCTGGATCATTTGTATCCCAAAATGGCAATACTTTCAATAGAACCCTGAGAAGAGTTGAAAATATGGTTCTTTGATATTACAATACTAAATTGCCGTGCCCCCTAAATATTAAAATCATATTAGCCTTTTAATTAAAAAATTGTTATTTTCAAGAATCGCATTTAATATTATGTAAAACGTCAAAGAACAATTCCTTCTTTATCAACAAGAGCCAAAAAAAAGACAATTCAAACTGTATAAACGTATAGTTGAGATGTAAATTTTTGAAGTTTGATTAAAAATTAAATAAAACTGACGTATAGTTTAAAAATCAAAAAATAAAGATAATTTTATAGCTTGTGTTCTTCCTTAATGTAAGATAAAATAATAATAAAAACTGCCATTTGTATAAAATATAATACGTATATAATATAGGTAGTTAATTTTTTTTATGTGTATTCATCCGAAAACTTTTGTACGTACAATTCCAATATTACTTACTATCTTATGATAAATTCTAACACATTTTACACAAAATATTATACATGTATAAAAACGAGGTTTATATAATTTTAATAAAAATAAAGTATTCAAATAATAAATATATATATATTTTTTTTCATTAAATAACATAATCTACATAGTAAGCCAAATATTAAGATATATTAATAATATACTTGTATGTACCTATAATCATAAAATTTCAATAGTTATTTTGCATCCCCATTATAGATCCTCTTCATATTCCATAAATAATTATGAATTAAATAAATAGTAAATACTAAATATAATTGAAGAAAAGAGTAATGATCCATTAGATCCAATATTCAGAGTTGTATTTGAGTCCACCTTTTCATTGTTCTAGTAGAGTCGGAGTCCTCATGCTCAGGGTATTTCTAGTTCTTAGTCCAAGTTATCATGCTCCGGGTACATGAGAAAATAAGTATTGTCTGGATCTACCTCTAGTCTCATCTAAGGCAAGAAAATATTAAACTTAAATGTGTACTAATAAATGAGGCCACTACAATTTTCGTCGAGGTTATCGTCAATAAAACGATACAACCAATATAAGAAACCAAATATGAAGATATATTTTTGATAATATAATTGTATCTACATAAATTATTATTTCGGATAATTCCTATTACTTATTTTGCATCTTCATCTAAATCCTCTTCATATTCCATAAATAATGGTTAATTATTCATTCCAAATATAATTAAATAAAAGAATAAAGATCCAATACCCAGAGCTGTATTTGAGCTGTATTGTCTAAGGCAACATATACCTTCCCACAAGCTCTTCCTTAATCTTTGACAACGCTAATTTACTTTTGGACTCCATACAGTTTAAAAGAATAATGATGGCAGCTTTGGTTAATAAAAACATACATTAAGACAAGGAGCATTAAATTAACTAATTAAATACCCATTAGCATAATTGATTACGATTGATGTACAAGGTATAGCTTGCAATGTTTGAGCAAAGAATGGTTGAACTATAGTTCTTGAAACAATGTTAGATAAGGTCTTGCCGTTATTTCATGACGAATCTCTTTGTTGAATTAAGAATAATATTCAAAAGATCAAGGGATATTACTTTTGTAACTCTATTACTTCTGACAAAAAACGATTTGTACAGAATTTCTGAATTTGCGGAAGAGCCAAGAAAAACCGTTTAGCTAAGTTAACATTTGATAAAATAAAATATCCACATAATTTTTTCACATCTACTTAGATTTAATCGGGTCATTCCCGAAACCAAGAAGATATAATATGGTTCTTACTGTTAGTAATAGTGCTACAAATTGGTATGTCTAGTGCAAGTACCGAATGTATAATAAAAAAAAGTGAAAAGAAATTTGTTTTCGAGATTTGGATACACATGAATTTTAACAACCAATCAAGGAGAACGATTCGGTTTTTTAGTGTGGGAAAACTTAAACAAGAATTAAATATAAAAACAAATCCTTATCGTCCACAGAGCAATGAGTTGATTGATAAAAAAAGTGAAAGGAAATTGGTTTTCGAAGTTTGGATACACATGAATTTTAACAACCAATCAAGGAGAACGATTGGGTTTTTTTAGTATTGGAAAACTTAAACAAGAATTAAATATAAAAACAAATCCTTATCATCCACAGAGCAATGAGTTGATTAAACGAGAACACAGTACTTTAAAAGAAGCCATTCGGTGCAAATTACTTGAGTCAAACCACAGTTGGGCTGATGTATTGCCTAGGATCTTTCTTGACCTTAGAATAACAGTAAAATAAAGAATGAATGTTTCTCCTGCAGAATTGGTATTTGGAGAAGAAATTCGTTTGATACGGACACTGGTTCCTAATAATATAGAGGTTAAGTCCAAATTTAACTCTATACACAATTTAAAAAAATGATTTTTATAAACATAATGAAATCTATGAAAGATTAATACAACTCGAATATGTTTATTTTTTAAATCCTCCTTTTAGATCTTCGTTTATACCTCATTTTAATGGTCCCAATAAAGTAATTAAAAAAATATAAAAAAAAATTATAGTAAAAAATGATGGAAAACCCAAGTCAATCTCCCTTTACAAATTAAAACCCAAATAATTCTAAGTTGGAAGTTTGTGGTATATGTAAATGGAATAAATTATACAGACTAGTTGAGATCATGTTTTGGAGTTTATTTGTTTTCTTTCTTCTTCTTATTATTTTCGTTGTTACATTGTCAGTCAATTCTTTATTTAAATTCCTATAATAAAAACATACATCAAGAAATGAAATGTTAAAATCAGAATTAAATTTGAATGCAAAATCGGATTCAATATATGTATATATATATTTGAGGAGGGGAAGAAGTCATCCTTGCTATTAAATTTTTCAAACATGAACAACAAATATATAATCTTCTTGGAAATCAAATTTGACTAGAGGTGAGATATGAATTACTCAAAATGAAAACAGCTTCATTAAGATACGCACTCTTCCAATATAATAGAAATATGGTAAAATACGAAGAAATTGACAAAATCATTAGTATGTAATGGATATTCCCTCAAAAAATGTCTTCCTACGGAGAGGTTTAATAAGAGTTCCATCCTCAATACTCAATAATAAAGGGCATTTCTGATTATAAGTTCGGAATGGAAAGGAATAGAAGGAACTCCTGTATGAAAAGTTAGATCTTTCTTCGACATAACGGAATAACTATTTATTATTTCCGATACTATACCGATGAGATTGCGTAGCTAGTGTATATGTAGATGTTAAATAATCCGTGCTTAAACCCTATCTTATTACCCTGGGGTATTTATTTACCTAATAAATACATTTCTGGGTGAATTCTTGTTATTTTGCTCTACATTCTACGTAAGTTATTAATAATATAATATCCCTCAAGGTAATTAATTATGTTCAAAGTGCTTATAAATTATAGAGTTACTTATCAAGTTTTCAAAAAAATATTAATGTGTTCTTATTATTTGATCCCCACAACGAAAAATATGAATAGAAAAATGGAAAAGGTCTTAAGAAATGTTTTATTTTCTAAAAAACATGCATTTTTTGGTAGTACATCATTAATTTAGAAATAATCTATCCTCTAAAGTTAGCAAAGTTAGATATTCTTCTCAGCAAATGTTATTTGAGATTAGGAATTCAATAAATTTATGAAATAAAGTCAATTATAAATATTCAAATTCCTATCCAATTTTTTGAAGTTCAACCAAATCAATAATTTTTAAAAGTGAAGAATAGATTACAATTTATAAGTGAGAATTTCATTTACCATTAAGAATATAAACATGGCCTCATAGGCCAATACAAATGCAATTTTTTTTATTCCTAGCAAAGATTTTACTTTCAGTTATATATTAATTTAAATTTGAACATGTTTTCATGATTTTTGTCATTCTTTATGATCAAAAAATACAAACTTACATTAAATTAATTACATGTGTCTCTCAATAAAATAAAAATGAATAAACTATTTAGTAGTAATAGGAAGAAATAGTTCAAGGATATAATTAAGTGACGAGGAAAATTATAATGTTGCCAAAATGACCATACTTGTGTTTTTGTTAATTAATATATAATTAAATTTTGTAAAGTAAATTGAAGAAAAATAATTGACCTTTATATTTGTTTTGATCTTTCTAACCTCAAATAGTCAGGATTGCCCTTAAAAAATACATATTTATTATTTTTTACAATAAATATAATTCATTGCAATTAGTTACAAAGATAGGCTATCAACTATATAAAGTTTTTATATAATATTTCACTTTTTAACGACGTTTTTTTTTTGTGTAGATATAATAAATATTCCCAATTTATACGTTATACAAAGAATTATTATATATTACTTTTGACAACTTTTTAGTACAATAAACTTAGCGTGTTCGCTTTGACAAATAATTTTAATGAGGACATATAATGTGAGATCATAGAAAAATTAGACCATATACATCGGTATATTTAATTATAAAAATAAGTATTATTTTTTTACACATTTATTGATAAACATATGATATTTTGATATACAGTTGGCCAGTGCATGTTTAATTACATATAAATTTATCACTTTTTGGTCATTTTCATGGTGAAATCTGATTGTGGATTTCGTTTGCCATCTTCAAAATCTGTAGAGAGATTTGTAAACTTTTTTTTGTTGATGCAGAGCAATAGCACGTGAATTAACATTATTTTAGGAGCTTTTGGCTTTACAAAATGTGTCAAGAAATGAAATTCAATTTGTTTAAGATTATATTTAGTTATTTCAAAAATTACTACATTAAAAACAATATTTTTAGTGATACCATCTTGCTATGAGAAATTAAGCCTTTTTATTATCATGAAATTATGAAAATACAATATTTTAATAATATTATATTTTTTAAATATCGAACGCTGACACAACTCAGGCTCGTTGCTATATTCTTATTCCTTATACTTGTTGTGTCAACACCAAACGACAAAGGTGGATTTTTTTTTCTAAAAAATGAGGCATGAATATAATTATCTACCCTTTCTTGTTATAAATTATTCTGATAAGCTCTACAGAACCCCCGTTAATTCAATTTAAAGATTGCAAAAAATTATGGCCACAATAAAATAAAAAGAACATATGGTGTCCCTGATTTAATTTTCTTTTGATATATGTTCTGTGTCACTATACAAACAATATTAAACATAAACAAAGAAATTGAAACATCTAAAATATTTTTTTGTACTTCAATTTGCAATAAATTTTGCTAACGTAACTCGATTATCTTGGCTAGTCGATCCTAGGATGAAGTGTGCGTTTGAGCCTTTGATCTTTAAAAAGAACCTTAATTTAAAATCTTAATAAAGGAACTAATCCTCTTTATTTCTTTTGAGGTTCGTAGTCGATATGAGAAACTTCAATTCACAACTTGAAATACAAATAATAATACAAAAGTAATGAATCTATTCTCTAAAAAATAAACATAATTTCGTCCCTTTTTTGGTAAGAAATAGATTCATGGTATGAGGGGAGCTTGAAACAGGACACAAACTTAAGGTAGGAAGAAAGTTTGAGGTAAAAAACTGACTTAAGGTAGGATAAGTGTATGAATAAGGAAACATTCTTGAGGTAGGAGATCAGATTGGAGTAGGAAGATTACTTGAGGTAGGATACATATTAAAGGTGGGAGGAGTACTTAAGGTAGAAAAAAGACTTAGGGTAAGAGGATAATTTGAGGTAAGAAACATTTTAAAGCTGGGAGAAGGGATTGGAGTAGAATGTGGGCTAGATGGAGAAAACGGATTAATGCTTGTTTTAGGATACAGATTCAAGGTTGAAGGACAGTCTGGTATAAAAATATATTTCAGGCAGACGATATAGATGTAGGTAGCGTAATGGAAGAGTGATCCATTAGTCCCTTAAGATATTTTTTCTGCCATTGTTAATGTAGGAATGCATCAGTTGTGAAAAGTTGAATTAATATTCATTCTTTTTTCCGAAATCTGGGGATTCAGTTTTCGGCCCCCCTCTTCCGTTATTAATGTGAACAAACGTTAAAACTATCAAACTTTCTAATTTTGAATTTATCCATGGTTGCGATGCTGTATCTTCTATTGATAGCCCAACAGAAGTTTTTGGACATGTAAATATCCCCTCTTCCTTTTCAATGTATAAGGCCGTTGAATTTTGCAGAATACCATCCTCCACTCAAATATCTGTTGCAACAATTTCTTCATAAGTAGGAGATCGGAGATTTCTCCAGTAGTCTTCAGAGGCTGTTTCAGGTTCACTCTTCTACCACCATGTAATGCGTGACCTCAAGGCCAACAGTTATTACAATGGATGAAAGGAGCTACATATATTTCTTTCTATATAGTCTTTCCTTTGTTCTGTAACAAGAAGTCCTTCACATAAATAGTTTTTATGAATCGAAATGGTTCATTCCTTAAATGAAATTCAATTCTTAATGATTTATTTTCTTTACTATTGGACCAATCCTTGATTTTTAAAATTTCAGGATGATCGGATGAGAGCATAAATATGTGAATTTTTTTTATTCCTTTATCTGACTAAAGAATTCAAGTATTTTTTTTTTTTTTTTTTTCAATTGAACCTTTAACATCCTTTTATTTTGTAGGTTTTGCAAACAATTTTGGAGACGTGTTATTTACTACTTCAATTAATTCATCAATGCAATCTATACTTTTCTGATTTGTAAAAGATTCGAAATCATTACAAAGCTACAACTGGGAGAAAACTTGGAATGATTCTCTATCATTAGTTGTTGAATACAATTTATTATATAAGAGTATTTCCATATAATTTTATAAATTACTTTCTTGTTCATTATGCACAATGCAATTCACATAAAAAAATTTGTTTGATTAATTTATACATAATACTATTTAATTGTAAAAAATTAAACAGATTCATACGGAAAAAAACCATCACAGAAAAATGTAGTTGCCCGCCCTTGATACTGCCAATAATTTTCATTATGATCCTGAAACATTAAATTCAACTATATACAGGGTAGCCCATCTAGAGATTGCATTTTGAACGACCACTTTTTTTGACGTCAGACAGCTGAATTAACATTTTCAGTGTGTCTAATATTTTGTAAAAGGTCTCCGGTTTACGAAATATTTAAGTTTACGCTCGAAGAAAATTGGAAAATACTAAATACTTACTTCCAAAATGGAGAGTCTTCAAACGAAACTGCAAGAAAATTACCTCGGTCCAAATAAAGCGCCTTTCAGACAGTTTGTGGATAAATTTGTGAAGTGTGTGCGCGAAACTGGTTCGTTAATGGATAAAACAACGCGTTCCCGTGTTCGTCCAGTGCGGTCAATCGAAAACATTGCTGCTGTTGCCGAAAGCGAATAAACGAGAAAACGAGGAAGGAGCTGCCCTTATCGTCAAAGGTGAACTCTATCGGGCCATGTTGGAAGATTTTTTGTTTCCCCAAATGGAAAAGGAAGTCATTGACAACATTTGGTTATTACAGGTTGGAGGTACGTGCCACACAGCCAACGTTACAGTGGATATTTTTCGCACTGTCTTCGACAATCGCATCATAAGCCGAAACAGCAACGTCAACTGGCCACCTCGTAGCTGCGAGTTGACTCCGTGGGACTATTTTTTGTGGGGAACCGTCAAGAATAAATGTTACGCCAACCATCCAGAGATGATTGACGATTTGAAACACGAAGTTGGAGTCGCCGTTCCAGCTATTGAAGCTCACACAATCGAAAATGTATTGAAAAATTGGGTCGACAGAATGGGATACTGTAAGGCCAGTCACGACGGCCATATAAATGAAGTGGTATTTCATCATTAACCGGAATGTTAAGGCTTTCAAAAAAAAAAAAAAAATTTTGAAAAATATCCATCCGTCTTTTTTTTATAGCGATTTCAAAAGAAAAAAGTTTCGTGGGCCACTCTTTACAATTCTTTATTTATTTTGATAATGAATTATTTATGATTTATTCTTATTTTGTTATTTTTTTATGGAGGTTTAGTAAATTTAGTTGACTGTTTTGCTTAAACATTGTTCCTTTGTTTTTCCTTTTGATTTCTTGTATTTTTCTTTTTGTCAGTGAAGACTCGGGTGTACAACAGTAACTAATAAATTACAATATTGTGGTAAAGATTTTATAGAATACATGCAACCTCATCAATAAGTGCTAGGTACTAAAATTTGAAAATTTAAATGATGTTATTATTATGGCAGTCAACTGTTTATCGTGTATTAAATTCGTTTTTTTTTTTGCAAGGGGGAGTTTCGTACATACACAGTTCACAAACTGCGTTATAAAATAGATATTCACCATCAAAGGGTCAATGTTATAAAAATAAATCAACAGCTTCATTTATTAATGTTCAGACCACTAATAAGAACTAAAAAAATTAAAAATCAATGGCTGACAAAAAAAATAGAAATTGTTGTAATACATAGGTACATAAATGTGGCCAGTCAACAGAAAAGTAAGCTAATATGTTTTTCACGAAAATAGATCGTACTTTATATCTAATAGTAATCTTCTTTTTCTGTTAAAAAAAATTTTTAATGACTTTATTTATTTAAAGAAGTTACACGGAAAAATATATTTAATTTTATACATTCTAGTTTAAAATTAATTCCCCAAACCAAAGTCAGACATCCCGAAAAGTTTCTATATATATGATGTTAGTTAACAATCCATTTTCAACAAAAGCCAGAATATCGGACTGCGGCTGCAGTCAAAATAGCTACTCTGCAATCATGCTTTTACAGCTTGATAAGGCAAACTGCATAGATTTTGTTGGTTCACTTTGAATTTTTAAGGAGAAACCAATAAAATTAAAGGCGTTATAATTTTTTCAATAATTCCAGCAATTGTTCAGTGTGATAAAATCTCTCAAAATCTGGAGTGCCGGGCAACTCGCAAACGCATGCGTAATAGTGCTGAACATTTTGCCACAGTCCTTACATGAAGTATTAAGCAACCCGAGGCTATTTGAAATTGGGCAGTAAATTGCTTTCCATCCCTGATTTTAGATATGGAGCTTGTGATCCTCTAATTCCAAGTTTTATGTGAATTAAAACCATTTAAGTGTCCATCATAGATTTTATCCACCTTTTCTTCAGAGTTGGAGGGAAAATTCATCCTTAAGTGCATCAGAATTAGAGTGAGATGGATAATTGCAGCTTTTTTCAGTGGACAGAAAAACTTTTCACTATTGAAGAAAGAATTATGGTCAAGATCATGAACTGTGATTATATTCTTAAATAATGCTGTCCATTCCAACTTTTGTGGGTCTATGAGATTTAAAAAAAAAATATTTTATTACTATTCTGACGCACAATGTCAATAGTAGAAGAGGATCAAAAGACTGGTGCCCCTGTCCAAATGTTCCTCCAGATGGCTCTCCAAGAATGAGAAAAATCATCGATTTAGTCATTAATACAATCAGTTCTTAGCATTAACCAACTGTAGGCAGGATGGGACGAAATAAATGCAGGCCACTCAGACTTTGAGTTTCTTGAAAGGTTAATTATAATCTTTTGATAAATTTTCTGAATCATTCTAGAGGGGAAAGACGACCCTCCTCCTGTATGACTTTTGTGCCTTTTTATGGAATCTATGTAGTTTCGATGAAAAAGCTTATTGAGCCAGCAATTTGCTTCGTCAATGACCTTATCGGCTAAACATAAATAAACGTTGTCCTATAAAGAGTCGCAGGAACAATTTGATAATTAAAGAGGTCATTTTTTTTGTAGATTAAATTTCTTCCATTTGTAAATCGAAGAATTTATAATTTTTTTAGATCAGTCCAGTTTGTATAGGAGGTGCCTTTACTTTCCCACTTAATTTCTAAGATATAAACAATCTTTTTGATAGAACAATCAGCTATTCTAAGTCCTTCAAAGGGATCCTATTTACCCAGAGGGAGAAAAACTGTCTTCTTGATGTTAATCTTCAAACCAGACCTCTTTTTATACTTCTTGAAGTAGTTCATTAAAACTTCAGTCCTCCTTTTTAATTGTTTTTCTCACCTTGCCTCCAATATGAAAGTGATATCGTCAGCAGACATATCAATAATATTTTTTGACGTTCCAAAATCAACTCCAAAACCCCAAAACTTATTTCTTATGGTATCCTTAAGATCTTTAATCGCTGCAGCGAAAAATAGTGGAGCTGAAAGATATCCTTCGACAACTTTTTTTTAAAACTATTAAATCACTTTCCAAATCACTTAATGCAATAGTCGACGTACTATTGAATAGAAGAGCTCTAATTGGGTTAAAATACATTCTAGGGAGGAGTTTACTTATTGCTCTAAAAATATGTCCATGTGAATGGTATCAATGCCTTGCAAGAGTCAATTGCAATTATTGCACAAAATCCTCCTTTATTTTGCATACTCTCAATTTCAGTTTGAATATTTCTTGAAATGTCTGAAATCCTCCTCCCTTTCAGGAAGCCTTTTTGCTCCAGACCAAGCTTATAATTTAAAATTGGCTTCATTTTGGCTCCCAGAATACCAGAAAGGATTCTAGAGCTTCCATTAAGAACAGTAATTGGTCTCCAGTTATTGAGGAAAATAAGGCTACCCTCCCTTTTGTAAACCACTTTGGAAGATGCCCATATATTTCCATGTACTTTCTTATCTCAATCTGATAAGGAGCAACACCATCAGTACATCATGAGTAAACATTTTGCCATTACACCACCAGGCCCCGAAGCTTTCGCCAGTTCTTTTTTATAAAATAAGTTATAACTTCTTTAGTAAAAATTGAGTGTTTACCTAATTTTTGACCGAGGAAAATTAACTCTCTTACCATCAAAAGTCTTTTGGAAGTTCAACTGAAAAAGTTTCAATATATCCCGAGAAATCGAAATAAGTTTATGATATCTGAAGTAATAAGTACGTACAAATAAATAAATTTTCTTAGTATTTTCTGAATATTATTTTCAAACGACATTTATCTCTCGCTTTCTTTACGAACAAACTCTAAGGTAGTAGATTTAACTGTATGAAACAGAGGATGAACAAGTTTTTTGTATTAAATGAAGGATTAAATTCTTTAATAAAACATGTTTGAAGTTTGTATATAAATTTCTTTATCTTCTATTACCCATTTGGGGGAATGAAAACATCTCGTAAGTCAATAAAATTTGAAAATAATTTCAATAAACTTAGGAAGAAGCTGTTAAAAGACGTTTTTTGTTTTGGATAAAATAGATGAAAAAGCAAGGGCCAAACCGATTCGGACAGTCTTCTGATCCATTCGCTAGGACACAATGTCTTCTGGTGTCAAAATTATAATTATGTCATTCAAACTCAGTTCTATTATGAGTTTAGATAAAAAAAATTGATTGGGGTACCGACGATTTGTATTGCATAAGTCAACATTTAAATCTCCAATGATCAATAGAGGATAAAAGTAATTCTTACAAACATTTATAATAGATTGAAAGAAGGTGGTACATTTCACATTAGATCCATATGCGTTAATTACATAAAAACAACCACTTTTTGTTGAATTTTTTTTTTATGGCAATCACACAACAGTTTTATCCTCCTCTTGTATTTTACCAATTAATATACTGATTTTCTGGTACCTAGAGATTGGTTGAATAAAAAAAATATTCAATTTTGGTCTGCGTTTAAATCAACATCAATATGATTAAAATTGGCAAAATTAATTGCTCATAATTTTATAAGCCTGTTAATCTCTTTGCAGAGATAAGGCTGACAGTGGAGAAGCTCTTTTTGAGATAACCCCCGACCTTGTCCGAGCTACCAGAATAAAATTAGGATTTACATGAGGTTTTGAAGGTTTACGTAGTTGTATAGAAAATCTTGTATCACATTCTCCCTTGTCAATACTATTAAAAGGATTATTGTTACTTACTGAAGTCTCCCCTGCAATATCTTCACCTGATCTTTTTCCAGTGGAGTTTAGATTACCCACATCCCTCTATTCATTGTTTGTACTTGTACTAATCTAAGCCCCTTAAACCTCAAGGGTTTCTCATGGGCTTCTATCTATAAATTCATGATAGACGTTATATTGAGTATTAATTTTCTCAGTATTGTCTTCAGAATTGACCATTTCAGAGGGACTTAAATCATTTTCACCATTTATTTTACAAGGATTGTCCTCTGCCAGATCCACTTCTTGCACCATTCTTACACTTTCAATTTTATCTTCTTCCTTCTTTTCATCTTTCACTTCTGAGCTCCTCTGAACTTCAGCACTTCCATACACAATCTCCGTTACCTTTTCACCTGCCATTTCCCCACAAATATATCCCTCTTCGACACCCTGGATTCCTCCAGGGTCCTTAGTTGACCTATTTCTTGAAATTTTTTGCTTCAAAATGCTCTCATATTCATTATACTTAACTCTATATTACTACTGTCATGTTTTGTGTGACCTAGCTCAAAACAATTCGGACATTTTAGTCTGAAACTCCTAAATTTCAGCTTAACTAAGCATCTCTGAAAAACAATTATCTGTGGAATTTTAGCTGGATCTGCAACTATTTCTATAAAGTAGTCTCAATCCCTTCACACATCTTTGTATTCCTTGTATCTTTTTTCAGCCAATTTATTCATTGTTTTGTTTGTTTGTTTTTTTAATGATCGACTACTTGCTGATGTTGTTTCGATCAATTAATAGCTCTTACCTCATTGATTTGTGTGAATGTGTTAACCATTGTGACATTATTTTTTTATCTTTAAGATTAATTTTGTCAATGCCTTTTAATTTAAGTTCACATAGATACATCTTCAATCCACATTTTTAACCCTAAAAGGGTGTACCCTTTTGAGGTCCTCTAATCTTCCTCCTATATCAATTGTAAATGTGGTGTAAACCCCGCTTGGCTAATACCAAAGAATGGAGTTGCTCCTGCTTATTCATGCTCTTTAAAGCCTTATAATAATATCATAAACGTCAATATACCTCAGACCTTCAATACAAAAGGGTTTTACATTAATGTCTTCAAATGGGTAACAAATGTTTTCCATTTAAATCTCTTATCCCAATCAATAAACTTCCCTTCATTGACACTCCTATCCTTTCCTTGTTTCACCGCCCTCGAATAGAGTATACGAGGAGATGAGTCAGAAGAATCATTTGTTGCTTCCCCGTCAGGCGGTCTAACAGGAGGGAGCCCCACCATCTTTAAAAAAAATACGCTCTCTGTGTAAACAATGATATACAATGAGGTGAAAATCCAGTGTGGAATGGGTATGGTTAAAAAAGGTACCAAAAACCAAGATGCTAACCCTAACAATTTGAATAATGTCTTGGAGTAGAGAAAGAATAATACTCATAACGTTTCATTAGATCAGCTACAATCAGCTGTGACAAGAGAGGAAGGAAAAAAAGGATTTAAAAAATAATATTTGCTAGTCTTACTTCGATGTCGATCCCCAATTCTACTTTGAGTCCAACAAGGACTTATAGTTAAAGGGTTCGGAAGCAAAATGTGGAGTGAATGCCTGATTTTAATAAAATATCAATAATTTTATCATTTCATAAATAATTTTGAAATTTTTTTAAACAAAACTTTGAGACACAAACTTTGTGAAAATATTCACTGAATATAGCCGCCCTCAGCAGCAATCACAGCCCCCACACGGTGGCGGAAAGCCTGGCAGGAATTGCTGATGGACTTCTCGGACAAGATGTTCCACTCCTTCGCAATGGCAGCATTCAGGGAATCCAAGTTGAGATGAGATGTCAAGTTAATCTCCCTATCCAAGGTGACCCCCACAGAAGAGTCCAACGGGTTCAAATCCGGCGAAGATGATGGCCACATGTCCTTGGGCTACAAATCAGACGTGTTGTCGGCACAGAACTTATGGCATTTGGCCGATGTGTGTGAGGGCTCACCATCTTGGGTCCATACATAGTTGCCCTCTGGGTAGTTGGCCTTGAGCCATGTCAGTATGGTAAACCTCAGCACCTTGTAGTAGGCCTCCTGGCCGTTTTCTCCCCGCCCTTAAAAAAGAAGGAAGCATCTTCTTGCTTTTGAACGCCACGACCACCATAACCATTGTTTGGGCCGGATGTTTTGTACGGAACACCACTTGACCTTTTCTGGTGATCCCCTAAGCAAACGATGAAAGATTTGAGAAATGTTTATTATTGTTTACTTATTCAAGAAGGACAGGGGATTCGGAATAAGCAGGGAAAATTCCACAAACCTCTCTATTTTTATTACATAATTAGCTTTTATTAACAGTCCACGTTTTCCTTCCGAACGTGGAATATCTCCTCAGCAAATCCTCAGGTTACGCTCCGTCTTTTATGAGCACACACAAACGTTTGAACAGGTTTTGAAGATAATTGAATATATTTAGATAAGGATGCTCACTACTCAGGAATTAAAAAATAATGACTACTGCTAAGGAAAAGAAAATTAGTTCTTTATTCCACCAATTACAACTTAACAGGCCAGCTAAAAAACACTCCAGATTTTCATGTATGGATATGCACTTTAGCTTTTTAAGAATACATTTTTAGAAAGGTTGTTAGGGAACCAATATCAACAAAAATATGAACTGTCATGCAGTCCTCAGAAATTCAAAATGTACTGATAAATTCCTCACTTGATAACGAACACACCGATACAAAAAAAATCCAAAGTAAAAGTACTTAATTCACTCAGAAATACATTTTATTCTCACACCGAAGAAAAAGATGACCTCTCTTCAACATAAATACATATTAACTTCTGAAATATTCTGATTAAAACATTAGAGAAAACATAAATTATACATATGATCGATCATTTGCTATTGAAAAAAGTCATATTGGGGGCAAGTCAAGTCCCATAAATCAAGGGAATGTTTAAAACTATAGCAAACAACCTTGACGATATGACGATGTCTTCCCGAAATTTAAATATAAAGCCCATAATTTACCAAACTAATATATTAATTATATACTAGGCTACATATATTCCTTTCTAAAGTTAAATGAATGCGTAAATTCTTCTTTTTTTATATTTATTCAAGATTGTTTTCCTTTCAACATAGCACATTATTTATCAAGTACAACTTTGTAAATGTGTTCACTTGAATACAACCCTTCAAAAATCTCATACAAAATAATTAAGTGTTATAAAGAAATGTACATATTCGTAAAAGTAGTGTATAAAGATAAAGGAAATGTTTGCTGTGAAATTGTGTTCTATACATTTTTTTTTTTACAAGATAAATTAAAATTCTATTTGTGATATTTTTATTAATCTATTGGGATTCCCGTTATTAAAAATGATACTTGATCACAATATAATAAATTATTTTTCTTCAGTCACTTTTGATTTTTCATAGGAGAAGTTTTGGGAAGAAAGAAAAATTCAAAATACATCAAGTTCAAAATGAAAATATACCATCATGAGTAGACAAACGAATTTAAATGATTAACTGACAACATCAGAAAATAAATAAACATTTAGGATATAAATTTAAAATGAACATTTTGAAATTATCCATTTACAATTTGAATTTGATTATATAATATACAATGTTCCGCTCTATTATTAAAAGATTGAAATAATGATACATATGGACATTTCAAAATATTTCTTTTATTCTCATTTCAAAATAATGCTTTGATTGACATTTAATTACGTATATTTACTTAAAAATATATTAAATTTTTACTCAAAATGGCTTTTTTTATCTGAGCATTACCCCTGAACTTCATAAGGTCTCCTGTAAAACTAGTATATACAGTTTTTTCTGGGATATTCTTTCATGATTGGTCCTAAGAATACATTAGCCTCCCTCCCCACCATACTCTACATTGCAAAATGCAAGGGATTGTCATTTGGTGTGAAAGGAGGTCAGAAGGGATCAACATTGGATAAACACATCTGCTGAACAATGTTTACTGTTTGTGCTGTAGCACCATCCTGCAGCTGAAATTGATCGAGATGATCAATCGATAAAAAATGATAATATAACTTTCCCGGTTTGCATTCTCCACTTTCAAGAATAACTCTTGAATCCCGGATAACCAGCAAATAAAGAGATGATACTCAATACTTAATTCATAGTCACTGCATGGAAGGACATTGCCCTACGTAACAACTCAGATAATTATACTAAGTGATTATATAAAAGTTTTAGTTTTATTTTAGCTACAATTTACGTTTTATAATACAATTCTTATGATTTACGATGTCTCCATACATAAAATAGAATGTAAACAATCTTCTTTGAGGCCCCATTCTGCTCTTTATGACCTTTTGGGACAATTCCGCGCAGCAGAGCGCTGCTATCTTAATCATCTTCTCGTACTCTGTGTTCATAGTCGTGACAAGGACAATGTTTTTTTTGTCAATCGGCAACTAATAATGTGTTCTACATCATAGGAAAATTGTACATAAAAAAATGCATCTTAACCTTTCAAAATTTTCATAAAAGAGAGGGGTAAATAATAACAGTTAGCCTGGTATAGTTAGAAGGATTGAAAAAATAAAATATTTAGAACCAATGTATTTATCATTCATAAAGTGGGACATGACAAGTCTTATGGATAGTTATTTTCTTATTTAATTTGATAGATCAATCGATGTAGATACATAAGTAATGTATAAAATAAACTAATGATCTACCCAAACGTTCATGAATTATAACGTTTTGTAACTGCAGAAGAGAAAAAAACCCAACTCCCAAACTCTGATGCTGCAAAACCGTCATAGTTCTCGTAAAGAATTTGGATCAAACCATCAGATCATCGACCTTTTCCAATCCAACCACCAAATCATTGTTCCAGCGCATGTAAACTGAATATATATCGATATTTTATTATTAATATCTGGAAGTACTCATATATATCATGAATGTATTATTTTAAATATTCCTAGTTATAAATTTTAATCTTTTTATTTTTTTGTGAAAGTTTGAGAATTGAAGAATATTGTTATATTGTTATTTCTGAAGTTATTTCTAAACACCTATATTTTATTGTGTTGATTGAGTCAAGTCCGTCTTTTTTAAAGTTTTTGACTGAAGATCACAACCTTGCAAAACGTTTGTGATGACTCCCGAATGATGACATATTCTGGGTCAAGTCCGTCTTTTTTAAAGTTTTTGACCTCCTTACTTCGACTCCGAGTATATTCATGAAGATCCCAACCTTGCAAAACGTTTGTGATGACTCCCGAATGATGACATATTCGATTATTAATCTTTATTGAGTTTAATTACGATTTAGATGCTAGCAAAAGTAGAAAAAGAGAGTGAGACAAATTGACATATTCAGGTTTAATCTGAAACATTGCCGTTCTACATCATAAACGATACTAAACAATCAAGCCTACTTTATTAAGTCGATGATGTCCACTGACACTGTAGCATTTATTATATAGCAGCTGCAATTATTTACACAAAATATTATAATTTATTTTATTTTACTAGTAAATAGCAGGAGACAACCCCACCTTTGCTTCTTGGTCTATTCTCGTAGCAAAGAAAGTCTTTCTTTTTTATTTAGAAGGGAGCTTGGAAGATGCAGCTCAATAAGTGATCTCTCTTCAACATCTTTCAATTCAACGAAGGAATGAGACACGCAACTTCACAAATGACTTAAGATAAGTTCCATCACAGGAGAGTTCTTTCCTCTTCCCAAGTACAATGACAGTCACTCCGTTTATCTTGTAGAAGCAAAAAAGAGAGCTCTGAATTTGACCAACAAAAAGTTGTCTTTTCCAAGCTCATCTAAAGACTTTCTCAAGGGTCGAACTCATATTTACTTCTTGCTTCAGACTCTTGAAGTAAGAATAATCCATCCTCCTTCCAGGCAGATTAAGTTAGGGGTTGAGTAAGGACATGTATCCCTATAACGACGGAAAACTTCTTTCATTTAATCAGTAACTTATAAATAATATGATTAATAACTCATAATTAATGACTTATTACAAAATGAAGGAAGAAACAATGTTATTAAAAATATAATAACATTGGGAAGAATATATATATTTACTTGTTTAAATTGATTCACTGAATTCAATTTTTTATCAAGTATTTAATGTGATAGTAACTTAAACATCAAATTGTGCGGCTTCATATTTATAAAATTCATACAAAAGATACGTTATCAAAATATTAACAATTTTTACATTATTATTACTTATTGGAATAAAAATAAATTTCGAGCTTAAGTGTAATTTCATCCATGACAATTATCATGGTCATTTCTTATTTAAGAATGACGTTTTCTTGTTTTTCTCTTACAAATTCCAGGATGTTATTATGCTGCCGAGTACTAATTTTATTACTACACATCTCTATGTCAGTATATTTTCCAAACTAATAATGATCAATTGATATTTTTTATTTCATGTTAGTTTCCTAATATATTTCTTATTGCCAGGTTATTTTGAGCGACATTAATGACTTGTGTATGATGTAAGGAATCTAAATACTTAGCTCTATTTATAATACGTCAATTTCAATTATATATAAATGAAATAGTCTTCTTTTTCAAATCTACAACGGCCCAGGTTGCGTACCAACTCGATGGACGATGTGATGCCATTTTGTGATAATTTCATTAAATGGAATTAATTAAAAAGTAAACATTGTGCTCAGAAAAAATGACTCCCTTTAATTCAATCTGTAAAGGTTTGAGTCATGGTCTCCCATAGAGAAGGACATATAATTTACAGATCCAAGTTTTAAGGGTCGAGGAAAAGGCAAAAATATAGACGACAAACTTTTCTCTAATAATATAGATATGTATTCTCAAATTATATTTTTTAATGTGACATTCGGAGCTTTGGTTATAATTGCTCGTTACTACATCGTTATTTATTAGATTAAGTAGTTACACAGTTCCAAGATATTAAGCAAGCGCATAAAAGTGAGTCATTTACCATAAAAAAAAACGGACAAACATTTTTTTTTTCTAAGATGTATAATGACTTCAAAGACAATTCCCAAGTCAACTGTAGTACTGTAATAAAAGGTAAATTAAAAAGGTTTAAAGGTTTTTTCGCTTTATTTTGACATTAAAATTAATTCCAATAGCAGAATCGATGTCATCCACTAAAATATAAACAGAAAGTCTTACTTTAAGAATCTACATAAATAAACGAGAGACCTGAAAACGATTGGTATTAAGCGAGGACGTTCTAACCTTTCATGATATGGATCACAAATCGATTCTTAATACTGGAAGATTCTGCTTCCCCCTGCAGAGATCAGCAAAGTAGCATCTTCCTCTTACTCCTTGGTATCTAAAATTTAATTCTGAAGTTTTGAAATCTGCTGTTGCATATCTTATCACGAAGGAATATAAAAGGAGCTTAGATCCTCATATTATGTGGTATTTGAAAGGAATCAATAATATCCAAAAGTTTACCTGTTAATTTCGGCTGAAGACAAGTTTGAATAGTTTTTACCTATTGTAAAGACTGTGGACGAATATATGACGATATCAAACAACCTTTTGCTTGCAAGTCTAGTTTTAAAAACTATAAAAGTTTTTATGTCACCTATGTCTAAGTATATTGTAGATTTTGAGCCAAGATATTGGTAAGCGTTTGTGCTATTTGGTATTCAATCTAACAGAAAGCATAGTTCAGATGGATAGGAAAATGAATAGGTGCGGCTATCAGTAATTGTAAATTGTTTTATGCTGAATAGCTAACAGGAGATACTTTGATTGACGGAATAAATCAAAGGACTATCTTGAAATCATCAGCAGCTGCATACATTCCTTTAAGCTTGAGGATTCCCCAACTTCAAGACTCATCGTTGAAATATGCAACCGAATTAATTAAATATTTTCCATCAACATTACTTTGGAATGAAAGTACTCTTAGGCTGATTATTCGGCGATGTAACAAGTATTTGAAATAAAATATGGGTTACGTTGTCTTTTTCTGTTTTATTTATTCGAGTTGATCTGCTGTTTTGTTGTTAAGTAAAATTGTTGTTAAAATATTATAAAACGTATGTCCTAATAAGTGAAGTTTTATATTTATCAGTATGTGATTGATCTATTGTTGTTGATTTTAAGGTCTTTCGATGGAATTTAATGTTGATGTAGATGTTGTTTTTATACATACACAAAATTATTAAAATGTATTTATCTTTATTTTTGGTACATCAAATATTTATAAATAAAGACTTGCTCCTGAGAAAAGAAATATTTTTTTTGTAGGATTATTTTTTCAGATTCCTTTTTTAATGTTCCTTTAATTGATTAAATGGAGTAGCACTTATCAAGCATAAATAAACATTATAGTATTACTTTTACTCCATCTAAACTAGGAATCTTATTTGTTAAATCCATATACATACAGTAAAGTATATTTCTTTCTCTAGGAATCACCCGCGAAATGAATTCAAGAGAATAACTTTTCCATAGCGCACTGTCTATGAGCTACCCCGATTCCTCTGTTTCTTTTTCTGTATCAGAGAAAACACATTGTATGTAAAAAAAAAAGGAAAAATATATCCTTTCATTGAAAGTCTAATAAATTCCTCATTTTTTACCATCATGACAATAATAAAACTTTTCATATATATTAAATGTTGCTGAATGTATTTCCTCAATATAGTAATCTTGTATAATAAAAGTTATTTCACGCTTTACGAAGTAAAAATAATCATGAACGCACCACTTTAATCCAATGGGAAATATTTGTTGACTTGTGTAATCAGTGAAAAAATAAGGGAAAATTAAATACTTTTGTATTTACGAAGCCTGAGCCTATATTTTTTTATGTTGTATACCTTTAAGGCGTGATAATGAAAAAAAAGAAAAAATCAAGAGTTTCATATGTTCTGGTATAATTTTAAAACACATTTTTGCCTGAGTTGATAGAACAAAATACTATTTTTTATTTTTAACCAGTATCAATTTATTCTGGTGCTCAATTGATAACAATACAAAAACAGCGAAAGTATCTAAGTACGTAGAAAATATTACACATTTTTCCAAGAATAATAAAGCGTAACACAAAAAAGGGAACAAAATTAGTAAAAACCCTAGTGAATTAAATTTTTTAAATAATTTCTTGAAATGCTTAAAATCCATGCAACAATTTTCATTTTCTTTGCATTGATTGCATACACACAGAAATGTAATTTTATGATTACTGCATGCAGGTTTACGTCACTTTTTGATATTAGAACAAAAAAATCCTGCCTATTTATTGGCCTTCCAAAACCCCCTGCTAGTTCTTTTACCAATGTGTCGTATATTGGCCGCCATTTTTTACATTCATCTAGAATGTGAGATGTTGAAAAAAAATACTGATATACTATATTCAAAATGTATTTCTTGAAATGTTCTAATGATTATTCATTTATATTTTTTCGCAAAAATATTTATGGCCAGTTATAAAATAATACCTATATAATCAGAGTATTCATGAATAAGGTTTTTATAGTTGAAGTAAACCATGATTTAACTTTTATCAAAGTTACGATGCACTTTAAAATTTAGTGCATCAGTATTTGAAATGAAATCAATTCCTCAAGAAATTAAAAGGCATTGCATAGTTTCCCAGCAAAAGGAAATTGAATTACATTTCATCGCCTTCTGCTATTTCTTACTTTTGTTTTTCTTTAGGTATTTTCATCAAAACAATGAATCAAGAAATAATTTTGTCAAGATAATTTCAATTTTTTTGCTCATTGATTGAAATGATGTGCTTCAAAATATTTTTATGTAGATAAATATAAAGATGTCTTTTGTATCCTAAGACTTTTGACTTTTTATAGTCTATACGGTGTTTTTGTTTTAATATTATTAAATCTACATGATGTAAAATCATTTTCCACCTTTAAAGATCTAAATAAAATAAACGTGGTTAAAAAATAGTTATTTGTTATATTTTTTCAGATTATAATTTTTTTTATTGTTTCTTTATTGGTTTCAGCATTGGAGAAAATGCTTTGTTAGTAAAAAAAAAATGTCAAAAATGGTTTTTTAATTTAATAATAAATATTTTAAAAAGTTATTTAAGATTTGTTGCTCGAAAAATATTTTTTTTATATTTATTGTGCTATCAAAGCTCAATAAATAGTAAAGTAAATCTACCTCTTTGTAGAAAAAAACCCAAAAATTTAGTACCTAGATAAAGTGTTTTCAGAATTAATATAAAATTTAGGTATTCATCGCTATAAATGCTTGTTGATTTCCTCAGAATAATATATTGCTAAAAAATTGTGACATTGCCGAGTGTTTCTTTTATAACATATAATGAGAAAATGTGTTAAATAACATTGTTTCTAATTATTATGCAAATATCATGATCATATTAATTGAAAAATACAGCCAATAATATTAAAAACTTTTATTAAAAGATTTAATAATTTTTTATATTTTATTATCATATTTGAAATTATATTTGTTTATATAACTAGCATAATTTTTCAAATCATATATAATAATTTTATATAACCTCCAAAGTTTATTAAGACCTTGGTTAGTCTCTTATTCATTGATTGACTAAGTCTCCAGATTACTCCCTTTTCAATTTGTAGGAGTTGTCTAGTCAATTTTTTTTTTTTTTTTTTTTTTTTTAAGCACATTGTTATTATAATTTTAGGATTTGACATAATCTTCTTTATTGTATTATGGTGATGTCAATTTTTTTTTGCAAATTTTAGTTCCTTTACTTAATATTTTAGAATTTTCAGATTTTTCTGATGACGTTATATATATATTATTTTCCATTTTGATACAAAATGAGATTATGCATAATATTTATAAATAAGAAAATTTACTCATTTTTCATATTCTTGCAGCATACATTATGATAATTTTCTTCTGAATTTAAGCTCTACTATTTATAAGGAGGAATATAAAAAAGATGTATAGAATTCTTCATAATAAAATGCATAATTATGAAGTCAATGACTTGTATAATAATTATTAACACAATACTATTATATTTATACTTAAAAATATCAATCAATTAACCCCTCCCTGAAACTACCAAACGGGTCATTTGTGTATATATTTAAGTTTCAAAACAGTTTTGCCCATCATTTCACAACTTCTTTTAAATTTTCACTGCGAAGATATGAGTGAATAATTGCATACAGAAAACAAACAGTTGTTTAACTGTCCGTATTTAAAACGACTTTTCAGTCGAATTATAACTTCTTCAAACTTTATAATTGCAAAAGTATGGAATGATTACGTGTGATTTCAAATCAATGATGGTATATATTCTAAACCATTATGACACTGTCGAAAAAAAAAAAATATTTTCATAATACCATTATTTTTGAATTCTAATGATGTAAATCCTTTGTTCAATTTTTGAAAGAATCATGTATGAATTTTGTATATAATATTTCCTTTATATGTTTTTATTCCTGCTTTATATTGAAGTAAATTTATATAACAAAATAATTGTGTATACAGACGTAAAGATTGAATAAATATTTAACAATATACTTTTTGAACCTAGCAAAATAATTATTTCAACATTTTGCCTAAAAAATTGGTAGATTTGATGCATCATTTAATGAAATAATAGTTTGTTTTTACAATATTATTAGTTTATCCGTAAATAATAGTTTGGAGGACGAAATATTATATTGATTAATTTGTAATAAAGAGAGTGCAAGTTAAAAAAAAATATATTAAATTGTATTTTGATTACATTTTTCAATTTTATACGTATTCATGTTCTGGTGCAGATATAATATGGTCTGACTTAGATTGAGTTATTCCTCTATAAAAAGTACTTCATACCCAATGAAAAAATTGAAATCACAGTGAAATAATTTCCAAGAAGTAAATTTATTCAAAGTATATATAATCCCGATGTAAAAGGTGCTATTGATAATAATTTGTAACTACTTCTAGAAGAATAAAAATTATTTTTGGTAAATTTGTTAAAAAAATTGTTTAACATTTAATATGGTCTCTACTTTCTAGTTTTTGAGTCGACGTCAAGTACCTAGTGTATAATCACGTTAAGTCGCCTATTTAGACTCTAATTTGCTACCCATGCTAGATGAAAGAATAATTCAATAGTAACTATTCTACAAACAACTTTATAGAAATTCATCTTTGTTAAATTAAGAACAAAATTCATTTATATTATCAATCCTCCGACCATTTGTTATTTGTAATCAGAACATAGATGTAATTCATCAAATAAATCAAAAGTTAAATGCAAATCACGCAGGAATTTGGGGTAAGAAATGGCGGGGATGACATTTTACATCGTTTTTTTTTTCTTTTTTAGGTTTTCAATGCACAATGTATACCAAATAGAAAGATTGAAGGGTTCCAATCGTGACTAACTGAGCTGCAAGAGATGTGCCATATGCCCTTGTTGCTCAAATTCAATATTTATTACAAAATTGCAGTAGATGATATTCTTATTGTAGTTCTCAAGAAATCCTAAATGACAAGATTTTTTACCTAACAAGAAACCTCTCTTCTAATGGGTGAATGAGAGCCAATAATAGTATTGCAAGAGTCCTCTTCAGAAGGGCAAAAGAAACCGAAAAATTGACATTAAAATGTTGGCAGTTTGAATAATATTTTTGGGAGAAAGTAACTTATATGTCATGACATTTCATAATATAGCTACAAACTCCTATGTGATAAATAACATAAAAAAAAATCTAACTCTATATCTAGTAGTCAATCCTCAATTATACTTTGATTCAAACAAAGACAAAACGTAACACTCTTTATTCTCAACATTGTGTTACACAGAAGCACAATCAATTATGTAAACTTGTATGTTCCATCCCCCAAAATGTAATAATAATAATAACACCTTCTTTATATATATAAAAAAACACTTTTCAGATTACCAACTCCAAAAAGTATCGCCCAAAAAAAAAAATGCATAGAATTGAAAAAATTTAGTCATCATGTAGAATGCATTAAATATGTTATTGCATATTACTTCCGTAAAAATGACGGATAAAATCGTTCTAACAGATAAATTTTTAATTTAATAATACCACAGTAACACATTAAATAATACAAAAATGTGAAAAACTAGCTTTTTCTTTATGTTTATAAAAAATTAGTTTTTTCTACAAAATATTTTTCTGAAAATAACTTCCCAAAACTAAAAACTAATTTTAATGTGATCATTTCCTTCTAAGGTAAGTAAAGTACACACAAAACATTATGTCTTCAAAAGTATATTTAAAACGAATTTATAACTTCATATTTGAATTTGCTAAATCAAGATTTACTATTATTATTCACATGAAGTCACAAAAATAGTACCACCGCTAGATAACTCAGACCTCATAATAAACGAGGAGTTTGCTCTCCAAACTTTGTAATCCATATAAGGGTTACTTCACTTGTACTCAAGTACAAAGATACTATCTGTTTTGGATCACCAACTCCTTTTTTCATATGTATGGAGTCAATTAAAAATAAAAGAAAAAGAAAAGTAACTATTAGTAACCAAACGATTGGACAGATTAGGTCTACCACGGTCTGACATCAATACAATAACACTTTTTTAAAACCCTTTTACTTCATGTAAGCAAAAATGTATCTGTTACATAATCGCTGCCTCATCAATTTAAACGAATAGAACGAGTGTATAAATTTCACATTCTGTACCGAGGAAATAGAAACGTCAGTACAGATTCTCTACCAGTGTGATAAAATAAGTACTTTAGTACAAATGTGTAAATAAAATTGATATAAACTCTAAAAGTCACGACCTAAAACTGATTGGTTAGTGGCCACTAATCCGAATCTTTCTATAATTTTGAAGGAAGAGGCCATCATCAGCAAAGTGCAGGAAATACTTTATTCTTGCAGATTCAATATGAAACAACTTCTAACAAATTTAGAAGGTCTAATCGATAAAGAACTCGACCTTTTTGGTAAATTTCTCCGGCAATTGTCGTTAATTTGGACTTTAAAATATTTGTATTAAAAACTACGATTTTTAGTGTTGTTTTGTCTTGTTTGTTTACCCTCATCGGATATGTTTAGGGACGTATTTTATTAGTCTAAAATGTTTGTTTTTGTAACCATTATTAAAAATAAAGAAAAAAATATAATTATCTGAGGGAATGAAATACTTATAGTATGATAAAAATGATGTATTATAAGTTCAACACGTTTATTAAAGTATAATATTAACATGAAGGTTTCTCATTCTCCAATAAATTGTGTTTAAGTAGGATCCAGTGAAACAAATCTATAGCCAACAGAACTTCATAACTAAATAATAATTAACTTGAAATTTTAATATTTCCTTATTTTTTTTCTTTTTATGAAGAAATGATTTATTTTTAGCTACTTTTCATATTTATCATTCAAAGCAATAAGAACAATTTGTCTTTTTATGGACCACGCGTCCCGTTTTTTTAATTCTGCAACTTGATCCACAAATAAATTTTAGTAGCAAGCTATGAAAGAGCGAACTTTTTATGGAGCTAAGGGATTTGAAAATTGATAAATACTCAACCAAACCACATACCTAAAAGTCAAACTTCTACATTACTAGCATTTATATAACTCTATTTATAAAAATATGACATACCTGAGATGTCTCATCTGATACTGCTTCTAAAAATTATGTCTATTATATCAAAAATATTGTTCCAACCTGGAACAGTTAACAATAATTTATTTGACAAATTTGTGAGTTTATTGGGTTGCTTCCATTTAATTACTTCCCAACTTTTACAAAAATTAATTGCATGAGTGAAACAAATTACACACACACTTACCTACCATAATTTAAAAATAATGTTCGTAGTTCTAATCAAAGTATTTCATCTTCATACTGTTTCGTTAAAACATTTTCCTAGTATAAAGTTTATCTCCAGATAGGTTGGTAAATGATTAAAGATTATCAACACTGATTCACTGAAAAAAACACCCCTTGAATATTTCTTATTATATTATCAATGTGTATATATATGTGTATGTATATTTTATTTGTTTTAATGAAAGTAAAATAGAATTGTTTGCTAATTAATGTATTATTATATAGTTTATTTAATGATAAATTAATTAAGGGACTTATATGTGAAGTCTCACAGAATTATGTGGTATATATAAAATAGAGCTCACCTTATCATACGACTTGTGCACATGATGCACGACTGATATATTTTTCTATTACCAAACCCAATTAGATCCAACCCGTCTATAAATACAGTATGTGAATACCTTGAGAAACTAATCGTCAAATTACCAACAAAGACAATCCAATAAATAGTGCATTGTGGCAATAAAAGTACAATATTTGTATATCCCTTTTTTCTTTTTTATGCAATATTATTTGATCAATTAGATCAGTTGCCTTTTAATTATTTGCCTGCAACTTCAAGAGTACCTGAGCAAACTTTACATTTGTACCACTTCTGGGCGGTGTCAAATTTATTTTTAATTGCTTTAATACTTTGTTTGGGAGTTCTTGCAATATCGTGACGATTTAAATAAGAAATAAAAGGAGCAAGAGTTGTGCTCTATAAATATATTTTTAGGCTTGCAGTTGCTAGAATGCTTATTTAATTCGAAAAGGAAGTAGTGGGCTTTGAACGTGTGCATATTTTCGTAAAACTGATTCATAAAATTTAAAAGCCATTTCGTCCAACAAAAAATTAATAAAGTCAACTGCCATAAATAAAGTCTTCTTCTGAAAGGGATTGCAATGTGAAAGGAACAGAGTCCATTAATTTATGCTTCTAAAAGCCGTATTGGGAATTGTGAAGAATTTTCTTCAGAACCTTGTTAATTCGATTTAAAATGATTTAAAATGACGTATGAACTCCACTAAATCTCAGATTAACGAAATGGTCATTAACCGGTAAAACCTGTGGTAGGCTTTATAGATTGCCAATAACCTCGAAGATATAGTTTGATGAACACCATACATATTTTTAGTTTGAAAATGTCTTTTTTCCATCGCAATCTTCAGGTTTGGGTTCTGTGTAACAGCAAGACATATGGCAAATTTTGTTAATCTAATTAGTCAGTACATTTTTGTCAATCCTCTTAGGAGTATAAATTGCCGTGGTTTTATATTTCTTTATATTATCCAGTTCAATATTATAAATGTCTTTTATTTTCATAAGAACAGTTTTCATTTGGACATTTGGTCCAGCATCCTTTCAGTTTCTCTATGCGAGGACAAATATAAGTTTTGAATTTGGTATAGAACGATGAATAACTAAAACCAAAAACGCGATTGTTAGCAAGCAATTTCCTCTTCCATGAATCCATAATAAAGTGCAGCGTGATATTCTTCTAACAGTTTTAAATGTATGTTATTAAATACACAATCATTCTCAGCATCTGCTGAGGTAATAACAAATTTATCCCATCTAAAAGTTGAGTCTAGATTAATATATTTGTCTCTTCTAGTCAGAGCTCTAGATTATGACATTTTTAGTTTTGTTGACATTGATGCATCATCAGGAGGACAGTCATTTGGGTCACGATCCATAATTAGTTGTAACAGTTGTGTATTATCACAAGATTAAATGAAGAAGATAGAGAGAAAAATCCAACGGTGGGCTCAAACTCAAGGCTCCCTAACTCTTAGGTTTATCACCTAACGGTTGACCCACGGCGTTTTTCAAATTAATATTTAAAGTTTTACAATAAATATTTTTAAAAAAGGAAGAAGAATGAGTGAGGGGAGAATTAAGCAAACACTTTTTATAGAAGAAGATAAACACAGAGGGAAAGACAACGACATCCAAAGGATCCCTTGTGTCAACTCCAGCTACTAACGATTTCAATTCAGTAGATTATATGAAATTTTTCAAAAGATTCACAAAGGGTCGGCCTTGTACGAGGGAAGAATATATTTCACTCAAAAAACCGACTTTCAGAAGTCCACTTAAACAAAGTCTGTTCAATACCCAATGTCCTTTCCGACTTGGAAAACAATTAAAAATTCATTAAAATATGTTTTTAAAAAAAGAAAATAAAGGGCTATTTTGATTGGTTTATTTCTAACTAGTACACAAAGTGATTTCTTGAGAGATTCCATCAATATCCTAATTCTTCTAGGAGGCTCAGGGATAACTCCTACGAATCTCACTACCCCTCCAGACGAAAAACACCAACTATCGTTAATTTTTGCATACATGAGATGCTAATTCAATTGTTATAATAGACACGTGCGCTCCTGTGTTGATTAGAAAGCCAATTTTCTTGTGGCACTCCTTAATAAAAATAAATCATTGTTTGAATTACATACAACCGAGGACTTCCTATTTTTTTTAGACCAATGCATAAAGGGCAATGGGGTTGGTAGACGTTCCTGCCTTGGCTTCACATTTCGTATCAAGTCTAAAAATTCCTTTGATAGAGTAGATGCCATTTTGAAATTAAAATCTGGTTCACCAATAAAGGAACACCCTACACAAACTTATTATATATTTGAAAGTTCTTACAATTATATAAAAGGAGTATAAACCTGTTTTTTCTTTATAAGTCCTATATACGTACTGCCCAATATTTTGTAGACAAATTTCGTTCAAGTAGATATTGTATCCTGGCATGAGTTTTTTTGGTTTATTAGACTTAATTAGGTATTTCAAATGAAATTAATCAATTTCTAAGTCTTTCCTAGGAACAATGGAATTTTTCCACTCTAAGAGTAATTTACATTAAGGATTAATCAGAATAGTTTCGTTATAGAAATGGATGATAACTAACTGGTTGAATAATTCAAAGGTAATCGGGACTCAATTCAGAAAAAAATCCGATAGTCTATTTTAATATAGACAGAGCATAATGTTATATTTGTGATTGTTAACTATAAATGAAAACTTTCAAGATGAATGAATAAGATCATCAGTTTTAATGACTTTGATAGCTTATAAATTATTAAGAATAATATACACATTACAATTTAGAAACTATGTTCCTTTAACCAAAAAATGTTGATATTTAAGAAAATATAAATATTTACTAAACATAACATAAATGAAGATTTTGTTTTTCGTGCATTTCAAACAACTTTTTGTAAACATTCCTTAAAAAGTTGGTTCAATTCTTGTACATATCTATAAATGCCTGGAAACCACTTCAATTACTAAAAATTAGTGATGTGCCACGAGCAAGCCTCGTGAATTGGTACTCGAATTTTATCAAATGAATAAAAAAAATACACAAAAACTCGGCTTGTGGGCATAAAAAGTAGAGTATTACTCGAAACTAGTCAAAAATTAGGATTCTTTTTTTTCGAGCCCTTAATAACATGTAAATCCTCCTAGACTTACTTCCGTTTGCAAAAATTAGAATTTACGCTTCCCACTTTCTGGACTTTTTTTGCAATGTGTACACATAATCTCAGTTTGTTTTAAAATAATCTTTGTTTGATTTTTTAAGACTAGCAGGAGTACTTTACATCGCAAGGAATTACTTAGCCTTCTATTTTTTTATATATATTATGATTAATATGCATTCACATTAATAAGCATCAGTTCCACTAAAAACATATTTGTTACAAGTTATAACTAGACAATAGTGAAATATTGAATTATTGACTATATAAAATGTTGAATTACGCTTAAGACTACAATTCAAATAAGTAAAACTAATTTTTGGATTAGTCTGTGGAACATAAACTACGAGAACAATTTTATGTGGTAATCAGTACCCGATATCAAGTTTATATTAGTCCTTTTGGTATACTAGTGTTAATATTATTATAACATCCTTCTATATGTACAAAGATTATATCCAATTACAAATACAGATTCTTTTAGAGAACTACACAAATTTTTAATTGACAAGTTTTCAATAATTCATTAAAAAATATCATTTTTTTCTACTGACATGTTTTTTAGAAAGCAAAAACTGTTAGGTTGAGTATCGAGTGTTAAGGCAAGTAACGAGTATTCAAGCAAGTAACGAGTATTCAGTTGAGTAACAAATAAACCTCGTAATTCCTCTAGTATTTTTTAAGAAACTCGAAAATACTCATGTAGCAAAATATAGCTCGCGACATATTACTACTAAATTTATCCAATTCTAGCTTTTATTAAAAAATGATGTTATATGTGTTGCCTCAACACAAAAGCAATCTTTACAAAAATAAAGAAAAGTAAAAATTCTCAATATAATCTTATCAATAAATTATGTCCTCCATATTTCATTGACATATTTGGTCAGTTCGATACTTTATATCCACTTTTTCAGTGTGAGTATATAAATAAAAATTTAATTTAGTAGATTTTATTCTCTTTCTTTAACTTTATAACGTCCTTTGTTAGATACATGAGTTTTTGAATCATAAATTTGAGCATTTTACCATTTTTGTCTCAAAAACTTCATGGATATAATTTCAAATATATAATTAATTGATTATTCTAGACAAAAATTGAAATTTTGTTACATTATGAGTTATGACCTTTAGTGCGGAGTCAGAGTAAAATCTTTGGACCGGCTCAGGCTATTAAATTATTGTAATTTGTGCATATAAAATTTATTAATCATCTAAACCTTACATTTAGTGCTCCTAAAATTTTTTTGTTTTTTTTTCTAAATGGTCAAAAATTATAGTTTTTATTTATTAAGTAGGTTATCTATTTATTAAATGTGAATGCCTGTGCGTTTCTTTGTTTGTGTGTGTTTGTCGCTCAATTACGCCCAAACCAATTGATGGATTTTGGTAAAATTTTGTATGTAGCTTCTTATGGCTCCAGAAATGGTTCTGAAAACTTTTTATTTGGTATTCAAGACCATGGCGGCCTTTAAATATCATTTTTTAGTACTTCATATGTACAACTTGATGGTCGAGGTGTATTTTAGATATTAGAAGGGGTTATTGATGCTTAGAGAAGCGGGAGTTAAAAAACTTAACCTGGCTCTATGATAAGCATCCCACAATCCGTGGGCAGAGTGTACTTTAACTTATTGAAAGGGGTTCTTGGTGCTTAGAAATGCGGCGGTGAGGCTCTTTAAGCTACCTTGAGGCCCAGTACTTAACCTATAAAACCTGGGAGTGGGGGTGTATTTTAGGATATTAGGAGGGTTCTTTGATGGGCAGGGAAAGGGCGGTGGAGAAATGTAATTTGCCTGTAGCCCAGAAATTCCCCAGTACCGCCCGTGGGCATGGGTGTACTGTAGAATCCTAGAAGGGTTCCTTGGTACCTAGAAACACGGTGACGGTAGAGTTTAAAATTTTGCTTTTGCCCAGCACTTCACCTTTACAACCTGATTTATTTTGGGATATTATGTTGGGTTCTTGATGCTCAAGGAAGCAGCAGCAAGAATCCGATAAATAGAGCAACTATTTCCTCAACGCGTAAAAGAGGAGTTCCTATACTATCCCTATATATTAGTATAACAATAATTCTTCAGATTTTACAGTCTTTGTTTTTTATTTTATATTAAACAGAAGAGCTTTTAATTAATTTTGCATTTCTTAACGTCCCGGACAACACCGGCCAAATTTATTCAGGTTAATTTTTTAAACTTGAAAGATGAACTCATTTATAAGTTTATTTCTTAAATTTTAAACGTTTTCTAATATATATAATGGTTTTTTTTTTCTTAAGAACATTTTTTTTTGCAATGAATATGACAAAACTTTTGACATACTTGTAATATACATATTTTGCAACATAAAATATACCATCTAAATAAAATATATTTTTTTGATCATTCCTTTTTCCGTACTTTTTTTAAGTTTTATATTACAAAAATGAATATTTCAAATATCTATATTTTTATTAAAAAAAGTAAGTACCTTTTTATATGTCAATCATAGAAAATAGAGGGGAGGAAAATAAATATACAAATAGAAAAAATGAATATGATATCGTTACATAATATTTTCAAATATATACTAATACCAATATTTGAACTAAAAAGATACCAAAACCAAGATCTTTGTTAATATATAACATTCAAATTATTAAAAAATACACTATAATAGAAATATTTAATATTATTTGATTTTTTTTTAGTTTTCATGATTTATTATTTTTTTAATTTTCATTTGCCTAACACATACCTCACCATAGGTACACATCTGGTGAGCTAATGTAAATGTTTCGACAACAAATTTAAATATATTAAAAGAATGTCTCACATATATCTTTTGCGACGAAATAATGTAATAAAATACAAATATGAGGAATCGCTTCTAAGTTCGATTTCGTGTTTTGTACTTTAATGGGTTAAAGAAAAGCTACTGCGAGCAAAATCGGAACAGCTTCTTTATTTAATCTATTATTAGTCGTTATTCAAGACTCTAACATCATCATAAAATGACGAAGTAATATACTAGTCAACAAATGTTTCCCTTGAACTAGAATAGTCTGTTACTAATTCGTTTTATCCAATAAAATAAAGGGAATTCACCTTAATAATCTTTTATTTCTTCATTTTACAACAAACAATGATTTTATCTTTGAGATACAAAATGTGAAGTTGATTAGATTGTTAAAAACGTTACCATATTTATTCATTTTTTGTGAACCTACAACGTACTTTCAATAATTCATAACAAGATGTAGGAATAATTAAAGTATTTTTTCATATCCGGCAACATGAATCTACATAAAAGTGTCTACAAAAAAACAAAAGGTTTTGGTATCATAAAACCTGTGTTGTTGAATTAGTTGATTTTTCAATATATAACTAATTTAACAAAAGTCATAGATTTATCTTAAAAATTCAGCCAGCCCTGGAAGTTTTAAGATTTACTCTATTTTGAAAGGGAAAATTAATACAAGTTGTATGGTTTCATCACATGAACACTTTCTTTTGAGTGAATATGACTAATTCTATTATTTTGTTTGACCTATATTTTCATTCTGATACAACTAAGAATCAATATTTTTCTTTATATAGTATTTTAAACTAATATTTCAGGTTAATTTTTGTTTAATTTAGGCCTGTTTCTGCATAAAGATACCATTTTGAGTTATTTTTATAAACTATATGGTACAATATGGATAAAGTTAAACCTGCTGCTATGTAGAAGCTCTACGTTGAAGAAAGTTAACACAGCCACCTCTTCTGAAAGGTACAATTGTTTTCTTAAAAATGCATCCGCTGCAGTAATAGTGACTTCCTGTTCTAATTTTTGATAGTTTAATAACTCCTTGTAAAATTTTAAATTATAAAGTGAAGCTTTAGTAGATAAATATGCTTTAAACCAATAAGGGTCATATACACCACTTGTGAATCATACCAATCTTTCTAAAGCATTGTTAGTTGTAATACTGTTGTTTAGTTGTTCACGGGACAAACTCATTTACTTGCATAAAGTTGAGATGCCATAAAACGAACTCTATGAGTATTTCCTGGTTTTCAAACATGTCTTAACTCCGGTGGGTTTCCTAGTAAAACACCACAAACACCAGACATTAAGGACTTCTACTCTAACCAAAAATAGACTCCCACGAAGATTTAATTATTAATTCTTATATATGACGCCTGCAGCCTAAATGAAAGAGAGGTTTTTCTAGAGATCCTTCAATAAGAAGACATTCTCTTTTGTGAGCTCCAATATTTGCTACTGTTGTATCAAAAGGCAGAGCAGATACATTTTCTTTTATATTACACTCGTTTATAACATTACATGTAGCATTAGCTTGTAGTTCAAAAGTTGCTCTTTCAATTACTGGGATAACCAATATTTTTTCATTAAAAGAGGCTCCAGTTCCAACAACTGCCAATATCTCTTCATTGAATATCATTTTTCAATCCCACTGAATTATTATTCACATTGGATACTTGGATATTACTTCTTTTAAAGAGATTTCCGCTTCTTTATATGTATTTGTGCGTGTTTCCTCCGGTACTCGGGCTGCTGATGTCTTTGAAAGAACAAAATCCTCAATTTATCCTCTACCAACTTCAACTGTTCCAACAATTAGCAGAGTTGGCATTCTATTCGAAATTTCTCATCTATCAATGACCTTGGCTATTTCCAGAGATGCGATAACATTTTATGGCAAGGTCAGGTGCTGAGTTTTATAAGCAAAATTATCAGAGAGCTTCCTCTTTTTGGGAACACATCTAAATCCTTTTTTGAACTGAACTGCCTGTTTTAATCATTGGCCATTCTTCATTTGAAAATTCATTAGTATTTTCAATATCGAATACGATGTTTTTCTTATTTTTATGCAGAAAAAATGCCTAAATTGTACAAAAATTAAACTGAAATATGAATGAAAAATTAGTTTAAAACACTATATATTAAAATTTTGTTTTTTTAGTGGTATCAGAGTGAAAATAAAAGTCAAATAAAATAAGTCATATTCACTGAAATATAGAGTTTTCATGTACTGAAACCATAAAATTTGTAGCATTTTATTCTACATTATCGAGGAAATCTAAAGTCTTAGGGGCTGGCTAAATTGGTAAGATATATGTATGCATTTTTGTTATGTTAGTTATAAATTAAATTTTTTTATAACAACACAGCATAGGTTTCATGATAGCAAACTATTTTTTTTCTTTCGGGACACCTTAAACTACATTCTAAAATGTAACTTTACACTTTTTTTCATTTGTTTGAATAGTAACAAAACCCAATCTTGTAGCTTTTGTACAAATAATATTTTCCAAAAAATCATTTTGTAGACCACAAATTTTAACATTTTATGCATGCCCATACTTTTTTTTCAATGTACTTTCTTCATTAATTTTGCTCAGCTCTTTTTGTAACTTCCAAGAATATGACATGTAATTTTCTATTATCTAATTAATATTATAACATATGCTGTACCAATTAAAAACTACACCCTAGAGATTTGAATTTGAATGAAATTTTGCTGTCTGAAAGTTTTATACCAATTAGAAAAATCAAGGTGTTTTTTTTCTTGATTCAGTTAACTTGTGACCTTGTTTCCTTGTGGCCTTTACTGTGGTTCCGGATATATTTAAAAAAATATATAAAGTTGATTTTTGTTTAAGTGAGTAAGATCAAGAGAGGAATTTAGTTATAACTTTTTGAGAACCAATAGAAGTAAATATTAACATTCATTTCATATTAACACATTTGTTTAAAGTTTACCGGGATTTACAAAGAAAACAACGAGTTTTTTTTCTTCAAAATTGGCTTTAATTAAATTATTATTATTATTATTCATTTTTTTTTATATGATTGATGAAGAGAAGTCTCCATTACACTTTTCAAGCCCTTGCCTAGCTTGAATGGTATTTTATTACATTCATAAGTATTGTAAATTTTGAATACGAAATTGTTGTTGATTGATTGTTTTGGAAGTATCAAAAGTTGCGTCACACATAGTACAATAACTCAATTTAAAAACTCAATGAACAAATTTTGACAGCTGTCTTTTGAAAGTTGGTACTAACGTACTATGAGTTGAATTAAAAGTCACCGATATCGCCAACTATGGTTGACTTTTCAGCACATGTTATGTAAAAGTCATTCCATGCCATTGTCTTTGCTAAACTATTTAAATTCTTAATGATAATTAAAGTTTCACTGAACTTATTCGATTGCTAAATCTATATACTGTACTAAGATAGTTGTAAAAAAAAACGGAATTACACATCTCAAGAAACAAGAATTAATTATAAGAATGAAAATAAGTTTATTTTTTAGTCAAAGTAAAATAATTATAAAATATATACTTAAATATGCATGCATCTATGTCATTTATTTTACTGTTAATAAAGCTTTTTGTCTCTTTTTACTATTATGAGATTATTTTTGTAATTATTAGGAAAATTTCCAGAATTTCTTTATAGAAATAAGAACGAAAAACTTTCATTACAGAAATGATAAATCTTTAACTATTAGCCTATTAAACAAATTTTGGAACCCATTTTACCAAAAGTAAACCAAAACAATGGCAAAACTACATGAATTAACCCTCAAATTTCTTCTGAATCCACCTTACTCTCTAGATTTAGCTCCCAGGGACTACTGTCTGTTTTCAGACCTAAAAAAGTGCTTACAGCTAAGAAATGTTGCTCCAATGAAAAGGTTATCCTTGAAACTGAGGAGTGTTTTGAGTACAAAAATAAAGCGTTTTATAATGCCATTGAAATGTTAAAGGGGCCCTGGAATGATGGTGTTATTCTTGAAGGAGATTATATTGATGAATAAAATCAATTTCAAAGGAGAAAAATTTATTTTCTTTGTTAAGGCACATACTTTTTAGCCCGTATGTTGGAGGAAAAAAAAGGTACTTTTAGATATAAATTATACAAATATCTTCTTCAAGGGTTTGTATGATTAAAATATATTTATATCGTTGAATTACACGAACCATAAAGATAAGATTGATGTCTAGAGATGCAAATCCTTAAAAAAATTTAGTATGCGAGTTTATTTGGTGCAACTTGTTCCGTTTTTTATTCTGTCAAGCATTACGTATAATTATTCTTTCATTTTGCAGGAGATAATCTCGAAGTAAACAGTATAAACACTAATGTGTTTGCTAATGAATGATAAAGAGTAGGCATAAAAATGTTTTTGAATTTTTAAATGAAAGTCCCTGTTGGACTCAGAATAGAATTATAAAGCCATAATTTCTGCTTATGTCTTTCCTTGATACAGAGTATAACTTCTATTTATTTCCTTCTTCGTCTTCTAACTGTTTGCACCAAATCAAATGAAAACCCATGATAACGAAGCGGCTTTTCTACCACACATTGTTCAAACTGTTATTTGATATCCTCAAGCTTAATCAAAGAAATATTTTGGGAATGGACTTGTCCAGTATATAAGAATAGGATCATTGTATAGCTAAAGGATGCCATCAATGTTGAAGCGGTGTTAGCTCATGTAGAATATGATTTTATTATTAGAAGAGCTGAAGGAAACTTCATTGGATTAAAAGAAAATATGAGAGGTTCTTAAGGCCCAGTGGAGAGACAAGGATAGAAAGCCTATTATTTTTGAAAAGAATGTATTGGTAGACTCACACCATGAAGATTTTTTCTCTAATGATATTGGAGACGCTACAAAGAAGTTTGGAGAAGTAGCAGTCCTTGCGAAAGAGTGATGTTTCCAGAATGGAAGACTTAAGGGAATAAGTAATGGGTATTTTATGATTAAGATTACTTTGATATCTGAAATACCTGGTTTTCTCCCAATTAAGGGTTAACAACAAAGGTTACCTATGCGGGACAAGAAATAATAATTGCAAAATGCTATACATCAGGTCATTTTGTGAGAGAATGCTCTTATAGGTTTGTTAAGCGGCTAGATTACATACATACAATTGAAAATATACAAACTTCTTCTTTATCAAAACAAACTGGCAAGCACAGTGTATAAAATGAACCAGAAAAGTGTACTGCAGTTGAGGAAGAGGTGGAAAAACAAAGTGTATGTTCTCAGGTGACTGAAGAAAATAATATCAATATAACCGAAAAAGATGTGTCCAATATAGACGAAGTGTCTTTGGCAAATGTTTTAAATAAAGAAGCGGAAAAATACGCAACAAAAGATAATTGATACTTCTGTATGTTCCATTTTACAAATGGGAGAAAATGATTTCCCTCGTACTGATGCTATAGGAAAATGTATACCTTCTAATAGGATAAAAGATGGGGCAGAGAAAGTACCCAAAGACATAAAAAAGAAGAAACCTGTCAAAATAAGCTATTACATAATATCAACTAGAAGCAGCAGGTCAGGATCATCCAATAAGAGGTACACTCCAGACTCTAATGGCAAGGAAACTCCACCCAAACTTCAAAAAATTCAAGATCAGTTTGTGTGTCTCATAATCAAAGATGTATTTAGTATATAAATGACGGACTTCAAAACGTGCAACTCAGAGTGTGGCCTACCATGCATTCAACATTTTAAACTCTAGATCTTCTTTTACATGATTCAAACTGTGAAATAAGTTAGTATAAACATTTTTTTCATGAACAAAGATAAATTTATTTATAAGGTAATATTTAAATAAGGGAACAAACAATAAGTAAAATTTAAAAATCATATGAAACTACATTGTAAATTTAAGTCACTTCATGATGAATTATAATTAGGCTTCGCAATCTTTCGTGATTTGATTTCAGTTGCTTTTTTCTTAAAAGATACTCTTTTTCGGCTCTCTTGTCTTATTCCATCATTGAGTTTAACAACCAAGTTCTTGACCATAGCATTGAAAAAGACTTGCGAAATTTTGCCAAGAATGTTAGACCATTTGTGACCCTGTTCACACTCTGTACCAACAATGACTTCCATTGCTATATCAGTGCTCTCCTGCATTTTTTCACAGAAGGTAGCCACAAAGGAAGTTCTTGGATAACTAGACATGCCATTATGAATGGGATTCTCGCCCAAAAACCAGACGTAATATGCTTACAGGATATAGGATCTAAAGTGTTTTCCTCTTATTTAAGTTCATGTACAGTATGTCTTGCCTTCGATTTTAAAATGTACTACACTGGATGGGGCCAACTTCGAGGGATAATCAATTTTGTTGCTAATTTAGTGGGGAAATCAAAATGTGTTAGAGAATACTCGAATTAGAGTGAGTGGCACCAAATCCTAATATCGTCTGGTGTATTTCAATTTATTATCGTAAATGCATATGTTCCTAATGTCAAGTCATCCCCCTTTTTCAATCAATAATATTAAAAGGGATTATTTCCCCTCGGTTTTAATTGGCGACCTCAATGTTGATATTGATAAAAGACCATTTGTAAATCCGAATACTGTTATGATCTTAAAATTAATTCATGAATTGAATCTACTTGACGTTATTAAGACATTAAATAATGATGATGATATTTTCTCTTGGAGGAAGGGGAAGTTATCATCAAGAATCGATCTTGCTTTGATATCTCCATGCTTATGCTCTTATATGTACTAAAAAAGCACCCTACCGATTCGAACCTTCTTCTGACCACAAAGTTTAAAACTTGCCTCAGCTCCTACGAATAAAACTTTTAGGATTCCTAGTTGGATCATTGGTTTGGAAGAATTTAAAATAAAATAAAATGATGGATTGAGAATTTTCTATGATCATACTCTATCCTGTAACAGATTATTAAGTGTGTACAATAAAATTATTCGGAATACGACTTTTACTTTTATGAGTGAGAAGAGGAAAAGAGTTAAACAATTAGAGGAAGATATAAATTAAATCAGTAATAAAGGATCCTTATTTGTCTTACTTCGAAAACTATGAATCATTTGGGATTGCCGAAATTGCCTCAGAAGATATGAAGAGGAAATTCTATGTCAAAAAAAATCCTTATAAGATATTAAAACATGTATTAATGAAAAAAAAAAAAAATTATACTAAAAGAATTGAAAAAATGATTGTAAATAATAAAGTAATTCAAAACTGTGCAAGTGTTTTAGGATAATTATTAAGGAATATTATGATGCTCTAGTAGTGGACTTCCTAGAAGAAAAAAAGTGGCATTTTTTTCAATCTTTACATACAATAATATATTGGACTATATCAATAATGTTTACCGAGATGACAAAGCTTCTGGACCTGACAATATAAAAGAAAAATATATCCCCTATCTACGGTAATGGGACATAACTTAGTCATTGGAGGCATTTGACAATACTAAATAAATCATACAGAAATGTAGCAGGTGTTTTAGCTAAACAAATTAAGCTTTCAAAAAAGTTGGGTTCATAACAAGAAGGTGTTTTTTTTTAAACGACATATTGCCGATATTTCACGAAATATTTAGACTACTATTTATTCCGTGGAAATGAGAAACAAATTTGGAGCAATCATTGCAATTGACTTCAGCAAAGCTTTTTACTCCGTAAGTCATAATTTTATCCTACGTTTTGTAAAGAATGATCTTTCAAGAGTTTTTTTAATCCAATCCGTGCTCTTCTATTCAATGGAACTTCAAGTGTAGTGATTGTTGGATTACAGAGTAATCATAAAGTCTTAGGAAAAAGCTGTAGACAAGGATATCCCGTGTCTCCGTTGCTGTTTGTGGATACAATGGAATCATTAAGTTGTACACTTATGTAAAAATTAGGATGTTTTGATGCTTCCGTAGGAAGTAAAAAAACATTCGACTGATCTTTACGAAGATGACCTTACATTGGGACAGAAAAGTAGTGAAAAAAATCGAAATTTTACTCTACTATTTTGATAAACTTTCTCTATTTTCGAAGATGAAAATCAATGAGAACAAGATTTCCATTCTTCCTATTGGTAGATGGTACACTGGCCTTCCATAATGATTGGAGGTTTTCAATATGTTGAAAGCGTAAATACTTTGGGAATAGAATGGGAGAGAAATCAACCTTCTTTATCTAACTCTGTGAAGCTAAACTCGGAATCGTACAAATGGTGTCATGCCTGGTAAGGATTTAACTTGCAAAAGAGAGTAGTCCAATGCAACTCCAAACTAATTCCTCAAATAATTTATGTGGCCATAGCTCTACCAAAATTTTAGTTATAGAGTTAGTTGAATTATAATTAATTCTAGAATTAGATGTCATATTTATTCTTTAATTAAACTCCAAATATTTAGTTGAAATTAAAGTGTTCCATTGCTTTGAATTTCAATAATCGATCAAAAAATAAAATAAATATCAATATTTTATTTTAAAAATCCTCGTACTAACGATTACCATTTTAGCTGTATAACTATTTGTCGTATCTACACTTTTCATGAATAACTATATGACATTTTGATTTAAAGCGGATCCGTTATTAAAACTTTCACAAATCGTAAGCAATAAAAGAATTAGCTTAGTATTTCTTTTTAATATTCTTAAATATCACATATCTAGATTTGAAAATCTTTTTAATGCACATTATACAACATTTTGATTGATATGCGTACAAAAAATATAAGCATTTTTATTTGTTATATTTAATATATTAAAAAAATAAATTTACTACTCAAATTTTATTCTTCTAAAGTAATTCTTTTTTATTTCTTTAAAGGGAAGATGTATTTTATTAAAAATCCGTTTATATTTATTTTTTATCCAAAAAATAAAATAGTTACCCGAACTAATTGGAGTTTTAAAATTAATAATTCATATTTTTTTTCTTGAACAGAAAAAAATTTATCCACGTTTTAAATGGTAACTATGGAGGGAAAATAAAAAACTGAAGTATTAGTATAGCTATTTATGAAAATAAAACGAGATCATCCGAACAATTTGCAAAAAAATTTATAGAAAATCTGTCATGACATTTCATTAAATTAGCTGCGAGTAGCTATGAGAGTCCAACAATGACATACACTCCTTAACAATGCTCTCCGTCATTCATGAGAAAAAACATTTGTTGTGACACTTCAAGTTTATTTATACTTAAATATATGTTTTCCACTAAAAATGAAATAATATTGAGAAAATTTTGATAGAATAAAAAAAATATATATATTAAGTTAATAATATATATAGTATTTTCATCCAAGACTATAATTGAAGATTGATTTTGTCTCTTAGGGTCTTAGGGTTTGGATAAGTCTATATAGAAGATAGGTAAAAAACTCCAATACTATACAAGGGACTGACACTTCTTCTAGTATACTTTACATAATGTTGAATAAGGCTCAAATGAACTATATAATTCGGTTGAATTTTCTGCTTAAAATGTTGTGTAATGAATAATGCAATGTTTCGATTTTTTCGGAAAAAAATGATAGTGTATTGAATCATGAAATAGCAAAGGAAAGTGAAAAAAAATATGCTCATAATGAGCTTTGAAAAAACAGAAATAATCAGCCCATTTGGGGATATAATAGAAAAAGAATGGCAAAACATCCGAATCACAAAGAATATTAAGCTTCTTTGGACCTGGGTTGGAAAGTCTGAATACATATATAACGAAAAAAAAAAATTTTAACCTCAACATGTGGGATAAAATCATTGCATGGAACATATACATTTTATCTAAAGTGTCGTACCTCCAAAGAGTTACTCCATATAGTAAAAAAAATCATAACTCGTAGTTATTTATCCATCAAAAAATATATAATTTAATTTTCTTAGTTTCTAACAAAAGCCTCATTTTTGAAGAATGCTTTTACTCTAAATTAAATTCGAGGAAACTTTTAATAAGATGCAATAATGGTGAAAATTAACTATTTTTAATCATAAACTTGAAACTTTCTTGTTAGTACGTAAATAAAACATCTAAAATAATTAAAATTTAAAATAAAGAAAACATTACATTTGTGAAATTATTCTTTTTAAAAAAAAAAATTATTCAAAATTTTAAAATATATGTTTTTGAGTAAAAAAGAAGGTTTTGTGAGCAAAACAAGCATGAAACGACTTGGAAATTACGTCATATTTTTCTATGATATGAAGTTCATAAAATTCAAAGCTTATGGTAATGGCTTCATTTATAACAATGAAGTTGCATAGATAACATGTTTTAATAACTTTATTTTGAGTATATGCTGTAATGATTGAGTCTTTTAATGCATTTGTGTTTTGGAAACACCCTCTAAATTCAAAAACATACATTTGAAAATAACATTATGAAACAAAAAAAATAATTATTTAGAGGAATTTAAAGGCCATTTGTATGTTTTTCTAAGCAAAATTAAATATACATAGATTATAGTTTAAAAAAGTAAAAATATGTAGAAAGAGATAGTTTGTTTTTTTCATCTTTCAAAGTTCCTTAAATTGGTATTGTGTACCACACCCAAAAAACAGTCTTAATCATGGTTTTGTGTGTAGTTGCATCAATTGGGAAGAAATTACCCCCTTTCCGTATGGCAGATACTGGAAAAATAAATAAGGACACATACCTAGATTTCTTAAAGAGCAAAGGTACTTCCAAGAAGAGTTTTACGTTACCTCTATCTGGTTCCAACATTATCCCCGCCTACCCATACTTACAAAATTGTTTAGGAATAGTATTTAAAGAATTTAGAGCGTTTTTGGCTAAAATTATTCTAGTCTCCTTCCTGGCCAAATTACAACCTCTTGGACTTTTGGTGGAGAGGAAGCCCCATTCTGTCTCAAGGACTAATAAAGACAGGATAATAGGTACTTTTAAGGCTGTATGGAAGGATATCCGGTAGGATATGGTGCGTACGAGCTGTTTTACTGCTGTCAAGAGGTTTCAGGGCGTGGTTTTGAAAAATGGCGCTATTTGGAATGAAATTTTAATATGTTCTACTATTAAATATATGAAACATATCATAATAGTACATATTTTGACTTTATAAAAAGTTTAACAATATTTTATGTGAAGTTATTTGCTTCACTATTTTAGAGCCACCCTGTATTTTCAACAAATTAGTAATCCTCCATTTTGATGTGATTTATGAAATATCAACTTATATATATTAAATATTTCTACAATCGAGAAAAATGAAGAAATAAAAAATAAATTTAAACTTAAAAGAAAAAATTTGTTAAATTCCCAAAACCTATAAAATTATAATAAAAATCGTTGAAGATAAATTATTTGTACTACAAAATGTTGCATTTATTTTGACTGTACGTTTCAGAAGCATACTAAAAAATTCTGGAGATCAAATGTAGCTCAAACGGAATAATCAAAAGTTTTATATAAATATCCCAGTTCATTAACGAAGGCTTAAGAAAGCGGATATTTTACCATTTTACAATAAGCATAAATTGAATCAGTTCCAGTTCTCATTCTTGTTGAGTATATCGCACAACCTTTCTCCCAAGAAGAAATGGAAAATGACTTAAAATCAATGGTTATTTATTCAATTCTTCCTAAGCATAAAATTATATTTCTTAATTATCAAGAACTCTTCTCAGTTAAATAAGAGCTAATTCAAATTCAACCAATGGGTGTTATAAACTTGATACGGAGCAGAAAAGCCGAAAAATCATCAGCTGAAATCAATATTCAATGTTAATTTTTATATTGCCGTTTGCAAATCGATTGAGACACTATTTTTAAAATGAGTTAGTCCCATGATTTAATGACCCATTTTTAAAATAGGAAAAAGTTAAATTTGACGTTTCAAACAGTTTACTATATTGAACATAGTTTAATCAGTGATGGGGAAGTTAACTTATCTTTTTTAAATAGTTCAGTTAAAGTTAATTATTATTTAATTTTTTTATACCTAGTTGAATTAAAGTTAATTTCGATTTCTATAAAAATTAACTAGTTAAGTTTAAGTTATTTAACTTTAGAGTAATTTAAATTAAATTAACTAATCAAACCTTGCTTAAGTTAAAATTAATATCGTTATCAAAAATAGCAATTTAAGTTAGTCCATTGAGAGATTTATGAAGGCTTTGTAAATTAAAATTATTTCGTCGGTCTCTCTGGCAAAAATTTTCTCCACTTCCAATTCAACGATGAAGAAAAAAGAATACAAATTCAAGTTTGTACTAAAATGGAAGTTAGAAACTCAAAAATCTAAAATTTCAGCTGTCTTTATCTAATTTTAAAGTACATGTAAACTAATAAAAATATCGGAGAAAACCCAATTTGTCTATGATTTTGAGATATTTGATAAAAATTGATATTTTTATCAATTTGATGTGAAATGACCCAGTTGAAAAGTTTAATAAAACAAATAGTGTCGACACAGTGTTTAACTAAATTATCGGAGAACTGACGGTTATTTAAATACAGTTTTTTGGGATTTCAACTTAGGAACAAGGAAAGTACTTTAGTCTAAATACTCAAGTACTCATGAGCTGAGCTTTAGTTACACATGCTTGTTGTTAAGCCTCATCAGAAGAAAAGTTCACAATGATTTATTATTTATAATGTGCTTCTATTTATTTTTGCTTTAAACGTGAGTTTTAGCTACATACACTCGTTGTTAAAAATAAATTCTCATTTTACATTTATTAATAAAGAGTTGTATAAAATATTAGTTTACATTACCACCTGAAAAACTTCTTTCATTTTTATATACCGTTTTTATACAGCTCTATACATACATAATCTTTTCTTTTTAATATGTCTTGCCCTTTCGATTGTATTTTCATATCTTTGATAAAGTATTTAAGCAGTCCTCATATACACTCTAAAATGAGTTAAAAGGAAAAATACCCATATACAAAATTTTATATACACATTTATACAAAAAAAACACAACAACTTTGCTTTATAAATATAGAACTCCTTAAATGGATTTATGTTTTGTATAAATAACTTTGCTATTCAGTGTGAAGAAACAAGTATTCTTCTTCTAATGTACATAGTAACATTCACAATGTTACAAATAACTTTCATCAATATTATTGAATAATAAATATTTATGACATATTTTATTATATCCAATAAAATATGTTTGATTATGATGGAGTTACACAATATGATATGGCGTTGCTCAGGCTAAGGAGGGAGTGGGAAAATAGTCAATGCAATTTTTGTAATTTTTAGATCCCTTCAGTGCGTACTAGGGTTAGGCTGTCTATATGGATGGTTCATACCTGATTCCAAAAAAAAAAAATATATATATCCGAAACCCATCTCTATGTTAATAGTCAACACCCCAACACAAAAAATATACCCCTATATCCTCAATGTTTGTGGCAGACTCTTTACACTTTTGACTGAATACGTCAACATATTGAAAAATCCAAAAGAGTCAGATCAGGAGATTGGAAGCCAAAAGTATTTTCATCTTGTTTGAATACGCACAACTTCTTCACAGCCTTCTTATAGGCCTTGTATGACAAGACTTAGCTCCTCTAAATCATTTAGAAGTCATCTTACTGGTAGACAGATGAAACAAAGTTGGCAAAATTTTGTCATCTGTTGAGGGAATAATGCCAAAATTCATCCAAAAGGCTTCTAGGGAAATCTTCAAAGGAAGCAGCTCTTCATTTTGATTGTTGATGAAGAGGATCAACATTCAACAGTTATTGTCTTCTCCTCACTGTAAAAGATTATCTTATCATCATCGTGTTTGGGGTCATATATTATCCTCTTGCAATGTTCCACACGGACATCCATTTGATTTTGAGTTGTTAGAGGCCATTCAATATATCTCAGAGATCTTCCTCAAGCATTGGAAAGCTGTAAAGATAGTAGACTTGCTCTGTTGCAGCTTCTTGGGAAATTCCAACATGCTCATGGTTGGATTGACCTCAAATGCAAGTGTAGCAGGGAAATATTATTGGGCTAACACTTCTAGACAGATCCCTGATGCTTTCAACATCCTCTAACAGCTTTTTGACATTATACACTGTATGAAAGTTAACTTTTAGGCTCTTAACAATGTCAGTATTTGTATGGCTGGAACAGACAAATATGACAATGTATTAGACTTTTGCTTACATTTTTTGTAAATAATTAACATGTATAACAATGTTTCCCATTTTTTTTTCTTATTAGCTAAGAAATCCAGTTATAGCTGATATAGATAGAAAAAATTGATTGTAACTTTACAAAACCTTTTATATCGTCGTCATAAAGGTGGTCAAAGACTTTTGGAAGCCCTTGTAATACCGAGACAACATGAACATAATAACTACAATGACCATGAATTAAAAAAATAAATATTGAAGCTATAGACATTAACTTTTAGTTTCACAGAAACCAAACAGGGAAATTAAATGAGTTTATGACTAATTCAGAATAAATTCCAAATCTATAAAGAGGCTTTGTTATCATTTCCTCCTTTGTATAACTTATGTAATATACATTTATATTCAACTATTATGAATATTCCTTAGTTCCATTCATAAAACATGTAATAATGATAAATATTTGTACCTCAATTTTGTCAGGTAGTACAATCCTGCTAGCGAGAAAGCCCTCATTTAATTCAACACTGGTTGTTGGGTTCTAAGTAGAACTTCTTGTAATTACTTGAAAACCACTTTACTATTTACATAGTACAATCGGTCCAGAATTAGAGTCGTCCCAAAAAATTGATATTATCATAGATTACAATTTTATAAGCTTTAATATTGTTCTACAATTAAGTATTATCTCATTGAGTGTGCTTGTCCACGTTTGGACTAACTTGGATGAGACCCCCGTCACTAACTTACAGCTTCTATGGACAAAGTCTTTCGGAATATTTAGTCTCCTTGGATACCATTAGGGAGTCTATGCTGATTCCAAGAACTGCTTTGCCCTGTTTTTTTACCATATTCTACATTGCAAAGTAGGTAAATAGGTAAGCCAAAGGATTTTGGTTGCAAAAGGGGGTCAAAATTGTATTTTCACCATTTTGCCTCTTCATTTGGATTATGAAGTACGTCCCCATCCTGATGTTGCAATATTTTCTACACATATATGGGGTAGCAAAGATTCTACATAGGATAGGGAAGTTTCCCCAAACGTTAAAGCTACCCGGGCTCTAATTCTGGGTTACTCTGAATATCTGAGTAGGCACTGATTAATTTCCAAAATAAATATTCGTGCTCAAATCCTTTATCTTACCTTATGAACCATGATTAAAAAAACAATTTTCTTTCACTTTTTTACAATGATGTAAGCATAATTATACAACGACCATTTTAGTCATTGAAATTTTTTTGATTTATTTACTAACCACATTTGAAATCCTAACCAAATATAATATATCACATCAAAGATACAATAATTTAAAATCGAAAAAAGTATCCAACTGCCTTACCTGTATCATTGGTAAAAGATAGCATAATGTCGAACCCATGACCCAATTATCCACAACAATGACGAAGAGAGTCAATGGAATGACAAATGTAAGTTGAATTAAAAAAGCCACTGTCATATTCAGAACGCATGCTAAAGTATTAAATTTCTTGTGGGAACCTTTTTTCCAAATAATATAAAAGACTGTTCCGTTACCAAAAAGTCCAACCAAAACAAGAAGAGCATAAAAAAATATTGTAAACACTAATAAAAATATACGGTCTCTGAAAACAGGGCGAAGTTTGAGTGCACGAAAATTAAATCCCGAATTTGATGTATTCATGTCCTTAAGATAATTATATACATCATTAATATGTTCTTTGGAGATTGTGTTGAGAATAGAGACAGGGGGCTTTGACATTTTGATGTAAACTAAAAGAAAAAAAAATAGATAAAAAATAAAGTTAAAGTATAAAAAAACTGTCTTAAAATAAACTTAAACTACAAATAACTTTTCTTAATGAGCTTCTAAAGCTTTAAGTAGATTTGTATAAAAAAATTACAATAAACGAGCTTGATACTTTTTTGTATTTAGAACCTGAACAGTGTTTTTATTTTTCTAAAACTAAAAATGGTTATTATTTGTTGCTGTAAGAGAGAGTATATAAAATATATTGTTCAGGAGCTCATGAAAACTAGAAGATTAGTTGAGAAATTATACGAGCAATTCCTTGTAAGACTCAGAGTATAATTTAGGATTAACATAGGAGTCGTTTTTGCCTATGCATTTACTATATAAGAAGTGGAGTTTGTGTTTATCCTTGTCCTCGCTCTCTCATAGCTACTTGCTGCTAATACAATAAAACGTTATGGCAGCTACGCTACTTTTCTTCTATTTGTTATTCAAATTGTCATGATTAACAAATTCATTTTGGGTTTCTTTTTTTAAAATACCGGCTGATCATATTTTTTACAACTGTAGATGTATGCAAAAACTATTTACTCATCAGTTGATTTGTATATTATATAGTATATTTATACATTCAGCATTCAATTTTCATCATTTTGTTGATAAATAATTTTTGTTAATTATTTTCATAAATAATATTTTGAGTTACGTTATTGTCGGGTAAATATTTTTATAACTTAATGGAAATGCAATGTCTGGTTCCAATATCAATTTTGTATAGTAATGTTTTTAATGCATGACAAACTAAACAACACTAATATTTACAATGTACAAATTGAAACATGGGGAGCAATATTTATCGATTAAGGTCAACTTGATGGATCATGCCTGGAACTCCAGATACCTGGAATAAAGACGGCATATTTTATTTCCCAAATGAGTAATTTTTCTTTTATGTGTAAAATAATATAAGGAATAAGTAGGAATAATGTATTTAACTTTAAAATTGAAAAAAAAAAAAAAAAAAATCCTAGGCATATGATACCATTGATTAAGTCCCTTTTGTTGACATCAGGAGCCTATTTAATCATTTTAGAAGGAAGAATATAAATTTATGGTCTAAGAAAAGAATCTTTCACATATATAATAGCATTAGTGAAGGAGAATATTTTTGTTACATAATTTATAAGGAGAATATTTAAACAATTCTTTCTCTAGGAGATGTTTCCCTACACAACGTAATACAAATATTTAAAAAAATATTTAGGGAATAGAACAAGAGTGCTACACAAATTTTTTTTTCTCATTACAAAAGGATAACTTTTCACTGAATTGAAATAATCATTATTGAAATTGAGTAATTACTTTGAGGCAATCTCATGTTATAATTGAAAATATCAAGTACAAATATGAATTAGAGGACTAAAAAAATACAATAATATGATTGGCCAGAACAATAAAAACATTTTTGTACTTCTTACTCAATTACAGACATATAGCTAAATTTTTTCACTATAAATAGGAGAAAACAGAGCAAGTTGGCACGAAATTCACTTTTTGATACATTACCAGGTTGTTAAATGAGTAATTAAGATTTTTTTTCAATTGAATATGAAACTTTGGCACAAATTTCAGAATATAGTTAGAAGTAATTTAGCTACAATCTCAATTTTCATACCACAGATTGCATTATCTATGTTTACTTACTACTAATAGTTAAATAACATAAAAGTTACTTTCATACTCAATAGTTGTTAAAGAAGCTAGCAAAAAAATTATTGCCTATTGACTAGTAGAAACGAAATTAGGTTCAGTTTTTCAGTAGTACATCCCAGTAGACCAATGTAAAGTGAAGAAAAATAATATTTTTTCAATTAAGAATCTTTAAATATACTTATAAGTACAAAAATATAAATTTAATAATGTAATGTTATTTCAAAATTCACAAAAATGGTATTATTATTTTAGATAAATAAATATATTATAGCCTTTGAATACTTTGGAATATATTATTTTAGTTATGTAAAAATAATAAATTGTATGAGCGAGCTGTCCATTGAAATCTGAAGACTTACTGTTTCGATAATAATTAATAAAAGTTGAGTGAAAAAAATATTAATTGATATTTCTCCAGTTTTTGAGATTGTTCAGAAAGCTATCTCCTCCATTCAAGATTCTTTTAAATGAGTCTTTTGCACTCTTTTTTGACGCGTTTGGACCTTCTACATCCCTTATGCCACCCCTATCATCCAAACACCGGGACCCTCAAAGCTATCGTCAGCCAACACTGGGACACCATGATAGAGGACTATATCCACAAAAGGTACCAGGCCTTCCATCACCCCCTGGAAGCCATCATTGCTACTAAGGGTGGCTACATTAATGAGTAAGAGAGCTCAGACACACATCCCATACCACTCAGTATAATAGATACACAGGTATAAAAGTATAGGGTGAATACCGTATTTGTTTATTTTTTAATCATAATCAAATATTTCTAAAAAATTTATTATTATTTTGTATAACTATTCATTATTTGTTTTTGTGATTAATTTATTATTTAAATAACAATTTAGTTATTTTATTATTTCAATATAATATAATAAATTTGTATTAGTTATATATGTAAACATAGGAGATTCCATTATCCAAAAAAAGGATATTTTTTTTATGATTAAGCATATATGAGGTTGTATTAAATTAAAAACCATCCTTTTTTTTAATGTCAAATTTTTAAGTATGACAAAGTTTGCATTTATAATTTTTTGGACAGATCCCGGGCAGTCAAAAAGTTTTGGAACATAACTTTTATTTTGCATTTTGAGAGGTATTGGTTAATTTTATGCAAAAGGTGAGTTAACAAAAAGAACAGGTGATTGTTTACCTTTTGAATGTTTTATTTACCAAGTATGTAGGATATATATTAACAAAAATAGAACAAAAAAAGGTAAGAAGTGGCCTGTTTAGTCCGTGGCAGATTTAGATATTCTTATATTAGACAGACCCTTAATGTCTGCAAAATCACTGTGTGGAGGGTCAGGATTAATTTCAACAATGGCACATAAAATTAAAGACTGAAACGGTAAAAAAAGCTTTTTTGAAAAATCGGAAGATGACGATGAGAAACTTGGGGAAGAAGCGGTGGGTGAACCATTACTTCCTGTCCTTAAACGATACAAAAATCTTTACAAGGGCCTGAGGTATCACAGAATGCAAACTTTTTTCTTCCCGTTGATCCTGTGCACAATGGGCAAAATGATGAGGTCTTATATTTTGGGGAAGTTGACCGCAAACTCCTTGAAGTGTCCGCCACCAAACATTTGGCTTGAGTAATGACGCTCGGCATTGTTTTATCTGAAAGTTGCAAAATGAATTCAAATTTGGTTCCCCATTGATACAGATTGAGTAGCAAGAATTACATGATGATTTTAAAAACAAAAGTGCTTCCCTAGGTTTGCAAGATTACAAAGCAATTAAAGAAAGCCAATTATTGCATTTCACAGGACAGAGCTCCTGCACATACTGTGAAAATCGAGTAGGATAGGATGGGCAAAAAAAAATGAAGTTCAGGACGAAATATTTCTGCCCACCGCTTAGACCAATTAGCTGGATTATAGCATCTGGTGGCGAACTGAAAACGAGCCCTGTAAACAACGTCACAGCAGTATTGAGCCCATTAAGAAATCGGTTGAGAAAGAGTGGCAATATATGTCCGAAACACTTCGTTGACAACGTGGGCAAAACGTTCTGTGGTCGCGTGGAGGGTATGACTGAGGCTGAAAGTCCTCAAATTTCTTAAATAATGACCTCTAATGAGTAATAAACAAGTTCCAATTAAAAAAATCTCTAGTACTTCTTTTAAATCCGCTAGGTTAATTAATTGTCCAAGGTTCCAAGTCTTTCTGACTGCCCGGTAAAAAGCCTAAATATATTTTGCGAGTTTCTTTAATTAAAAAAAACAAAAACAATCAATTTAAGATATATTATTCTTGAAAAACTGTTGAAAGATTGATATTAATTTAAAATTTAGTATTTCTTAAATATATAAATATTTTGGAATAATAAACAATCTTTCATAAGTATTTTATCAATCAATTTTAAGCAATCAATATTAGCACAATTGATTTTTGAACCCCATATAAGTTTTTAAAAGTTATTTATGGTAAGGATTTATCAACTTTGACAAAACCAAATATAAAAGAAAGCCTCCAAAGATACAAGAAGAAACTTAAAAAAATGTTTTTTAGACAGCTTGATGACACAATAAACTATTACGAATGATTTATTTGCATTTTTTACTTTTGCAATGTATGATGTATAAATTATTATTTTATATTTTTGGCAAATCAGTGTAGGGTTACTCTCTGAGTAGGAATATATTTTTCCTACATTTTGATTTATTATTTTTTTCACAATTCGAAAACGATAATTTTAACAGTTTTTTTTTATTTTTACGAAGAAAGGCAGAGACATTAGTGTTGATAACCTCTAACTATATATATAAAAAAAACTATTTCTTTGTAATATTTTTATAAATATTAAACATTATTTGATGAAAAACAAAATATACATTAACAATAATGGATCAAATTTATCAAAAATATAATTTTATAAAAAATATTGTTCATTATGTCAAAAGTTGACTTAATGAATAGTAATCTGTATTTCTAATAAGTTGCTAAGTAACATGCTAAAAAAAATCTTATTTTGTAAAAGCTTTAATAAACATATTTTCTAAGAAGTGGAGACTTTCACATCATGTGTAAATTTTACAGGACAAAAGTTTATTTAAAAATCTCTGGCTTGGATGAATTTTGAATCTTGTATATTTTTGGAAAATAGAAACAGTTTTTCTTTTCATTACTAAATTATACCCCTCTGCCCTTGAGAACATATTTTACTGATTCAAGACCCAGTGATTATTTCTATTTTTCAAACCTGCTTTTATAAAAGAAGTTTTGATCCCAAAAATAAGAATTCTTTACAATCCTACTGAACTTTTGGCACCCATCAAAACATTAATCTAAGGTGGTTCATAGATCCTTCTACATTCATCTAAGATGATTCTTTTAACACCCCCTTAAACTTTGTCACTTCTTGCTAAAGAAACCAGAAACTTATATTTTTTTTAATCTATGTGGTAAAAAAGAAAAATAAATTCGTTAAGTTTTTCTAGAACTTTTTTTCCTTAATTTCAAAAACGTTTTTGTAAATATTAAATCTGCTTAGAAAGAAATTTCCTTTGCCCATTATGCAAAGTAGGTATATAAAAATTATTTGATTTATCTTTACATTGTCGAACAGTGATGCAATACATATATTTAGTAATTATGCATGTATCAATTTTTTTCCCGAATATCTTTTTGTTTTTGAAGTACAGAATATTTTTACAACGGTTATGCAATATCATCTTCTTCCATGAGCAAAATTTCCCTAAAGAACATTTATTTAATTTATTCTTTTATTTTTTTTATGTAATAAATTATATTACTTTAATTTAGCAATAAGTGAATTATTGAGAAAAATATTCTTATTCCTTTTAAATATGTGAACATATGTATATTGATCTATTTATTCTATAATACATTTTAAGTCTGGTAAACAAGGGTATAAGCTTATACAGGATACATTGGATATAGGAAATCAAAATTTGTGAAGTTGTTGCCAGTGATCTTGGTTTTGATTCATTTGATGTGGCCTCCTCCAGCATCAATGTTATTTTTCATCTTTGGCCTGAATCTTGCTGTAGCCTTGATTAATCTAATCAGGTGGGATCCTTCTGTTGTTCTTGGTGATGCTAGCTTTTAAGGAGCTAACATTGATTTAAGAGCGTTTTTTGATCTGTTTTCGAGAATCGAAAATGTTCAAATCTGGATCATTGCTTAGCTAAGATTTCAGCTTTTATAGATAAGTGGACCCTCTCAGATAGGAATGACAGAGTTACATTGGAGGCATGACACGAAGGAGCGTCCTTCACAAGTACTTCATTGTTCAAGACAAACTTAACCTTCATCCAGGTTAGCAAGACATCTTTCACAATTTTCAGATTTCACAAAAGATCTGTGTTGATCTTAAGTCCAGCTTCGAATAAATATAGTGCTATGATAGAACCATTGCTGGTCACCACTACAAAAACCCAGAATCTGGACGGATTCTAGGACTTCAAATTGGATTGAGTTCGATTGGATCATAACAATTACTCTTGCATATTGCTCATACCTTTCTGCATACACCACAAACTTTTTCCATCTACGTGCATAATGACTTTTGAAGCCCCCTTATGGTTCAAGTAGCTCAAAAAGCATTGGACAGCGATCTACTCTTATGGTATTGTCCTTACTTGTAAACAAAGTATCATATAGAAGAGATAATTCCACCATTTACAACAAAGCAATCTTTAGCGCGAAATTCAAAGTGGAAGGCGAAATATTCGAAGATATATTTGAAAAATATCTCAAAGCTCTGACAAAAAAAAACTGAGGAGAAATGCTTGGGTGGGACTAATAAAGGCAGTACAGCAATCAAATCTGAAAAATGCATCCAATTGCCCCACTGGTATTTAAAGGGACAATTTCAAATAATTATCTTAATAAAAGGTAAATCAATCGTGTTAACTTATGGATGTATGACAGGATCATTTTAAAACCTTAGTTTTTATATATTTTTAACAACAATTACTTGCAATTTTTCACTACTATTATAATAGCTGATATTTAAAAATTAAAATTAGTAATACATTTGTTACTTACGAATTATATCTGATTATATAAATGCGGAATCCTGTATAAGAAATATTAGACATCTTAAATTTGCACTTATCAGAATTTAGTTTTAACTCATAACAAGCAATAGGGTAATTATTTTACCAATATATATATATAACTTTGCACATGCAATATTTATTCATTAGTTTCTGTGTTTTTTTTTTATTCATCCCAATGTTTCAGGCATTTATATAAAAAATATAACAAAAGAGAAAAAAAGAGAAAAAAAGAAATGAATTTATTTATAAATAGTACATAAGATATCTTTAAACAATGAAAGAGGTGAATTATTTTCTGTTTATCTGGTGTCTTGAGCACTTTACTCAATATTAAGAGAGAAATAATTTTTTTATCTGGGTGTCTCATTTCTTGAGAGGCTACATATAATATATAGTGTAGTTCATTTAAAATTTTATAGGTTCCTGGAAAATTACATTATAAAGTCTACATATTAAATTTCAATTTAAAATGATTTTTATGATCGTAGATGTTGTTCATTATAAATTTTAATTATATCCCATCATTTTTTGCATTTTTATTTCAATCTGAAGTGAAATGGTTAATAAATTAATCTCCAGTGATTTATAAAAGTATATTTTTTTCATAGGAAATTTATTACTGTTAACGAACCTTTATATCAGTTTGGTTAGAATATAATTGAAAAAAAAAACAAGTATATGTACTTGTCTTATTACTCTTTAATTTGTGATAAAAAGTACATTTGTACAAAGATTGTTTTACGGGTAAAAAGAAAGAGAAATTCTTGTCTAGACAAAATGGGACCATTTTATCTCGACATAGATCCAGAAAAAAAAGGAACTATAATTTAAAAACAAATAGCTTTATATATACATGTACGGGACCCCAAACTATTTTGAGCCGACCAAGACAAAGATATATACACACATTGGTCTAAAACCACATAATTTTAAAATAAGTAAAAGTTCATTATGAAAAAAACAGATGAGGAATCAAAGGAAATTAATTTAAACTTAGATAACATGTTTTTAAGCCGATCTACTTTTATAAGGAGGTTACCAACAAAAAAAAGCTGCTCTTTTGAAACTGTGCCAACAAAAGAGGGGTGAAAATTATTAGATTAGGATTGAGACTGATCGTAAGATTCCTCAAATCATTCCTTAGCAAGCACAACTTGTGATAATTAAGTTACCTGGAGTAAAACAATAATGTCATCAATGTTTTAGTTGTGGACATAGCAAAAGTAATTGTAATGTAAGGAGGATTCAGGCCTTTGCGACTGAAGAAATTTGGAATGAAACAGTAAAAGAAAGACAAGATAAACATTGATGAACAAAAATTTAATAAAAACATTACTAGGAAATTTTATATTTGCCTTCTCTTTTACCAAAAAATATTCTCCATGTTTCTTGTGGTTTCGATTATTTTAGAACCCTAGACTCTTTTTAATTAACTTTTATATTATTTATGATTTTTTTTAGTCATAACTTAAATTCTACAATCTGAATATATATAAAAAGTTACTGTCCAGAGAAAATAAATGTACATTTTTAATTTCTTCATTATCATAAAATGTACAATTTTACAAAAATTATTATTCAAATACAGCAATTACAAATATAGGTATAAGTTATTTAATAAATTACCTCTTGTATTTTTTAATTGTTGCATCGAATAGGGCATGATCAAACTAAAAATATATTTTATCGGCAAGGTGTTGTGACGGTATTAATTGAATAATAAATAAAACAACCACCCTTGAGACATTTAGTAATATTAAGTACAAAAAATATTTTGAAGAAAAACTTCCCTTATAAGCTGAAAAAACACAAATCTTGAGATTCTTTTTTCCTAATCCATGCTACCAACTCAACTTTCGGAAGAAAATTTGAGATTGTATTACGTGGTATGATAGTATAACAATTTCTATGATTTCTTCAATATATCATTCATAGTTTATTCCTTGCTCCGGATTCAAACTCCAGCCAAGCATTTATGGAGTCTCTACGAGTCCGAGGCACTCAGACTAATTATCTTTTCAAAAAAAAGACTATCATTAACTGTTACGGTCCACTTCTATCTTTTGTACTCCAGATTTTTGTCATTTCCAATCAATAATGGTTGATTAATAATTTTCATCCAAGTGGTTCTTTTCTATGCCAAAATTTATATTATAATTATACTATTACAAGACTCGTCCTGCAGCTCAGAGTATTAATTGTATGATTTCAATTGAAATCATTATAGAAAAAGAGGGGTTAAATATAAAAAAAAGTGAAAAATATATTTATTTGCATCTATTTTGACTAACATTTTTATTGTTTCAATGAAAACTTTATTTAGATTACATATATTATACAGAGTCATTTATTTATATTAATCAATTAATATTGACTGAACTTGGTTCCTACTAATGCCTTGTATATTTAAAAAAATATCCAGGTTATACCTGATTAACTATGATAATATTTCCTCAAAAAAAATAATATTTTTTTCTAAAAAATAAAATCAATACCAGATCTTTATTTTATACAATATTTATTTTATTTCTATAGAACATCAGTATTAAATTACTTATGCTTAAACAGAGGCACTTAATAGATTTCCTAAGATGTGAGATTTCAAAACATGTACCAACAATTAATAACTTCTGTAATACAAACTCTAATATCAAGTTACTCTATGGCATCTCTCAAACATAAACAACAGAGCCCAGAACTGTATTCAATCTCATATAGTTATGAATCAGGGCTGGAATTTTACAAGACTGTAAAAAAAATTATAAAGGTGTATTTAATTCTATAAATGACTATTTAAAAAAAAATGAGATATTTAAATAGATAATAAAACATGTTAACGCATGTACGCATGGCATACATACAACATCCAAATTATCCTCTTACTATATATAATCATTATTTCAAATGTCTACAGTTACTAGTTAGAATCCGTAGAAAAGTTGAAGATCGTTTGCATAAGTAATACAATTATCAAATAACATTTTATTCATCAGCATTGACATTTTTTTAATTTTTTAAGCATATAGCACTTCCACTATCAATATGTCTACGAATCTAAACGAGTCAAATCCATATTGTCAATTACTCAAATTGTATAAGGTAGGACACATTACTATAATTTTCCATTAAAGATTGACAGATTTCATGTGAATCTTCGTCTATTCTCAGACAAGTTGAAGCCCAAATCCCAGCAAGTGTCCGGGTCTTAGCCTTCATACTTCAATACAAAAGAAAAAAACTCGAGTACTACAGCATTTGTGAAAATCCAAGATCACTGTAATAGTATCTCTTTTTGAAAAGTTGATTAAGAGCCTACATACGATCCTAAAAATAAAATCCAGAGCAAGAAATGAGGATGATATGTTGACTGATCCTAATAATTGGTGTACTATCATGAAGCCAAATTCAATACATTCCTTTTTAAGGATGAGTTGGTAATACGGATAACGGATAAGAATCTAAAGATTTGTGTTCCCAACTTATAAGACAGGTTTACCTTTCTATTTATTTTTGTTATATAATAAGATAAGGGGGAAGGAATGATTTATTATACAAATGTTCAAAAGGTGGTAGTCAAGTTATAATTAAGTTAAGAAAGCTCACGCCATATTGGTTATTCTCGTTCTTAGAGTTGTATTATTTCCATCAACACGATGCCACTCTCTCAGGCCTTGATTACAAACTAATATAAGTAAACACTGCACCTATTTTTTTTTAAAGTCGTAAGCTTTATTACAGTGGAACTAGTTATCATAAGTTTTCTCTTTGACTATTTTCCTTTTTAATTCAATTTTTCAGTTTTTTTTTTCTCCTAACGACAACAATACTTCTTTGAGTCGTAAATTAAGTCATCTGGAAAGAATTTGCAAAACATAAAAAGCTGTATCGTGCTTTGTTCTAACGATAATCGAGAAATAAGTCACATGAAAAATGGGGCAATTTTCAAAACTTTGAGGTCGTTGAGCTACCTTTGCACATCCTGCAATTTTTCTCAAACTTTTCCAATTGTATTTTTTGATCAAAAGGAACGAGTTTTGAACTCAGGAGCATGATATTTCAACAAAATATTAAATAAGAGGGTCTTAATTCCCCAAAATGAGCAAATTAAATTTTAGACTAACTTTTCGAATGCATAATGATTTTTTAACCACTCTAGAAAAGAAAAAAAAATCCATCCGAACACCCCTCCCCCCCCATCCATTCCCCAAAATTACTTTTTCATCTATGATTACGTAGTTTTTTAATCTTTTTCAATGTAATAAGAAGAAACTCGCTAATTTCGTGATCCTTTAAGCCTTTTTAAGCTTAAATCAATTGTTATAGTATATTTCAACGTGATAAAGTACAGTTTTAAGGTCATAAAAAGGTCAAAGGTCACAAAAAGGGTCATGGTTAACAAAAAAGTCATATTTTTCTAAAATTTTATTTTAGTGTGTGTACTAGGGTGACCTGTTAATTATATCTTCTGTTGTATTTTAACGAAAATATTATGTTTTTGTAAGTTTAAGTCTTCAATGGGCGTTTTGACCTTCATAGCTATTTGAAAATGACTTTTTTGAACAACATTCCCTATTTGTAAAGGGATTCAAAAGTTTCAATTTTAAAGTTATGTTACTGAATTTCAAAAGTTTCATCAAAGTTTCTCAAGTGAAACATAAAAATATAATCCTTATTTTTATTTTGAAGAAAAACAAACTGTAGCCCAACGAAATATTTCAGATACTCAAACGATCAAAGCCGCTTTACTGACCTCCAAATCTAATCAAATAAGTATGAGAGCTCACTCTTAAATTCTATTGTAAGTGGCTAAAGTAAAATAAATTACTATTCAATGGAGTGCCAAAAACAAATGTACGCATAGTTGGACAACAAATAACTTAGGAAACTATTTATGAAGTAAGATAATTAATAAAAAATTAATGTCGTAGTGAAAATAACTCAATATTGCTTAAGGGTATTCCATACAAATACCAAAACGAGTATTTTTTATATTCTTAAAGTATATTTTGGAGATTTTTTAATTGATGTAGCTGTATATAAATTCATTTACCAGATTGCATCCAGATTGATTATAAAGTGAAGATTTATAATGTATGTACATATATTTACGGTCAAAAAACTTACTTTATAGTACAATACAATAAATTTTGATTTATTTAGTTTATACTTATCTTTTAAAAGAAGGCGTATTTACCATTGGAAGAAAATTGATTAATATTAACAATTTCATAAAATATAGCACTTTGGCATGATTCAGAATGATTGATTGATTAGTCAGTTGATTTTTATTCATCTTTCAACATCCATGAGAAACATAATGATAATACCAAACAAAAGTTGCTATTCCATTATAGGTTCAACTTCCTATGGCGATCAACCTCATGGACTTTTGAAATTGTATTTATTGATGCTCCCATTACTTTGTCTAAGAAATCATTTAACACATTTCTAAACTTTTTTTGGTAAAGTATCATCAATCCACTGATCATATCAAAATCTTCAAATCCAAAGACATATGTTTTTTGTCTATGTAATCATTTGGTTAGTTTGAGAAGAAAAATTACTGATATAATTATGTTTAAATTATTTGAAAGACCGGGTGGCTGGGAAATATAAAGGATAGCTCAAAGATTTATTGTTTTCAAATACAAATTTTATATATGAAACATTTGTGAATGTTGCTAATCGGAGGAAAGTACAGAGGATGGTTTGAGTATCCAAAGTATTTCGTTGGGCAACAATTTGGTTTTTCTTAAAAATGAAAAATAAGCATTACATTCTTTTGCACCAATTGCGAAAAGGAAATTTAATGAATCTTTTTAAATTCAACTAAATAACTTTAAAATTGAAACTTCGGAAACCCTTTATAAATAGAGAATGTAATTAAAGAAAGTCAATTTTCAAAATGGATATACAAGTAAAAAAAAAAAGACGTTTCAAGATTGAAACTTTTTCAAATATAAATATTAAGAAATATAAACACATAATCTGAATAATAATTTATTAATTAATATAGTGAGTATTAGTGAAAAAAAAACCCATGAGGAATTAATAGCTATAATACTCTTTACTCACTTGTTGCTCGCTAAAAAATTGTCACTCAAAAAATAATTTTTTGTAAAGAATTATTGAAACAACGGGTAATATTTTTTAGATCCTTGATCAGAATTATAGCTCCCTTTCGATCAAGCATTTCTTTTTGATGCCTAGACAACTTTTTTTTTCCTTTCTTAACGTAATCATAGACTAATAGTTTTAATCTAAATAGATGTTTTTCAAGTGGTGTTTGATTGAGGTCATGCTGTTGACATCAGAGACTTAAATATTTTTGCTTTATAGACTACAAATCCCAATATATTTATTCTTTCCTAGATCCAGTAAAAAAATGTAAACAATGCTATTTTTACCGTTTCCCTTTTTCTACCTGGATAGAGTATGGGTAGATTGGAGAGGAATGCTTTCACCAATTTGAGTTAAAGCCTTGTATAACTGGTATAAGATATGCAAGGTTGACAATTTGCTAATCTTGGGATTCAACTAGAGATTCATAAAGTTAAACAGGACTTTTAGAGTCACATACTTCACCATTCAACTTTATCATTATTTTCCCATCATTTCAATTTATTATTATTATTAATGGAATACGAATATATATTCAAATTTTAAGCAATAAATTAATTTCAAGATTTAAACAAAACATGAAAATAGTTACAAAGTTGACAACCAAATAATGAAATGCTCTAAGAAGAATAAGGGTTAAGCTTAAATTTCAAGAGATACACCAAACAAATTTGTAGCTAGTAGGGTGAAAATCAGATTGGATCATTCCAATTTATGTTTAATAACGACCCCTTCCTCATACATTTAAAAATATTCCTTCATCTATATGGATACAGACAGTTTTGTCGTATGTCTATTGATCTGCCTATGCCTTTTGAGTGTGTGCTTTATAATCTGAGTAATTACAAGCAATGTCGAGTTCATTCAAACAAAAAATACCTTGAAAACAAACTGGTATTAAGAATACACATTCCAAAAAACTGAAAATATTGTTGCCCCCGGAAAATCATTCATTTTAAATTTAACAGAGAAGGGAAGTCAGTCTAGGAAGATTTATATGTTAAAATTGGCTCAAAATAGAAAAAAAAGAAGATGTAGTGAAAACATTAATTATTGTCTTCTATAATTCAATTCCCTCTTTCATTAAATTGATGTTCTACTAGTCGGAAAAAGGAGTCTATGTTCCATGCATTAAATATTCCTTGAAATACACAAGTCGACAAAAAAACATTATTGAAGTTACTGTAGTAGCATATGGACTAAAAAGTCTTGGGCCTTACACTAAGATGACCCTTTTTTTTTTAATTCATCTAATTTTTAGTTAGTATAAAACTTCAAAAGACAGCTGTCAAAATTGGAGTGACAATCTGCTCTTTAGTTTGTGAGTAATTGTGTTAAGTGTGACACAACTTGTGGATATCCAAAAAAAAATTGTGTTTTTAATTTATACAGTTTTTTGATAGGAAGAAATACCATTCAAGGTAAGCCAATGGCTTGTAGAGTGTTATGGGGTACTCTTCTCCATAAAGCGAATGAATTAAAAATAGTTTAAAACAGCCAATGTGGATAGTTTTAGGAGTGGATTGGTTTTTGATTTTTTCGAAAAATAAATCCAAATATCAAATTTTTGGAAAAAAGTATATTCTTTGTTAAGCACAGTACTATTCAGCCCATCTTTTTTGTCCAGTTTTGGGGTATTTTTTACTATACATATATCTTTGTTCTTAGAGCTAACTTTTGACAAAATTTGAGTCCTCTCATGTTTTAGTTTTACTTAAAAAAGAGATTTTTGGACCGAAATGGGCAATTTTTATGCAAATTTGACCGTCTTTTCATATTATGAGTAGAGTAGAATTGATATACAAAACTTCAATCCTATCAATATGGCCCTAATAAAACTTGTTAGTCATAGGATTGTCCCTTATCGGTCTTTTATAGAAACTACGATAGCTGAAATGACGTATTTAATAGCCATGTTTTTTCATTTGTTAAAGATCTATCGTAATTCATATCTTCTTTCAAAGAGACAAGATAACTGAAGTTTAAAGTAAAATATGTATGGTAGGGATTTATTATTAAATGGTCCAACTATCATTCATGATTTTCTTCGTTTTTATATTCTTTCAATTCTAGCTAGGAGAGAAGAAAATAATAATATAGTTAGAGTGGTAGAATTCAAGGACCATTGAGTGGTAAAAAATATCATACCGATAAAAAAATGAAAGGAAGAGGGCAAAGAAACTGAGCAGGAAATGAGTCCTAAGACTAAACCAACACAGGCTTTGAGTCCAAAATTGTACTTTGTTTAAATTAAATTAGCACTTATCAAGACAAAAAAGACATGAGAGGCTCCAAACATTACCTAAGTCAGTTTTTTTTTTCCCCCAACATTTTTTATTTGGTGTATATATTATATAGAACATACATATATAAATAAACCAGAGCAATTGCGTAAAAAGTACATAAATAAACATTATAGTTTATAAAGGGTTTTTCATTTACAGCGCTCACACTTTTTTTTTAAATATAACGAAAACGGTTTGAGATATCGACGATTTCTTTATTTGTTGTTAAAATACTTTCAAATTAATTTATGAACGAAATTCGATGTTGTTTGAATGACCACCACGTGCAAGTTTTACGAAGTCCAATCGTTGAACCCAATTTTCGACTACTTTTCCGCATAAATTGGCTGAAACTGCAGCAATTTTGCGTTGAATATTTGTTCTGAGCTCTTCTAACGTCCACGGGTTATTGGTGTAGACCAGGGCTTTCACGTGACCCCAAAGAAAATAGTCTAGATGCGTTAAATCACACAAGCGAGGCGGTCAATTGACTGGTCCATTTCTGGAGATAAGACGCTCACCAAACTTACTCTTCAATAAATCGATTGTAACATTTGCTGTGTGTAAAGTGGCACCGTTTTGTTGAAACCACATATCGTCCAAGTCCATATCTTCCAATTCAGCCAAAAAAAATCGGTTATCATGGCGCGGTAACGATTTCCATTCACAGTAATGTGGCGACTGTCATCGTCGACAAAAAGTACAGCCCAATGATACCACCAGCATGCAAACAGTAATTTTTTGGGGATGTAATGGCGCCTCATGAATCACGTGTGGGGTTTTCCGGCCCAATAGCACATATTTTGCTGGTTAACAAAGCCATTGAGGCAAAAATATGCCTCATCGCTGAAAATGATTTTACCTTGAAAATCAGGATAATTTTCTAATTTTCCTTCAGCCCATTTTACAAATTCCCGACGTTTGAAGTGGTCCAGCGGCTTCATTTCTTGTGTCAACTTGATTTTATACGGGTGTAGGCCAAGATCTTTTCGCAAAATTCGCCAAAACGATGTCACAGAGTTGCCCAACGATTGAAAACGGCGCGTAAGAGACAAATTTGGGTCATCTTGAATTGATGCGCTTGCGGAAGCAATATTTTTTACACTTCGTGCATTTCTTTGTCTCACTGGCACAGAAACATTATGTAGCGTGTATGTGGACTCAAATTTTTTCGCCAAACATTGAATTGTTGATTTTGCAGGTCGATTACGTTGACCATAAATTGGCGTTAACGCTAATAAAGTTTGGATCAAAGACTCACCACTGTTGTAATAAATTTTAATAATTTGCAAGCGTTGATTGAGTGTGTACTGCTCCAAGATAAAAATAAAATTATTTTTGAGCACAGCTGTAAAAGAAACAATAACAAATATTACGTCGTTTTCGAAACCTATCAACGTAAAATGTGAGCGTTCCTATTGAAAAGCCCCTTACTTAATGCTCCGGGGTAGAATTTCAACTATTATTCTCAATATCAGCTTGAAAAAATAAAAAAAACAGTAAACAAATTAACAATTATGATAGATATTTGTTAAAATTTCTTAAAACCCTTCTTAAAATATTTCAATGATTCCGTGAAGTTGTTGAAAGGTACCGGATTTCTTCCCCTGCGAAATTCCATGACTCACATCCTGATTTAGAAATTTTCCTTGTTAGAGAGACATAGCGGGCTGAAGCTGCCGAATAGGCTGATAGTTAGTCGGCTGGCGATGAGGGCTTTACAATTAAGAATTGCAAAGTCCAGAGCCCTTTTTACCTCAGAAGTTCCACCCTTCTTGTTTGAAATTCCAAAAAGAACAAGACCTTTCACATATTTTTCTTCCCCATTCGTCAGCCCTTTTAGATTTATAGATAGAAAATATTTTAGAATATAGATGGCAGGGCAGTCCATAAACGCATGAAGTGTGGTATTATATATTTTTCCACAGTCCTTGCAGGCCCTAGTATATTTAATACAATCTGTGGAGATTTATAACTGAACGGTAAACTTTTTATAATCATTTATTCCCCTCAGAGAAGACACTATTTTTCTTTTCCAGCCCATAGGGAGGCCCAAACGCTTACTACGCAGCTCCCAGAGTCCATTCTCATCTGTATCAAAATTTAGGGGGACCATCACGGGCATGGTATTGAATAATATTTTGAAGAATTAACAAATGCAAATCTTATTCTATCCTCGTTGAGCAATTCTTCCGAATTTAAATTATGAACAGTTAAAATATTTCGTGTTTTGGGCGTTCTTCTAGAATTGAGGGGTCCTTTAAATTTCTAAAAAAAAGCTTTTGGTTTATATTTTGCTAATCAATGGTTGAGTCATTTCTAAATGCAGGGGTGAGCATCCAAATTATTATCTGGGCTGATCACCAAACTGGAAAGATCAAAGATGTAATTTTCTTGTTTAGATTAGTCCCCATTATAGCCAAACGTAGAGTTCTCGGTTCGTTATACTTCTTCTCCATTCTACTACTGGATTTCTTGAAATATCCACAAAAATGGTGTAGTAAATTTTCGAGACAATACGAGATAGATGGGCTACTCTACCACCTAAATGGGATTTAGGTATTTTCATGGCTTCGATATAATTCTTATAAAACAAACAATTAAACCATTTGTCTTCTTCTAAAATTGTTTTTTCAGCTAGTTGTGGACTTCATTAAGTCTTATATAAAATTCAAGGTATTACCAAATTGTCATGAAAGTCAACTCTTTTTTGAAGGATCATGTTCATTAAACCATATTTCATTGATATATCGAATATATCAATGTGTTTAACATTATCTCCTCTATAACCTGTCTGTATTTTCCATTGTGAGAACTAAAGTCTCCCATTTAAAGTTATTGTCCAGGGTCACCCGAACTGCTGCATCTCTATGAATGCTTTTATTTTCATTCTAGACATTTGAGTAACCTCTTCCATTAATCCTCGATGATTTCCTCATATTATAACCGGAAGTTTTGTTGTTAGGTTTAGTGGGCATATTTTGTAAAAGTTCCGACTATTTCTTATAATGTAAATAAAGAAAGTCATATAATATGTATATAGGCAAATAAAATATAAATATCTTCCCAAAGAGAAGAAGAACAATCAAAAACTATGACTTGCTTTATCCTAGGGATCTCAGGAGACAATCTTCGACTCTCAGAGACTGACCTCCAATACACTGTATTTCAAAAATAACCACAGAAAAAGGGACTTCTAGCACTTAAAACACTTTTTACACATATAAAAAGGCCAAAATACGCCTTGAACTCACTAAATCCGAATTTAATTTACACAGCACAAAAAAGACGTCTGCACAAAATACATAACACACACTTTTTCAGTTTTTTTATTGTCTCAACGAGAATATATTTTAGAACTAAGGGGAAAAAAAAATTCAAATATGTATTATGATCTTAAAAAGTTATTGATACAAAGTATTTGGCTGAATAAACCAATCTCATTTTAAAATTAAATTCAAGGACCGACAGTCCAATAACCACTCCCAAAGACCCACGGATTTAAGGACTGATCATAACATTGGACTAGACTGATTAAATAAGGCCCGATGCAACACTATTTATGAGTCATTTAGTCAAAACTATTTGGTTTTATGCAAGGTTAATAGAAATACAAGGTTAGACCATCATGTAATGGGGCTTCCAAACATTTTCACTTTGATGTATCGTACCAACTGCTTGGCAAGACAAACATATTTTGACAAAACACGCAACTAATCAATGTCTATGACATCACTATTGCTAGAATTCCAAAATAATATAAAAAGTTAGTACATAACTAGGGTCATAAATCTGAATCATTCTCTTAACTACGAGTTGTGTTGTGTTTCGCAAAGTAAACAGTGTTTCTTTTAATTTCTGAAGCTTTTATCAATAATCACTATTATTTTGATATTGAGGAGTGAACATTTATGTCTGTAGAAAGTGTAACCAAGAATGTTTGTACTCGAAAAGTGTATGCCACAACAACTTCATTAATTTACATGCAAAGTCATGTCTGATTATTTTCCCATTATTTGTTTTGTAAAAAAAAAATATTTTTGCATATGTTTGATGTGTTTTTAATTATTTATATGGTATTATATTATTTGTATAAATATTTTAAATCAATATTGATTTATTTGAGTTTCCTGAAATAATATAAATTAATTATACATAAGAACATTCATTTTGTGCACATTAATTCAAGCCAAAAAATAAATTTATCTGTAATCACAAAATCCAAAACTGATTTCAGTTTTTATTCTAGTCATCTGAATTCTGATATATATGGAATTATAGTCATTTGAGCTGTTATCATTTAAAGCCATTTTTTAGCCTTTAAAAAATCCTCAAATTAAAAAGTAGGATTCATTAAGCTTATGTAAAAATCTTTTTTATAATTAAAATATGTTTTTATTGATTTTGAAAATTTGGGAATTTCTTCCTTTGAGACTTCCATACTCGACACACGATATTTAAAGACTAAACCAGCTTAACACAAACGTTTCAAAAAAGCGTTTGTAGTATATACTCACATTTTTACAACATTTTATTGTGATTGCCGTGATTTGTTGAGATTTTTTTATGTTTATCTATTCAGTGTTTATTTTCTTAACATTATATTTCGAGTTATTTTTTTAATAATATGTAGTTGCCAATTTTTGATATATTTTTTAAATATTTGATCATTGATCTAAAAATGGTTTACACGTTCGAAAATTCCTTCAAAAAAAATTTAGACCCGTAAACTAATCCATTTGAAGACGTATAATTTCGTAAGAATATTAGGCTGGTGCATTCGTAGTATAATTTCTTTGAGATAATATTATCGTTTGGCAGGCTTAGATATTGAAAGGAAAAATTAACGGCGTTCACGCTTTACGTTCATTTTTGAACGAATGCCTGATGAACGGTAGAATAATGAGCGATGAAAGGAGAACAAAAACAAACGGCATTCATTTGGTCGTTCATTTTTTATTTTTTCTAAGGGGTCGTTATGTATCTATTAGTTTACAAAGATTACTACTTCTTTCTTTTTTTCATTATGGATATAGTTATTATTGTCTTTTTGGGGGTCCTAAAATAAAATTAATTTATATTAAAAAATTATGAACCTGATTTTGTGTGTACATTGATTACTTTCTATGAAATATCTCATATCACACAAATTGAAAATCACTTGACTATGGAATGGTCGTGTAGGAAATCGGTATTCTGGGTTAGGTAAGAGTGTAATTTTCTATATACCCTCTTTTTTATTTTATTTTTTGCTAAACATTTTATTAAAGTTTGAATATAATTTAAGACAAGGTGGTCAATGAGGTATAAAGTCAAAATAATTAATGGGAATACTTATAAATAATATGTAAGGTATGTTTTGGTGCCCTGATTTGATTTATCTCAGATTTTGTATTTTCAGTGCAATGCTGTTAGGACAAAAGAGGACGTAATAAATAACGTTACAAAATTCTATATAACGTAATAAAATATTTTTGGTTCCTCTACTTCAGATCTATCTCCGAACTCTGAACGAAAGATTATTCTATTTAACGTTATGAGATATCAGCTCTGGACGTAACCAATCAGTTACAAAATTCTATAAAAAAATAAATATTTGCTACAGTTTAAAATTTATAATACTAATGATTTAAAAAAATATATAATAATTTGTTTTTCTAGAGAGTTATAAGCATAATACAAATCAATATAGACCCTACTTCCAAAATTCCTGAATTTTAAGAGAACCCTTAATCGTTGGTTGCCTGATTTAATTCAAGTTTTTACTGATAGTAAAAATAGACCAAAAGGATAATTTATATAATGAATTTTATTAACTTTATTTTTAAATTGATAGTGTTATAACATCATTGGTAATTTATTTTTGATATAAAACAATTACGGAGCCCGAATCAGTGAAATAGTTGAGGTTACGCCAAAGTCTCCTCTTTAGTAACCATAATTACAAATATCCCCTCTTATCAGGGAAATTGATACCGTTTTAGGAAACATACCATATAAGTTGAGAATATTAAGTATTACTCATTATAAAACGGGCCTCAACCAAGAGACCCAGAGCGCAACTATGTATATTTTTAACTTTTAAGGAAAGCTTATTACAAGGGTTCTATCTTTAATTTTAATACTACATATCTATATCAGAACCAAGCAAAGTTTGTCCATCTCCTTGCCTTTGAAGGACTCATTTTTGACGAACATGTGTAGCTAAAGCTCAGAATTTCATATTAAAAAAAAGATAAGTACTTTTGTGGCGCCTCAACATAAAAAGAAACATACATTTAATAAAGAAAAGATAAAAATCCCAATTTATTTATTTACCTCAAATATGTTTTCAACCCAATATTTCAAATTAATATTCGAAACAATTATGAACTCAGATATTTCATAATTTTTGCTATGGTTCTACTTTTGTTGATTTAAGATATATATTGGTCCCTATATGGTCTTTCAAATAAAATCCGTCAATTTTTATTATGACGATCAATTTTTGCTAATTTAAGTAAAATTTGCGATCGCCCAGAAGGTTAACAATAATAAATTTTGATAAAAAGTGACAATTATTCGCCAAAAAATACAAATGTAACCTACACATAATTTTGAGAATATTGCTTCTAGCTTGCACTTAATGTGACGGGTCAAATATGATATATATTAAAAAAATGAACGAGACTTTAGCACCAAGCATGTGTTTTTAGAACAAATTTCATGTACGCCTTATAAGTAATTATTCTGAACAATGCAGGGTATTCCCTCTAGTGCATTTATATTTACAAGTTCTAACTTTCCTCGATTTGTTGCCCAAAAATATTCAATTTTACCGATACCATAAAAAGTTTATTCTTTCATATTTGCTTTTTGTAACTAAGCACGCTTTATATTCATTAAAATAAAAATAAGTACTTCTTATTCATTATTTGTATTTAAATAGTCAAAGATTACATCATTGATATATAATTTAATTATCTATATCCCAGTACTGTAAATCCTTCATTTAAATTATTCCTTTCATTTTTTAGTAGCTTCTTGTACAAACTCTTTACTTGTTCACATTATTAATATATAAATACTCAAAAAAAAAAATCTATTTGTTAGTGTTGGGTTTCGGTCTGGAAATCCTAAGCCGGTCTGAAACCGTTATGTTTTTTAGAAGACCGAACTAATTTTATCATTTAAAGAACTTCGGTCTGAGCTGGTCTAAAAAAAAAAAAATGCAAGCACCAAGGAATCAATAAGTTAATAAAATCATAAAAGATTAGGAGAAATTTCCTGAAAAACATATCAATCAGTTGACCAGGTAATACATATAAAATGACACAATACGCTATCCAACCGAGATTCTTAATTCTTCGTAGCTACCTAAAATTCTTCTAAATAAGTTGCCATTAAAATTTGGTGTTATAATAATTTTGTTAAGAAATGTAGATGCTTACAAACTTCGTAATGATACAAGATTGATTAAGAAAAAGATTATGTCTAATCTTTTAAAGGCAACCATAATTATGGGCCACTTAGCTGAACCTATTTTTTTATTCATGCCTTCACCGTGTCAAACCGATTAATTAAAACTTTTATGAAACTTTAGTTTCCTATGTTTTGAGCTGTTTTTTTTTATTTATTCATCTAGAAAAGTTGCATCATAGAGATATAACTTTTATAGATGTTTTGAGTTTTGTTATGAGCATTAATAAGGTCCATGGTCAGACATTTCGAGTTGTTGTATTGGATTTGAAAAAACCATGTTTTTATCATGATTAGTTATATCTTGTATGTTCAAGAGTTGATAGTAAAAAGGGTTTATATATATTAAAGCAAGAAGGAAATACAATAAATGTTGTTTAAAAAGAAGATCTTTGTCTTGTAATGTAATTTTGTTTAAAAAAAATTGGGATAGAAAAGTTTAGTTTCTTGTAATCCGACATAATTGTTTTCCTCAAAATGAAATTCAATAGAAGACGATTGCTATGGTGACTGATAACGCCTCGAACTTTAAACAAGCATTCGTCTTTTTGGTAATTTTGGGCTATGAGTGTCCAAACTTTCCTGCTGAAGAATATGGAAAAGTGGAAGATGAAGACGAGGATGATGTGGATGGTATAGACCTTGACGACCTTTTTAGCCTGAATAACACCACATAATTAGCTTCGGGACTTCCAATGCATTTTAGGTATGTAATTCCTAATACACGTTAAACATATCTTAAATCCTTTTTATTCCAAAATCTATGTCTAAATAATCTGACCAAGCAAATTTAAATTAATATATAAGTAGTTTTTCATATAATAAGATAAAATTTAGACAATTAATTTATTTGCAGATGTGCTGAACATAGCCTCAATTGGGTGGCAAGAAGGCTCTGAAGCCAAGAAGTGGAGAATATGCAACATTATATTATCCTACCTTTGCTAAGCTGACAAAGATATGGAATTACTAAAACCAATCCACCAAATTCTCCGGCACCGTCAGCAAAAACTTCACTAAGGCCATTAGAATCCCTACAGTAACAAGGTGGAGCAGTGTGCATGATTTTCTCCAACGAATTAGGAAAATGAAGGACAAGGATCCCAGCTCTTTCAATCCCCAGTAGTACAACTTCCTGGATAAATGTGTTATTGTATTGAAGCCTATGGCAGATACATTAGATCACCTGCAAGGGGATGAAGCTATGTTTTTGGGACACCTATTCTATAATTGTCGTCTTAAGAATTAAGAAAGTCTTTTAAAAGTTACATTGTAGAGACCAGGGAGAAAGTTGATCCCTGCTAAATATTGGTTGATGCAACAATGGAGGGACTAAAGAGGTGATTTGATCCCTTTATTCGAATCTAGGAAAATGTCTGATAAATACTTCGAGATTCAGCTACTTTTAAATGTCAATGACTGTTTATAAGTATAGACGTTTATTATATAAACTAATTATAACCGTGTTAATTTAGATATACAAATGAAATATACCCAAATTTAAAAAATCTGATTTAAATAAAATAAAAAGATTTAAATTCATATAAAGGACTTAACTAAATCCATTAGAAGAACATAACTCATACATGTATAAGCCGTTAGATAAGAAAATTTGAAAAAAAAACCACCGTTTAGTGGAGGTAAAACAGATTTTCTATTTTATTCTAATTATAAAACTGGATATGGTAAGTTTTTGCAGTGACATGCCTTAAAACAGTTGGCCGATGGACATGGTCTGACTGAAATAATTATAAAAATGGTTTGATTAAGAAAAATTTAATACGAGAATTTGTAAAATCTCCGAATTTACTGGATTTGTTGCTATGTAGTCGTGGGAACATTCCATCTTTATCGTACCCACAAAACTTTCTTCTTCCATGTTTTTTTTTTCGATGTTAAAAATGAACAAATGAACAGAAAAAAACGTAATTTTGAGACAATTAACGAATGAACGGACAAAAAAGGGTAAGACTCTCCTTTGGAAAGGAAAACAGCGTGGAAAGTTTGTCTCCCGATACAACAATCTAATTTTGAAAAGGTTGATTTATTGGAAAAATTACAACAAAACATACAAAACATGAAAGTACTAACACATATTTGACAAAATTCAATATTATTACAAACATAGAATGTTATATCAAACTAGTAGATGCAGGACCAGTGTATTTTTGTTTGTAAACAAACATATTAGTTCATTTTTGGGTCAACTTCCTTTTTGATGACACCCTCTTATGTAGAGCATCTGAAGGATCCTTCATCATACTCAAGCAGTAATCAGCCACCATATGCGAAATCCAACAACCTTGATATCTGTCTTCCATGACTTTAATGTCTTGGTGGAACCTCTCACCTTGTTCGTCGCTAATATCTCCAAGGTTGTCTGGAAAGGTGTCCAGGTTTCCGTGTAAGTAGTGCAGTTCGATGCTCATTCTGCACCCGAGCTCCCATAGACTAAGGAGAAGTTCATCCACAATCTCTTGGTAATTGTCGTTTTTCTTGTTTCCAAGAAAACCCTGCACCACATTAGTAAATGCAGTCCACGCTCGAGATTCATCAGCGGTCATCCTCTCAATGAAACATATGCCCCTGAGTAATGTTCTGATCTGGGGTCCGTCGAATATCCCTGCCTTTTTCTTCGCATCACTAAGACTCGGAGAGGTTGAACAGATGTATTGAAAACAATCACCATTGTGATCAAGAGCTTTTACAAACTGCTTCATAATACCGAGTTAGATGTGCACGGTGTAATGATGTTTTTTCGATCAACTAGTCGTTCATTAATGACATTCTTCTCTCCCGGTACCAACGTATGCTTTGATGGTCATTCCAGGCTAACCCAGTGATCCTTGTCAGCTCTACTGTCCCAGTAGCAAAGGAAACAAGAGTATTTTGTGTAACCTCCTTGTTGACCCAAAAGGCAGCTCACCATTGATAAATCCACACAGATTAACCACTTGTGATCGAGGTATTTCAATCATTCAAGTACTATTTTGATATTTACATACTCTTCCTTCATGGAAACTGAGTGTCCAATAGGGATACAGCCATAAATGTTACCATTGTTAAGTAAACACACTTTAAACTTCTTTTTGAGCTATCAATAAAGAGTCTCCACTCACTTGAATGATACGCAGATAATCCCATAGCCACAAGAAGCCATTCAATGTCACTGCAGTATAGAAAGTGATTTTTGGAATCAAAGAACTTCCTCAGTTCTGCATCTCTGTTACGATAAAATGCGACACTTGTGCCCTGAGCAAGCATGTTTCACTCTTGCAGTCTGGAAGCCAAAAAACTCAGCAGATTGCTTAGGTAAATGCAAAACTCGAATGAGGTCATTCAATTCATGTTGACTATACAGAAAAGGTTGACCAAACAATGAGCCTAATGGTGTGTAATTTGCATATGTATCCTCTTCATCATCATCATCGACTGAAGTATGTGCTTCATCATCAATATCTGCTAACTTGATGAAAACAGTTACAGTTATTTCGTCCCAATGAGGAACTGACCGTATTGCAGAGGAAATGCTAGGGTATGTCATATATCACTTGTTCTTTTTATTGAATCCTTTAACATTTACAAGGCAGAAGTAGCAATCATCTAGGTGGTTTGTTGGTTTTCTCCTAATCATCGGCACACCAAATTTGAGCTGAGCATTTTTTCTTTGAGACCAAGATCTCAGGGTTTCGAGACAAGTCGTGCATACTATGTTAATTGCCCATTTTTTGTTATGGTCTCCAAGCGGTACTTTAAAATAAGCAAGGTACACACACACTCTTAACAAAGTGAGTTATTTTCCGTCTTTGAGGTGATAAAGTGAAGCATCCACAGATATAGCAGAATATATCTGGATCGTTACAGCACTTTCTTCTCCGTGATGATGTACACATGGCTAGCTTATACACTTATACAGATGTGTTCGGATTTCGTAAACAGCTATGATGGTGATTTAAAAATAAGTAATATATAATCTCCAACGTTTACTAAATCCAAATGAGAGCATCACAAGAAAGAATATCCAATGAGAGTTTTACTGGTATAGATTGGATTAAATAAAGGATACATTGATTGCACACATCGAGATATATATTAAAATACATTCAGGTACTCGAGTCAAAGATAGAGAAAGATACATACATAACAGGAACACGTGGTATCATTATAGGCTTTTTTATGTAAACATCCACAAATATTAAATATCAGATATCACAAAAACTTGATGTAATGTGGCAAATCTAAGCATATATTCGGAATCAACAGTCCAAATTCTATAAGAATCCGTTGTCAAAGTCCATGGAGGAAGACAAAAATTAAATTTTTTGACCTGTGTAATTAATTAAATTTGTAAAATAAATTGGTTTCTTGCTTTAAAAAAAAAAAAAAATGCCGTATGATCCAATGTGACCAATAATAAACTGAATATACTTAGCTTAAAAAAAGGTGATAAATACGAAATTTCTTTTTCCCAACTTATAATATTTTATGAATATATATCTCCCAAAAAAATACATGGGTAATGTTCATTCGTATCTCATAAAAATTAATGTACATTGAACATTCATAAATCTATATTGTATATGAATATAGATATAGGGACTTAAATCGTTTGTATTTTTTAACTGGTTTGTTTTTTGGTAAAACTAAATTCAATAATGAATTTTCTTTTCCTTTGCTTTTGTCATTATTATTTAAATCCTCAGTAGTGAACTTCCTTTCCTTCTAAATTCAGTTATATTCAAAACCTGATTTTAACTTTTTGTATTTGTTACAAAGCTATAATTGTAAGTCTTCATTGGACTCAGAGTAGAATTGGGGATCAACATCGATTTTTTTTTTGTCATTGTCCTTATTTATTTCCTTGGCCTCCTCCTCCATTGTCAGAGCTGATTGTAGCTGATCAAATGAAACATTATACTTTTACAAAATAGATTCAAATTAAACTAAAGATTCTAAGCAACACAGTTTTCTGTGCGGCTTTTGAACTTCTGTTTAAAAGTGTTGAAACTCCATGTTATAAGAATAGTCTTTTCTTTTATTATGAAACAAAAATCGCTAGAAATATAAAAACCTCTTTTTTCTTTTTCAAATATTTTTTTAGGAGTTGATTTCTTGTGATGGCCTCACAAATACAACATGCACACATTCTATCTTGTCTTCTCCTTTTTTAGTTACCCACGACAGCCTTCTTTTCCTTGTTGTTTAAGTATTCTTTACATTATATTTTAGTAGGTAGATATATTTACAGATTTTTATATTTTTGTCCAAAACTATTTACCCATTTTCGCTCACTTTATAAGGAAATTCAAAGTGGTTCCAAACTGCAGATTTGTAAGTACAAGAGGGAGATATATTCAAATCCATATCCAATTTGCTATTGAATACCGAACGGAATAGTTATTTTATAGTGGTTGCCTAATTATTTAAGACTCAATAAATATTTATGATGCAAATTATATGTTCGATTTTCTAAAGAATAATAGCTAACGCAATTGCTCCAGTTTATTTATTTTTTATGTTATGTACATAAAATACATAAACCAAATAAAGAATAATACAAATATCCAAAATTTTATAACATGAACATATTTAATACGTACTCGAGGGTCAAAACGTACCGAACCGAACCCCAGTAGAACTTTGTACCGTACTAGCCCTAATAGCTATATCACCAAACATTTATTATTTTAATTTAATAGATAATGGGGGACCATATTCATCACAAACGGTACGTATTATGCATTGAATGAGTCAGAGAAACTTGATCCAATAAAAAATCACCATTAATATCAGAACCAATACTACCACTCTTTTATTTTCATTCTTACCATTTCTTGTAAACATTCAAAATGATACTCTTAAAAAAAATAGCGCAAGCTAAGGTTAGGTTAGGCAGTAAGTAAAGGAATTTGTATCCTTAGAGTCATATAAAACATTACCTTAATGCGTGTACCCTTTTATCAAGTTGCCAATCTGAGGAATTTTTTTATTTCTAAAGCTGTTTATTATTTTGAATTTTCAGAAGAGGCAATATCAAAAATAAATAATCACTATTTCTGGTGCTCATGAATGATGGAGAATAAGACTGTGGATTGGTTGGAGAGATAAACGAGTAACATCGAGAATCGACGTTGGATTTGTATTCTTTTTCTTTGCTCGCATATAATTTGCTGATTTTTTTCCCCCAAATATTTTTCAAATTGTACGGGTTAATATGCCATTTTTCGTTTTCTTTTATTTCTATATATCGGCAAGTCATATTTGATACTCTTATATGCCTCGACCTATTCCACCAGCTACAAAGTAACTACGGGTGGGACACAAAAAAGCTAAGGCATTACTGTCAGTGAAATTTTCGAGATTAATTGTAATTTACATTACTTGTTTTAAAAGTAGTTCGTACGTACTAGAAAATTAACTAAATTGCGTACTGGTACATTTCTAGTATACAAATTAAGGTAATATTTATTAATAACATAAAATGAAAAGGACGGATGTCTTTAAGGTATTTCGGAATAAAAATAACATTTTTTTGCTATTGAAAAAGAAGGAAAAATGAAAATGTAATAACTCCAGAAATATAATATGTATACTTCAAAAGTTAGTGAATGAATTGAAGAATTCTAAATATGCATAGCCAAGTAGGCATAAATGCAACATTCAAATGCATGAAATAAAATTATATACTACATATTGGTAAATAAATGATAAGTTTTCAAGACAAAACAGATTTGACTTAAATAAAAATTTTGCGGAACCTAATTTTGGTAACAAGGCTAGGTAAGTAGAATACAAATAATTTTATTAGCAAATTCGATTAAGATTTATCTCTAGCATAATTGCAATTTCTAAACACGTATGAAGCAAAATTTTATTGTTGTGCTTTCTTTTAAAAATATGTATTTAAATAAAATATTTCTTTGAACAATGAAATATTATCATGTTTTATAAATTTTTTTGTGACTAGTTTCCTTGAATGTAGAGAGTAATAAGTAATCGTGCATATACTGTTTATTAAATAAAGAAATTAAATTTTAGTTTTCATAATTCATAGAAGAAAAACGTAGAGGCAAACTTTAACCAAATTTGTGAAAATTTTGTACTTGTGTTTTACTTACCTACACGCAGTACCAAAATTAGGTTCTACTGATTCTGAAAAGGATTTCTAATTTTATGGATAACTGCATCACCCTTTCCTTTAATTTATATTAGAACCTGCCTTGTAGTGGCAATAAGTAATTAAAAATATTTGATCTTGGCAAGTGTTCTATATAAAACAAAACAAGAATGATAATTGGTTTTATGACAATATCAAATTTCTTAAGTAACGCCTTCTCAAACAAATATCCTATGAAGGCCTATGTAAGTTGCTGTGAATTCCCCGAAACAGCATTTCCCTTTTATATTTTTAGTCAAGAAGCATGAAAAAACCTCGAAATAATTTTGATATTAAAACTGGTATATTGTAAGAAATGAACCGATTAATTTTAAATTTGTCTAACCGGCAAATGTGTCTAATAAAGTTTAACAAAAAACTTTCAATGATTTTCATCAGTAAAATTGTCTCCAACAGTAAAACTACTATTACAATCTTATGATTCTAAACATGTTATTCTTTAGATTTATTCGACTACTTTTTTCTTCATTGACTGGGATTTTTTAGCTGTATTAAGTATTTATTAGAAAATTAATCAATGGTCAGCTTATTTATCGTTAATTGACATGATTATTTATTGATATACCCGTAATCGTGACATTACTACTTTGAAGCAGTCATAAATAACGATTATATATAATAACTAAGATGAATACGTTAAGTTCTGACAATATCGACAAAGAAAAAAACCAATTAAGGAGGAAATATTGTTTTAGTATTTGTAAATGAGTTGCTTAATTATAAACTACTTATGATTTAAATTAATATTTAATTACTTAGAATAATGGTTTACTGAAAAATAACAGATCAAATATAATATTAAGGCGAACAAATAAGTATGTAGCGATGGGTTGTTATGTCTAATTGACTAAAGGGGTATTTAACTACGCTCGATAAATTAAGCCTTTATAAATTTTTTTTTTTTTTTTTTGTTATAAATTAATAAAAAAAATAGCTTCAATTATGCTAAGTGACTTTTTGTATGTAAGTTAAACAACATTTTAAGCTTGAAATATAATTATATTAAGAGTACAAAAGTTATACAAAAAACTTGTTTATTTTTTGCAAACAAATTAATAAAAGGAGACACTTTCTCAAAATTATAAAATGAGATCAAAGATTGACTTATAGGTTTTTACAATTTATAATTGCATTTGTTCGGGTATATACTCTTTTTTAATCAAGCCTATTTTAATAGACTTATTTCTCTATGGGGTCAAAACTACAAAGATAATTGACGTTTTAAATGTTCACCTTTCTCTTTTGATAGAAAACATCAATATAACTTGGACGTTTAATCAAAACAAGTAACATCAATTAAGTAGATTGATATATAAATTCACCAAATGTTCTCTGGTGGGAATTTATTTGTTTACCCGAAGGTGGAAGTCCTAAACTTCCATGAAATTGTCTTTTGATTTGTTAAACCCTACTCTTACTTAAAGGAGCTTCAAGAGCGTCAAAACAGAGTTGTGGATGGGACTATCCTTTTACTAGATAACACCTCAAAAGATATAATGGTAAGAGTTGAGATATTCAGTTTGGGATCATTTTGGCGCGGATAAATTCAGTTGTCTCTATTAGGTGCAGTATCATTATATATATATATATATATATTTGCATCTTAGCTACTAATAATTGTGGTCATATCTAAATTTCACAGCTGATGTATATATATATATACATTTGTTCGCCTAAGACGATACACTTTTAAATTTCCCGTTAAAAAGGATGAAACATTGTGAATGGCTCTTGTTACCCAATCATGAATCCATTTATATCTAGAAAATATTTATAAAACTGAGTAATTAAGCATTTCATCCTGATTATTATGATGGCAAATATTAATCCGATGACTCAGATGGAACGCAGGGGAGCAATTTTACCGATGCAAGACATTAACAGGAAACAGCCATGTCATTGGTATTTCTGTACAGAATTTCTAACGGATCTTGAAAGCTAAGGATACAGAAGAGTCTTTCAAAAATGACATTGAGAAAGAAGGGAAAGCCACGATCAAGGGACTCTCACGCGAATTTAACATGCATGTATTAGATCACTATAAAGAAGCTTTCTCATGAGGATCTGGACCTTAAGAGTTACCAGATGGCCCTGGGACAAACCCTGACGCCTATTTATTGCAAGAAGAGGGTTACAGCAACAAAAAGTGTTTAAATCATCTGAAGAATAATACACCTAGAGTTGTCATCTTACACTTAGATGAAATACCATTTTCCCTGGGTGAGACGATGTCCATAGAGAAAGGTTTTTCCCTTGTCTCAGTATATGGGGATTCTCCATGCACACATTGGGATGAAAGGAAATTTGGCAACCGGCAAGTGATTTTAGTTGCTGGATCGGATAGACAAAATTATAATCTCGTTTTCCTTGAACTTGGTGAGATGTTGGATTCAGCTACCTAAATTAGTTATTGGAGAAATGAGATCTTCTCCTGGATCAGAAGAACCTACATAAAGGACTGGTGTCTGCAGCTGGGCGGTACCAGCTCCTATACCTCCAAATTCATGCAAGGGATGTTGATGAAAGAAGCTCTTGGCACCAATGGACTGCACCACGAAGCTAGAAATAGATTGTTACCAACAAATTTAGATAACTATAACTTTTTCAAGTTATTACCATGTATCCAGCCACCAACTGAGTATCTTTTCTCAAATAAACACCCGTATTCTTAAAAAAAAACTACAAGCAGACACATATTCTTTGGATGAGTAGACAAATAAAACTATCAAAATAATTTATACAAATTGGAAAATTCAGAAAACCACAAATGACTTGTATCATAATGTTTACCAATTGGAATTAACTTCATGCTATAAAAAGTAACTATATTTTATAGGATCCTATCATCCCATTTAAATTCAATTACATTAATGTTCTTAAATAAGCAATAGGAATAATAAATGTGTTAATGTTGACACGCATGCCCCTGTGATACCCACATTAGTACAGAGTATTCATGAGAAATGTTCTATCTACTTCCTTCCTTCGTGTAGGTCTGCTTTGAATCTTGAAATATACTCTTTTGATAAGCCAAAGGGGTCTAACCCCTCAAACAAGGAAATATGGGCTCACAAGGAAAGTTTTTAATAAATTCAATGATAAATTAGTGACATTTATCTAAATTTTAAAACAATTATGGAATATTTTGATTCCATTTTGGAAATGATCTATCGTCAGAACGATTTAGGTTATTAATATTACATTATTATATTTATTTATGTATTTAAATCCACAAAGTGAAGAAAAATTCTATTCAAACTGAAAAGAAAAGTGAAAAAATTAGTATTGTATGCGTCATATGTCATTGTACAGCTTTTACTTTATTAGAAAGAAATAGAAATATAGGCTAAATATTAATGACACAAAAAAAAATTATAAAAAAGGAGATGAAGAATGTTTTTATTTTTCAAAAATTCCGCCCTCTGCCACAATACAGAGTTTCAGGCGGATTTGAAACTTACCCACAACTTTCCTGAGGGTGTCTTCTGAGATGTTGGCCAATTCCTCACCCACCTTGGCCTTCATGACCTCCACGCTGCTGTGGTAGTGGGGGTTGGCCTTTCTCTCTAGTGTAGCCACATCTCCTTGGACCAAATTCCATTCGACCCTAGTTTGTTTTCAAATACTTTTGGGTGCCCTTGCATGTGAGTCATGGTGCTCTGTCCTGTGTCCCTACCCAATTTCCAATGCTGTAGGTTGCATTGAGGACGGAAAGCAACTTCTTGGCCATTATAATTTTATATTCATTGGCATTCAAGGTCTCTTTTATCCACACCTTTGGAAACGCCGTAACGTCTGAACCAATTACACCGAGCATCATGGTATTGGCTGGGTGTTTCGAACTCCAGTTGATTTTACTTCGGGAGGGGCGTCTTTGGGGGATCTTGTCGAGGTACCGAAAATTGCAGGAGTTGCTGACTTGGTCGACTGTGAAATTTTTTTCATCCCAAAAATTTAGAATCCTTTCTTATTGGGTTTCTTCAATTTATTAAGGATGATTTTCGATCATTCCAGCCTCTTTTGTTTTTGTAAAGCCATCAAACCCTGAATTTTTGTGACAACCCAAATCCTCCTCAACGATGCACCGGGTAGCCGTTCGGTGAACGCTGATGTCCCTAGCCATTTGGCAGCTGTTGTCAAAAAGGTTCGCGTCTATCTTTACCTTCACACTCCTTATGATGCTTTCTGTACGGACAGATTTTGGTCTTCCCGACCTGTGACGATTAACAAAGAATTCGTTGTCGTTGTAGAGATTTTTGTCAGTCCTACTGATCCTCAAGTTACGTGCAATCACGGAGGGATTGGCATTGGTTTTGATGAGCGCAACGACTTTTTGACAAAAAATTTCCATTTCTGTATTTTGGAACTCCTAAAAGACCTACAACTGATTTTATTTCTTCAATAAGCGCCTAAAAGGAAACCTTTTTTGTTATTCCTCCCTTTTTATGAAATTTTCGCAAAATTTAAACGTTATTATCTGTATAAAAAGTGGATAAGGACTTATGACAAATACGATATACTGAAGAAAAAAACTTGACTAAAAGAACTTTACCGAAAAGAATCACATGAAAATGCATAGTTACACATTTAGAAAATGGTCAAACTACTGATAGAATCGACCAGTACTCAATGTTGGAACCCAAAAAATGTACTCAGATCCAATTCAAGGTTACTGTTTTTTTGTTTTAAAAAATGTGAGTGAATTTCAATTTCTGATATAGAAGTATGAGAAAAAGTGGGTTGGCTTGAGTTGCTAGTCAATTGTGTGAAACTTGAAAGCCCTAGAATGGGAACACCTGTTTTGTAAGAAATATGACGTTTATAGGGTTAAAAAACTTAACTACTAAATGATGAACAATCTGATTTTTGTTAAATTGCGGGTTGAAAATACAAGGACCGACCCCCTGTAGCCCAAGGTCGCTACAAATTCAATATGTCTATCTACTCATCACCATTATGTTATGTATGTTTACTTTATTTCTTCAGCAAGAGATATGAGAGTACGATTGATTACATTGCCGTCTTAATAATGCTCTGTATCATAATCTGAATAGCCAATATACAAAAAAAGTTTCATATTATTATAATATTATATCTTTATAATTAGATGAAAAGATAAGAAGGACTATTTCTTTAGAGTTTCATGCTGTGAGTCTAGATCTAATTTTAAAGGCAATGAAAAGTAATCAATATTATCAAGATAAAGCCTAGTTTTTATAATATTTTTATCTTTTTGCTTCAACCAATATGTAACATACTATTTTTTCGATAGTCTTTAATGAAATATTTTATTAATTTTTCTTACATCATATACGACCTAAATATATTATAGGTATACAGTAAAATTTAGTAGTACGGAGAAGTTTGTATTATTAGAGTCAGAATTCCAACGAAAAGTTTTTTTGATTATAATTAATAGATGTTTAGTCCATTTTGACTTTAACTAACTTATTTCAATATATTGCAAATCCTACCAAAATTAAATATATAGTTCGAAGACATCTAGTGATATGTTATTTCAAAATTAAAGTGGAACTTCCAAAATATTTTGCAATTCAATCCCTAAAAATACTGAGTATAGTTATTATCAATAAGAAGACATAGGAATATGCATTTTCCCCCCCGTAGACAATGTTTTATATCTATTCGCATGATAAATTGCCCCAATGGGATTAGTGAGCAAATGAACCGAAAAAAATTGCGAAGGTGGCACCACAGTATTTGGCTAAATAGTTAACACGCTGTTTATTAATTTACAAAAACTACTCATTGAATACATTTTCTTTTAATCTTCTAGCCACTAAATGGCGTCCCTATTCTTGGCTAAATAAACAAACTACTATGTGGTAAAATCTATTCATGCCCTATTGGTCACAGATTGGATACCTTGATTAGTTTTATTCGCAGCTTCTAAATCTTTGATAAAGTATGTATCCAGAAGATGAAAAATTTAGCCTGATAATCCAGTTGCTGTAAGCTGCAGCGATTAGGTATAAGAAGATATTTTAGTACTACAACTAAACCATCTCATCTAGAAAACATATTCGAGTCGATATACTTTTTTTTTTTTGGACCAAATTGTATTATAACTCACGCACCTTGTTGCCAGGAGAATAATTTTTCCTCACTTTGTTCTACATGTTGATATGGGTTGCTCCACTTTGTACAATATTTTCTTAAAAATACATTATTGTGTTTGGAGTGGTTAAATAGAAGTTGATCTTCTATGTAAGTACTTCTTTTATATAATTCTAGTTGGAATGAGTTGCCATTAGTTTCCGAAGGAAATGTATTATTTTATCCAACAAATGTTTTCTATACAAATTACATTAATTTTTAGTCATTTAGAGCTCTAGTTTCTGCAAAAGAAATATAAAATTGCGTATAATGTAGACGTTAAGGTTTGAAGAAAAAAAATTAATAAAATAGCTCGCTCTGGACAAATCCTCACCATATATTTCTTTGTATCTCGGAAAAGGCCCAAAAAACCTTTATAAAAGGTTGTAATATATTCTACGATGTTTTTATCAACATATTTGTAGTTTTTTCCCCCGTTATATTCTTGGAGGTTTTTTTATCGCTAAAAATAATGAATAATTATAAGATATATGTTGATATATAATTATAGATATATATATTATATGGATTCAATCCATTCATTACTTTTTTTTAATATATAAAATAATAAACACATGAAAACTGTACGTCATAGACCTCTCAATTAACATACTCAAAAACTTTATTTTGGGATTTAAATTGGTATTAAATTATAAAATCTCATGACATTCTGTCATAGATAACCCTCATTATAAATCAGTGTCTAGACGTAATTTACGCTGGTGCTAGATTATTTTATTCCTAATATAAATGGTATGCCTAACTATGTCATATTAAACAAAATCGTCTGTACACTAACTTGATTGGATGATCTCATAATAAATTGATTAAATGACAAAAGATCCTATCATAGCCCGTAGTTAGACTACAAGGAATCTCAGGAAGTATACTCTTACGAAGGGTTAATGAAGTTTGACAAGAATATCAATACGACCTGAACGTTTTTATTAGTCATTTGTTTTATTAATATCTTCTTCTTTTTCAATTTAAATGGATGTTAATTATGTGCGAAAACACTTTTTCCAAACTTTTTTTTTTGTTTACATATTTTATATCCCAGATCTTTAACAAAATCTATTTTTAAAATATTTTTTAATGAGTCATCAGAAGTGATATATTGTCTAAAAATAAATTATACCTAGATTAAGTACAATACAAAATAGCATATTTGAAACTTCATAATATAACTTTTTTCCCAAACTGTCATGTAAAACTTAGTTATAACTTTAAAATATTTTTTTTTACTAAACTAATATTTCGTACAAAGGGAGATAAGGAAGATTTAAATTTCCAATGTCGTTAGAACTTGTGTAAATATTTTTAAAAAGGTATTACTTAAATGTTTTTATGGATGAAAATAAGTTTTTTATGAAGATGATTTTGTAGATAGCTTCATCACTAATCCATCCAGTGTTTCTTCCAGAATATCCACACAAAAAAAGTCCAAAGCGATACTTACATTATATAATAAATTATAATCTGAGCACCACAAATTTTTGGACAATGACTCTGATTGAAAGGATCTAAGAGTAAGGATTGCCAATTACTGCTTCTGTTCTGATATAAGGGAGGACTTTGGGAATTCAAATGGGCGGAAGGGGGGCGGGACATAGACTCGATTTCTTCGGAAACTATCATGTTTCAATTAGTTTGATTAGGTTCAATCTTTTCCAAAACACAATACTTCCTTTTTTATGCAATGGATTTGCTAAATAATGAGCTTGCAATAATTTAGAGGACATGGAAGTTTGATGGTACTTCTGTTACAATTTTTAAACAGATATTAGGAGATATATCTAATCAACTTTAAGTTGATTAAATGCACCAATTATACTAAAGAAAGTTGTAATTATTTTTTGCAAATTTTTGTGCAAAAAAAATCAGTGTTTTGGGGTGATTTCGAACCCAAGTGTTTGGGTCGAACCTCACGTGTACAGTTTCACCCTATTAAAATAAAAATGATAATATAGAGGTACTTTTATGCTTTTTTATTTAACATTAGGCAGTAAATTTTTTGACAAATACTAAATATGTGTTCTTTAAAATAATACTTTCGAAATTCACAGAATATATAATTTTGGAATCCCATTAACTCCAAAAATGCCAAAATTCAGTACCACAGAAGGATGTGGAACAAGTTGTGTCGCGAGAAAAGGGCAAATTTGTTACTATGGTTGGTATTGTAAGTGCGTGTAAACTTTTCTGCCTATTTATTTTTCCAAGAATAAGATTGGATAAAACCAAAAATATATCTGGTTAAAATATATCTATTGAATTTTGAATTATTTCAAAAAGTTGACTTCATGAGATCAAACGTAAGTGACCTTTCCCATGTATTAACAATCCTGTACAAAATAATAAAAGAAAGGACAGAGATTCAGATAATTCACGGGAAATATCAATCGAGGAAATCCAACCATTTCCAAAGGGTCTTCCAAGAAATAAAAGTAATCAGATGATGAAGAACAAGGTGCTGTATGGTGGCTACACATAGCTAAAAAAATGCTATCTCATATTTATATATATATAAATTAGAGCAAATTATAAACAATCCAAAAGTTCTAAAGAATATTTAAAATTTGAGTTATTCAAAGGTTTATTTAGTGTTTACCAACCCCCATTAATATTTTTTGTATGTTAGAGGAAACATATGATCAAACAAAACAATATTTTTATAACTAAATGTAACCAAATAGTTGTTCAACAGTTACAATTTAATTTTTTGAAATTTGGTTGAGAAATTAGCATTTTATGATACTAACAATTCTCAACTGTTCAACCCCACCCGATTCTCCCCTATAGTTTTAGAATTTTCCACTGTTGAATTGAGACTAAAATTATTTTGGAGGGCGTAGCTGGTCCGTATGTGAATACTTCAATCACGGAAAACATTTATTTTATAAAACATTGCCTTTAATTTTTTTATAACATATTTGTAATAAAATTGAAAATTTTTTGTTATTAATTTTTTTAGTTGTTTCATCTAGAGAAATACACCTTTTTTTTTTGTTTGAAACAAATTGTAAATATAACATACATGATCTACAAGAGGAAACAAAATATGTACATTGCCCCCATCTCAATCTGTAGCACTTGGAAAATAAATGCTTGTCAGGAACCTTTAAAAGTAATGTGTAAAATTTACGCTGAAAATTATAGTTTGACTGTATTTGCTAATGAGAACTATTACGCATTATAACATCTAAAATAAATTTTAAAAAATAATGATTTTTTATTAAACACGGCTATGCAATGTGCTAAACATATATTTATGGAACATATACAATTAAATATATATTGGGTTCATTCGACCCTTTGGGTTATGATGCAAGTATTCCTTTCTGGTTAACTAAAATTTTGCCTTACTTCAAGTGAACTCTTTTGGCTTTCAAAGACTAACAAGACGGACATGTGATTTCTGTTTTAAAACAAACCAGTCAAAAGTGGGATTTTTTTAACTTTACACTACATTTTCTAAGGATTAGTAGATTCCATATGAAAGTATTTGCTCATATTTAAAAATACATTAGACACTTCATGATAAAAATTAACTTTAATACCAATCTATGTTGTTCACCGAAAATGATTGACAATTATAAACATTGTAAAAATACTCAAAAATATAAAATTATAGAATCTCTAACGTTTTTAAGAAAAGAAATTCCTTCTTTTCAATTATTTTACAAACAAAGCAATAATAATAATAATTTTATAATACACTCTATAATCATTATCAATATATTTCACTTTATTTTACTCATAACTATTACGGTAAAAAATACCGAATTATCTCATAAACTCATGTTGTTATACTTTTGCAATTATAACAGTAATTTAATCAACTTTTATAAACCTTAAGTTGAGGATGAAAGTTTGTTTGATAATACATATATTTTATTATATTCGGAAATCTAAGAATGACCAAATAAAAAATTATTTATTTATTTTGACCAGAGCGATAAACAAAGCCTATAAAGGTATTATTTTATAAAATATAAAACACCTCGTTCTTAATAATAGTGATGTATTTATAATACAAATATTAAGATATAAAATACAAAAACATAAAAAAACGTGACAGTACAGAGGAAACAAAAACAAACAAGTGTCACACAAAAAAATAATTTACTAAAAATCGCTTGAAGTTAGGGTCACTTCCCCGACAAAAAAAAGAAGGTATTTAGTTCCAAAGAATAATAGATTTGTATTCGAAACTATGCTTAAAAATATCCCTCTTTGGTTTTGTTAGGTAGATGGTATTTTCAGTGGAGAGTCTCGTTTTGTGGAAAAGATAGTCTTTATTTAGTATCCAGGTTGGGGGAGATAGGTTAATCTTTTTGTGTAAAATTCGGTGTAATGTAATCATATATATTTAATTGCACGTCTATGAAAGAAAGTGATGAGGCCAAGTCTTTTGATTTTGCATTCGTAGTTCTTGTTATTTCCATATGAAGGAAAAAACAACAACAATCTAGCTTGCACCTTTTCTAAGAAGTCAATCAATTAGTTTCTTGAAGGATTCTAGATCTCATATACGTACATTAGCATCAAGAGGACATAAAGTTATATAGTTTTACCATAAACATAGGGTCACGATTTTTGAAGCTCTTTTAATAATTCCAAGGTTGCGATTGGCCTTCTTTATAATGTATTGAATACGCCTCTTCAATTTCAAATCACAAGAGATGTAGATTCCTAAGTCCAAGTAATAATCTACCACCTAAAGATTTGGATGGATTAACTCTTTTTTGGAAAAAAGGAAGGAAGATACATTTATTATTAAATATTAACTGTATTCTCTAAGTTACACTCCAGTTAATAAATTGCCATAGACATTGTTGACAGAGTTTAAATCAGAACATGAGATTTTCGTATCATCCGCGTATAAGAATGTATCTGTTGAAAAATTATGTACTAAGTCTTTAATGTAAATGTCAAAGAGTGAGGGTCCAAGTACACTACCTTGTGGAACAGATAAAATAACGTCACTAGGCCCAGAAACAGGGGAATTGATCACTGCACTCTGTATCCTATTCGTCAACCAGGAACTAAGCCACTGTAACAACCGACCCTTTACCTATGTTAGACAATTTAAAGAGAAGTTCCCCATGGGGGACATTGTCGAAGACCTTGCTGAAATGAAAGTATATTACAACACAGTCAAGGTTAAAGTTACGACGACTAACGATAATATCCCACAAAGAAATTAGATTCGATACACACGACATATTAGGACAGAATCTGTGTTGCCTCCTACAAATGAGTTTATTACTCTCTTGGAATGATTGTAGCTTCCAGTTAATGATCCACTCCATTATTTTACCGGAATTCTTGTACGTTATATGAGCCTGTTATTAGAAGGATCTCCCTTCTGAACGATGGGAACCAAATGGGCTATTTTCCAGTCATTTGGTACATATCCAATTTGAAAAGAAAGATTAAAGAACATGGATATAGGGAAGGCAACACTATTAACAACTCATTTAAAGAAAAATGAGTTAATTCTGTCAGGTCCAGTGGAGGAAGAGCAACGGATATTTACAATTACAGAACGAACTTCTTCAAGGGAAAAGAAAGATACAGAGATGGACGGCCCCTGAAATCATATCAATATAACCCTCATGTACTTGATTCAATTTGGGTTGATAAACTGATGCAAAATACATGTTAAAAAAAGAAGCTATGCCAACATCATCTAAGATGAGTAGACCCTCATTATTTCGTATCGAACCAATTCCGTTGTTACCAGAAACTACTCTCTTCTTTTTGATAATTGAGTAGAGGTTTCATAATTATAGTGAGAAGTTTTTATAGTTGCTCAATTTTATTTTTAATCCTATTTTGTCGAATAAGTTAGACAACATTCTTCCCATATTTATTTAGTAAAGTAGATTATCTTGACATGGAAACCGTCTGAAATGATCCCAAGAACGTCGTTTTAAAGGACAAATTGTTTAATTTCCTTTTCCTTTTTATCGTGATTAGTCTTATGCACCCACCACGGGATATAGCTACTAACATGCTCAGTACACGTATTTCTTATTAGTGTCCAGGCAGTATCAACATTGGTTGGGTGGTGGGAAGAGGTAAATGTCTGACCCAGTCAATTGTGAAACGTATTTTATTTATTGAGAGATAGTCACCCCTGTAAAATCTGTAGAATTGGAGGAGGAGATCACCAGATCCAGAATATTGCCCTTAGAGTGTGTAGCTTTACTTACTTTGTGTTCAAGGAAAATATCTTGAAAGATTTCTATATACAACCTACTATTAGACAAGGAGGGGATCCAAGATGACCAATCAATATTAGGAAGATTGAAGTCCCCACAGATGATTGTGTCAGAATGAGTTGATCTTAGTAAGAAATGTAGAAATTAATTGGTCTTCATTATGTTTGGTACTAGGAGAGCGATATATAGAAAGGATCCTATGATTACCACATTGACTTTGCATATTTGGAAGTTTACTTAAGAGATTTCCCTAACTGAAGAACCCATGAGATTTTCAAAGCAAAAGACCACCACATCACCTCCTCTTTTCTTGGACCCCATTAAGTGATCTGGGCCGGAGATAAGGTTGTAATTAGTCCAAATAATTTCGCTGTTACTGTGATCATCAAGACATGTTTCTATTATACATACAATAGCTGGTTTGAAGTCGCCAATAATACATCTTGAAAGTTCTAATTTATTAAAAATGCTTCGTATGTTTATATAAAATATAGTAAATTTTTTTTTTTTTTTTTTGGGACAATGTGGAAAATTCCTGACCTCCTCTTTAATTGAAGAATCCCCGGAGACTCTTCGTTATTTTAAGGAAATTTTCTTTGATGGTGTTGTTCAATTCTCTTTGAGCTTTTGTGAGAAGGGGGAAAACACGTATCTCATCTGACTTACGCTTCAACAAAATATTTTTAATACTTTCATCATTCAAACCGGTAATGACTTGTGGATTAGTTACAATAGAATGATTATTTCTAATTTTGAAAGAAAATTGAAAATCATTTTTCTGAATTTGAAATTTGTCATACATAAGTCTTTTAATCTTGGAATCTTTAGAAATACCATATATGATGACTTTTCGTCTATTATTCTCTCTTTCGTTCATTTTGTCCATAGACCAAATCTTTTAGATCCTTGAGATCAGCAGAGTGTTTAATCATTTATTTTGAATGATTATTTTGTCTCTCAGTTAAAGATGAGATAGACGATTCTAACGCAGAAAAATTGTTTGTGACTGTTTCAATTTTAGCTTGTAGTTGAGAGATATCCCTGATAGCTAGAGAAGTGCTCTCCATGATAGCTTCCAATATTATCTGTTTGATGTGAGACATACAGGAATCAAGTTTTTTAGGAGATAGAATAGCCAGATCATCATGAAGATTATTATCAGTGTAGTTATCAACACTACTTTTCCTCCCACGCTTGCCCATGACGAACAAAGATACGATAAGACAAATAAAAAAACAACGGGTAGAGTATTGATTTCAGTGAAGAGAGATAAACAAGATTTACATTCGAAGTTAGGGTAAAAGGAACAGAGAGAGAGAGAGAGAGAAGTCTGACAATTATTAGAATCTGAGGAGGATTTCCACTAATTTTATCGTCAACGATGACACACCAGAATATTAAAATGCTTATTTAAAAGAGTGAATATTGAAAGTATATAAGATGAGAAGATCCAATCTGTATTGGAGTAATAAACACCAAATAATAATTAAATATTTATAACAGGGAGTTACACATCTTAACACAACGAAGGATATGTTTTGGTTTTCTATGTTTAAAGAAATGGGTGTAAACACTATGAGGAATTGGTTTAACAAATTTACTTTTATTCAAATTCCATTTTTAATCAAAAATAATACCTTCTATGCCCCAAATTATTTTCAAATTGGATTTTTAAATTTTCAAAAATACATGCACACCTATTGAATTATTATAATGTAACTGAAATACCGCACATGTTTTGGAGCTATACCTAGCGTCACTGTTTTTCCAAACATGTACTAAACCAGTATGAGAAGTTTATAACCGATGCATTTGAAGTTATTTGATTTATAGTAATTTTTCCAAATGTCCCAAATTTATTTTATAATATTAATTTGTAACTACATAATACTTTAAATGTTTTTTACTGTAACATTTAAGAAAATAACGATAGAATTTTTTGAATGTTGCTTTAAAAAAAACTGAAATAATTTACTTTTTTAATTAATTTAGGGATTATTGAACTCTATATACTCATTATCTCCTTATATGAACATTTTAAAATTCAATATGGGAAGTAACATTTGTTTATTGGTGCTCTCTCGAAAGGGATTTTATCAAGCTTAAAAAAGTTGAAAGTTTTCTCAATTACTGAACATTTCTTATGAATTTGTGGTTATTTCAACAAACTTTTTTTCTTTAAAATGAAAACTTATTTTGAATTTTTAGTAAAGAGTGCGAATCAATTAATAGATCCGATCTCAGTAGAAATTCTAATTCCACTCATAATTCAAAACATGGATGAAAATTTGGTAGAATGTATTTGAAAATAATGAGGAATTAATTTATCATTCGAGCTGTATATAAAATAACTTACTAGTTTGCTAAAAAAATGATAAGTTAACCCTGGCAATTTGAAAAATATTTCAGATAAAGACTCTTAGCTGTCATGAAGTTTTATTAGATTAGGTGTAATCAGTCGTAACATAAAAAAAAACCTTACTTCTTATCCAATAAGCCTATGAAGGACTCCCCAACAAATCCATAGTTTTACTCTCTGTCATTCAAGATCCGACACACTTGTGATAACTTTATGTTCTCTCTTCAAGAATAAAATAATTATGATAATATCTTTTGAAAATAAAACATTTTTAAAATGGCCCACTAGAAAATATTGTACACCTTTAAGTCATATTTCATACAACTTTATTGATAATGCAAGTTTGATTGTCAAAATAAGACTTAGATATTGTCTTGCTAAAAGTGTAAATGATGCTAAATTCATTTTACTGCCAATGATCAAATAAATATGGTGGCAAGTCTATTGCAAATCTATTGTAAATGTCTTGATTCTTTGAAATTGAATTATATCTTTTTAATTTCTGAACATTATTACAAATAATTGATGTATAGTTCAACAGATTTAAACAATATAGAATAACATAGCTTTTGATTATTTTTACTTAACTTTGATATATTGATTTATGCACTAAACATTTTTATATCCCTTTTAAAAATAAATTTTATTTATAAATAAGTATAATAAAAAAATATTTAGGTTCTTGTTAATTTAAAATAGTTTTAAGTTTACTTTATGATGCTTCTTTAAAATATATTTTAAAACCAATCCAACGATACGATGGAAGTATAAATAATATACTAAAGAACTCAAAAAAAAAAAAAAAAATGGAACATCAACAATTATTTATTTAGCAAAAAAAATTAAAAATATGGGATTTTTTTAAATAGCTTTTCGGCCAGATATAATAGAAGTGTGTTTCTATTTTTTTTTGAAACCCTTTCATTAGGTCAAGAAAGAATCTTTAAAGTTTGATATTTAATTTAATAAGTATTTTGTGTTTTTTTATCTCAGATTTTTGCCCTTGGGAGATTGTTCTACGAGATACTTTGTATCGTAGGATTTTGTTACTTAAGCTTTTCAACCACATTCTAACAATGGAATATATATGATTTATATCTATTTAGTTTTTTAACACAATGCAACAACATTTCTGCTCATTTTTTATTGTTATTAAAACCAAAGAACATGAAAATACCCAATAAAATTTTTAATTGCAGTAGGTTTGGCCTTTAGAGTACTTTTTTTTTATCACTCTTTTCAAGTAACATTCCGTTTAAGAGCCACATTTTCAAAATGAAATTACTGTATCTGGGATAATTTCAGGTAATACCAATTGATTAAAAAAATTCCCACGTTCAATCAGATAAATTATTTATTAAGTTATCTTGAATACAGTTACTAACTATAGCATGTGTCTAATCATACAAAAATCTAGTAAAATGAAGAAATATAATGGAAAGTAATATTTTTTTAATATTTTTTTTCGAATTGCTTAGTATTATAGCTAAAATTAAAGAATGTATCTTATATTACATTTTTAAAAGATTTACAAGAAAAAAAGATCAAGTTATTTTATTTTCTGAAACAATATTTAAAAGATGAGCAATTTAAAATTTAGTGAAAATGTTTGGAAATTTGTTAAATCCTCTCAACAAACCCATAATACCTGTACGGGAAAATATTATTATAAATATCAGAATTGGTAGAAGCTGAGAAAATTTTGAATGATCAAGTATTTCTACCCTAATGATTTAATAGCTACGATTTATAAAATCATATTTGGATTGAACATTAAATAAGTTTATTTTCAGTTGGATCTATGATGTTTTTTATACTAAAAAATTGGGGTAAACAAATTTATCATGGGTGTTATTATTTTTTTTTCATTTAAAACATGTTCATCCCCTTAGAAACTTTTAACAGTTCAACACCAATATGATTTATTCCATGATTCCGAGGAAAAATACTCTCAAAATTATGTGATAAATTGGATTAAAAATATTTTGCAAAATAAGAAAATATATATATTTATGTTAATAAGTTACTTAGCTGTTATTGTTAACATATATATCAACCACGAGTAGTTTCTTCCTTTATAAGATTTCCAAAATTTAAGAAACTCTATTGAAAGTGAAAAAACAATTACAAATGAGTTTCTTTTGCTTTTGCAAATATGACATTTTGGACACTATTTGTATGCCAAAAAAACCATTGAAAAACTAAAACTCTTAAACTTGTTTTTTCCCAAGATTGGATCGTTTTACATAATATATATCAACATAACACTTTAGTTAAAAAATATACACATATTTCCATCAAGAGTTTTGGTTATTTCTGATTAAAAATTATCTTATACTTTTGAAAAGTTTATGTTATCATAAAATGGTTTATGACTGTCCGTTGAAGCCCATATTTGATTAAAATACCATTTTTTTCGTGATTACTCTATAAAGTACTACTCGAATATGACTTATAACATAAAAAAGTGTATGTTAATTTGTATTATTCTATGGTTATGGTGTAATAAACTCTCATTATTCGCGGTTACTACATACAAGGATCTGTCGTAAATAACTGACTCCGACGATAATTGAAACTTAGCTTTAAGATTGGTTAAACGGAATCGGTACAAATTCAAAAATTAAAATTACTTATTTATGATGTTTCTGTCGTCTATATCAATATTCACAAAAAACTATCCCATAATATGCACCTAATGAAAAAAACTGCAATTGTGTGAGAATGTACTGTAAATGGAGAGAAACAATGAAAATAATATATGATACATTGTAAATGGATATTCTAAACTAATATTTGTAAGTAACATATCTACAAATATGCTTAGGTTTTACAGTAAAAACGGTTGGTAATAAATATAATGAAAACTAAGATTGAGCCTTGTGTAGACATTGTATGTAATGGGTGATTTAAAACGAGTGGTTTTTTCCAGTAGGGATTTTTGACAGGCGCACGCGAGTTCTGTCAAATTCATACGTCATTTTTATTCAGTATTGTTTTGATAAATCTTCATGGAAATATATACGCCACAACAACTTGTACAAATTGTTCAATTGTACTATGAAAATCAGCGTTCTGTGAAAGAAGTTTTTCGCAAATTACGCCCAACTTATGATCCACATAATCGACCTTCAGAATCTACAATTCGCAAAATAATCAAAAAATTTGAAGGGGCAGCAACTTGCTAGGATGTCCCGTCGTCTGGTAGGCCACCTACCGCTCGCAGCGTAGAAAATATTGCGGGCGTAGCCGAGAGTGTAGGCAAAGATCGTGAAGAACGTTATCGCGACATGGTAACATACTTTTTGGTACCTCAAATTGAAGCACATGGTCTCCACGATATTTGGTTCCAACAACAAGATGCCACTTGTCACACAGCGTGCGTAACAATGAACTTATTGGGACATCACTTTGCTGATCAATTAATTTCACGTTTTGGCCCGGTGAATTGGCCACCAAGATCGTCTGATTTCACACATTTGGACTTTTTTCTTTGGGGCTACGTAAAAGCAAAAGACTATGTGGATAAACCAGCGACGATTGAAGCATTGGAAGCAAATATTGAGCGAGTTATTCGTGAGATTCCGGCCACAATGCTCGAGCGCATCATAGAAAATTGGCGCGAAAGAATGGATCATTTAAAGGCCAGTTGCGGCCAACATATGAAGGGGATTATTTTCAAGAAATAATTATAAAGGATTGTTTTTTCAGTTCATAACAAAGTTTTGACCATAATATAATATTTTATGTGTTTTATTTCTACAACCAAAAACCGCTCGTTTTGAATCACCCTTTACCTGCCCTTATTATAGATCAAAAGTATAATTTTCTGTTTATTTCAATAGAAATAATACACTATCAGGATTATTTGTCAACTAAACAAATGTGGATTAAACATTACATATAATTTCAGAATCACATCAATAACTATAGTTTGTACATCAGTATAAAAAAATAAATTGTAAATAATCAAAAGAAAGTTGACCTATTTTGTCTTTGAACATAAAATAATCTTAGTTTGAAATGAAACAATAGAAAGGAATTTAATCCGATTCCATATCTTTTTAAATGATGAGATATTTATGTCTTGGTCCTTTCTTTTAAAAAAATTAATGAAAACAATACTCAAATCCAATACAGCAGTAAGCTAATTATTCCTAACTTATCTACTCCCCTTCAATAATAATAGAAAATTGTATACATGTTAACAATACTTTACATATTTCCGTCATAATTAGACGTTGTAAAGTTTGACTATGACAACTCATTCAATAGCTTTTAATTTCACGTTATTAATACTGATACAAGTAAAAAGGGATATTACAATATGTTATGACATCAAATCAGGGATATCTAAATTTCGCAAACAAAATTTTTTAAACGATGCAAAACAAACACAGAAAACGAGATAAAAAGCCTTATGTATTTTACTTGTTGCAATTAATTAATATTATCAACATTAAATTGATAATTTTATAACTATTATAATCAATAATTAAGTATGATAATATACGAAATCTGAACAAAGGTCCTTGATTTTTATAAATTACTCTATATATTTTATGTATTACGCTTCATATGCACTTCATAAAACGAAGAGTCTGTCTTAACTCACATAGGATTTAGCTCATGAAAAATAATTAAAATAGCTGACACGAAAATACACTGCATTTTTGTTTATTCTTCTCCTGAATTAATCAGCAGAAGTAGAACATTTTATTTCTTTTCCTTTCAAAAATTGGCTGAAAATTATCAGTTCCCATAGTTGTAGTATTTTTTTCATAATTATCATGTGCAGTATATCAATTCATCAGCTACGGATAAAAAGTATCCAGGCTTTTTAATCATAAAAATATCTAGCTTTCCAAAAAGTATAATTTTTTTATTGTACTTATGTTAATTGAATAAAATTGTGATTTTAAGTAGTTTACTTAAATATTTAATATTTAAGGAATATTTAACTTAATTTTTGAATATACTAATAATTATTAGTTTTTTAAGGGAATTCTTTAATATGTATATAATAAATTCAATATTAGTAAATGATTTTGTTAAAAATAAATGATTTAAATTCATTAATTATTATTGTGACTCTGCAACAGCGAAATCAACCTTTGAGAAATTGTTTTCTAAATTTGAGCAAGGCGAAACTATAAGTAAATTTTATAGTCTAAAATTAATCCTCGAATTCAAAGCCCAACAATTCAATGGGAACCACTTTTTTTTTACAGACAATATAATAATATACTAAAGTCTACAACTGCACAATATGTGTAAATAAAATTTAAAACACAACAACAATCAACAACTATATCTTCGATGTTCTGTTCTTCATCATCAAGTATGGACATACTAAGCATTTAATGGCTGAATAGAACTTGCATGACCATTGTGGCAAGATCTTAATAATGTCTACAGCGTAGTTTCATTCTCTATGCGTAACAGGGAATTCTTAAAGAAAAGGCTGCGTATCTGGCTTGAGAGGCAATGGAAATTTTCCTTGGAGAGAGTAAGCTATTGGACATCCGGAAGTAAGGCGGCTAGGGCTAACTAAATCATATAGTCTTATTTCCGGAGTAAACTTTTCTTTCCTTTGGGTATTCCAACAATAATGTTTCTACTTTTTTTTTTTTTTTTTTTTTTGGGGAGGGGCAGTAAATGGAGGATATTAGAGATTCTTTTAAATAGATTAAAAAGATAGTCCCAATATGAAATGAGATACTCAAATTTAATGCACAATTTAATTGAAGGAATGAAAATGTAATTTATGTTTTCAGTTAATAACTTTTTGAATATAATTTTATGCAAGATTTAATGAGCTAAATATTTAGTTCTTCCAATTATAATTTAACAGCGATAAATGTGCAAGACGAAATTAATTATAATAAGTTTATTTAGTATCTCATTTAATTATTTCTGAGGTATAAAACTAACTATTGTATGTTTGTACTATAACAAAAAATAAATATTACATTTGGTGACGATTTGAAAATAATATTTGTGAGGAATATACAAAAAAGAAATTTGTAAAAAAAAATGCAAAAAAGAAATTTGTAAAAAAAAATCTAACTTTATTTCATAAAATATGACAAGAATATTAATATTCAAAATTGGATATGTTTTTTAGATTAATTAATAAAACACACTAAAAAATAAAATATTAATTTTTACAGTTATAAGTAAAATTGGTATAATGTCATCAATTAAAAACCTCAAAAATTTTCCATTAATTAAACTCAGATTTTTATATAATGCATTCAAATTATGTAGAATTAAAATTTTGAATATTTGTTTATTATTCTAATTATCTAATGAATGAATCTATTAATCATTAAAATCACTCACTATTGTTTTCAAAAGTGTTTTTGACATTAATTGAAAATGTTATACAAAAGCAAAGAATAAAAATTAGGGTACAATTATCAAAAGTTTATTTATAAAATATTCTATGGGGTGAAAAATAAAGTATTAAAAGCTTATTTATAACAGTAGTTTATAGACTTTCTTTAAACTTACTTAAGGACTAACTAAACATATCTAAGTATACTTTTGAATACGAGTATTTTAATAGAAAATATGATTAAAATGGCGACTTTTTAAAAACCAAGTGAGTTTTAATCAAAATTTTATTAAAAGTAACATGGTTTTAATTCATCAATGGTTAACTTTTACCTATGTATGTATTTAAATAATGTGCTGATTACTTTTACCCTGGAAAATATGCAAATGAAGTTTATAACTAGAAATGTCTACTTTTGTGGTTTATAAAGGGCAATATTTCATATACTGTCTGCAATGTTCGATAGTTTAATGTGTATAAAATCCATCTTAAATAAATTTTAAAATATCGTTTTTACTTTACAACAAAAAATGGTTTTTATCGTTGTGATAAAAAATGATGGGTTTATTAGACTTCTAAGGTCTCTTTTTTTTGTAGGAACAAGTTACAAAACAATTTGGCCGGTTCAGAAAAAGATTCATAAACAATTAAATCATGGAACATACAAAATTTTATATATATTAATTTCCATTATTTACATCTTCATTGCAAAATATAAGCTTGAACTTACTGTAAAAAATAAGTTCTAAAGAAGTCCTACGTAAACCATAAAAACAGACATTTTGGATGTTATTTTCATGTTTTTCAAAGTAAATCCATCAGAAGGACAACAAAAAGTTGATTTAAAAGAAACTATACTCTTGAGGCTTACTGACAATACATGAAATGTTAGAATGTCTAATCCACAAAATCAGACATTTCAGACTATAAAGATGAATTTAATGATTCTTAATATTGAAGCTCCATTTGAATCAAAATGCAATATTTTCTTAATTGATATACCTAATTCTTATTATTTTAATTAAACTACATAGATTTCATTAAATGTACATTCTATCCCTTATCTGTACATATACATCAAAGTTATGTAAGGTCAATCATAAATATATTTATAGGTTTTTTACTCATGTATGAATATAAATAAAATAATATTCTTTGACAAATGTTCCACCACAAAATCTATTAGAAAAATACAACATATTTTTTATTTGGTGGTGGGGGGGCGGGAGAGTGTAGAATTATGCGGCAAAGATATATACATCCATATTTGATATTAATAGAAATAAATAAGTTTATAAAATATTTTTACAATAATTTTATTGAAATTAGCCATTAAGAGACCGAAATTAGAACACCAAAATATTAAAAAAAAATATGTGTAGGTCTGTTAAGTTAAGATTTTATTTTCTTCTATGAAATACTAGCAAAGGGTTACCCAGCGTTGTTCAGACTAGGGAGGGAGCGGAAAATATCACATTGAAAATGGTCAATGTCATTTCTTTTTAATATTTTTACCCTTTTGGTGCAGGGGAACATTATAATATTGCGCCTGTATAATATATATGGATTATTATTAATTAAAAAAAATAGGTTTGATAAACTTCAAAAAACATAAAACTATTTATATGCATGGAATTTTTTTTTGGATGATTGGTCCATTTTTTATTTTTGTTGAAAAATTATCAAATCGAAATTCGCTAAGAAAATTGCAAAAACCTTTTTTTGCACTAATTTTGCCGTAAAAGTAAATAATATAATTGATTTGCATTGTAAAGAGGAACACAAACCTAATAAGATTTTTTTCGTACATGCAAAACCAAAAAGTATGAAGAATAATGTCGTCAAAAAAATAGCTTCAATAACTGGTTCATTTTTATAAAAATTCCTAAATTATTTTGTAAAATGTTCCGGAAACTTAAAATAATGTATGAAAATTTTAGGGCTTAAAATTTTATGTTCAAAAGTCATCGTATTTTGCATATCTTCTTCAAAATTGAAAATTGAAGTGTGAAGAAAAAAAAAACTTGTAGAAATCGAAGAACTATTCAGAAAATGTCTGTTAAACATAAATTTTTATCTGTCAAATTTATATGCAAACGAATATCTAGAAAAATTTATACAAACTTTATTTTATCTACGAATCAAATATTGCTTTGGAAATCTGTTTTTTTCTTCTTTTTTTTTTAACCTGAAAAAAACGTAAGTTAAATTTCCACCGGTTTCTTTTTTTGCCCATAACTTTTTGATCTCAATAGATTTAGAAAACGTATTTATTTGTATAGTTTATTTAAGGCGCCAATCACTGTTTGATTTTTATATCAATCTCTTATCCAGTCTCGTCGAGATCCAAAAACAATTTTTATGTTTGGGTATAGAAAAAGCCCCCCTACCCCCCAAAAAAAAAATGACACCCCCATCATAACATGATCATGTTCAAAAGAAGCACCCATACAAAGTTTCAGCCTCCTAAGCCCAACGGTGTGGGCACCCTTAAAGGACACACACAAATATTTTATATATAGAGAGATTATTAAACACGAGGATATTTGATGAATAATTGTTCGATTTTTGTACATTCAAGAGTTTTATTAAAAATCAATTATTTAATTTTTTCAAGTACTTATCAACTAATTTCAATATAAAAATATTGATTATCTTTTGCCTTGAACATTTACTAGTCTCAGTTAAAATGACGTTGTATTTCTACTCCATACAACCTTTTGATTGAATGTAAATATAATTTTGGAACCCTTAGTTTCATAAGAATCAAATAACTTTTCCTTCTTTAATAGGTAAAATAACTGTATTAGTGAATAAGCAAATATTTTTTTATTTGAAGCACAAATTACATAATATTCTTTTAGAATAACTGAACATTATGATATTTCATGATGGAAAGAAGCTTTTAAGGAGTATATAGGAAATAAGTATTAATTCATCTATTATTGAATCCCGAAAATTGCATAAAAGTAAAATACGTTAATTTATAGATTTTGATTTCTATAGCAAATATATCATATTCAACAACGACAAAAATTATCTTTTCATCACTTTTATGACTTAGAGAAAAAACCTTTAGGACATATATGAACTCCATGTTACAAAATATTAATAATTAAAGATATTGTGATTGCAAATAATAAAGTGCAGGCCTTTCTTCGACACATTTAGGCCCGGTTTGCACCAACTCGACTTAAATTGAAGCAAAACTTTAATTTAAATAACCTTTTAAAAAAAATAATGATAATAATAATTGTAGACATTGAAAGACCTTGTGAATAAAGGGTTCAAAGCTCCTTTCAGTAAATACAATGTTCATCAATGTCAACCCAATTTTATGACTCTCATATTCATTTATAATAATTTATTCAGCTCAAATTGTACCAACACATCGATTACTTAAGATCTAACAAACTTCATGCTTATAAATACCACGTGTTGTTCGAAAAATTAAAAATCTAACTTTAGAAGTGTTGTCTATTTGGAGACAATAATTCCTTTTATTTCCATATTAGCAAAAAAATATCTCAGTATTCTGAATTTAAAAAAAGGTAGTTAACTTCAAGCCAATAACTAAGCAATATGGTTTTGAAAAAAAATGAAAAAAATATTCAATTTCAACCTATTTAAAAACCCCATTTTTTTTCTTAAAAATATACATTGATTATAATTTCAATGAATCAGAAAATTCTTACAAAGCACTTACCACGTTGATGTTATAGAGTCAATATATTCTAAGTGAAAAGTGTTGAGTAATTAATTTATTGAATTACAAATATAAATCAATTTATTTTATCAAGTTATGTGTATGTTGTACACCGAGATATAGATAAATTAGACTGGTCATTTTTAAACTTTTTTTTTTAAATGTTGAAATCTTTTAGATCTAAAATAAGTTAGAAATCTAATAACATAAGCTGTAGAAAAAAGAGGATTACTGATCATGATAGTAATAGGAAAAATACAGTGGAGTATAAAAGTTCATTTCATTACAGGGAAAACAGGAGTTGAGAAGGTATTTCAAGTTCTAAATTGGCTGCCATCTTTTTACTTGCATTAACTGCTAAAGGTATTGGCGTAGTTTGATATTATAGGTGTCAGTGTAATACAATGAAAGCCCTTCTAAATTCACAAATATGATCATATCAATTTTTTTTTTTGAAAAACAACCATATTTTTGAATATTTTTTAAAAGTGGTTGTAATGAATGAAGATTTTAGTCAGAAAATTAAGCGCAAAATCAAATGGAACTTCCTATCTACTTTGTAAGTCATTCTACATTATGTTTCGAACAAACTGCCCCTGCTATTCCTACAAACGTCTAAAGTTATTATACCCGACAAAAATAATAAAATATTATATTTAAATTTCGAAATATACTGAAAAAATTAAGATTTAATATTGGATTCAATTCCTGAATTTATGAATGGTAAAATGAATATAACAAATACGATGTTATTTGATAATATTGACCCAAAAACCTTTTAAGAAAAAATAAGATCATCTTACATTATTAATACTCAGACAAAAAGTCTATTGCATTTTCTCAAATGTAAAGATGCTAAATAAACAATTTATTAAAAATGTTCATTTCGCATAAAATAAAATAGATAAAAAATTAGACTATAATGTACAAGACTGGGTTGTTTTTTATGACTTAGAATTTGATGAGACCTTCCGAAAAATTTATCTCGGAGGATTTGTTTGTTACCAATTTCAAGTTTATTACAATATGAAAGTGGTAACTTCAGGGATTTCAGACTTCATACACAGTTGCTAAGTAGCTGTAACTAGCTTTTATTCAAGAGTGATGCCATCTTCACGTTGAGGTCAGAAACTTTTCAAACCACCTTCCTATTTATTTACTTGAAACATCTTTGCGACTAAAATACTCATAATCATATTTTTTTTTTTTCATGTTTTACAGATTTTTAAATTTTAAAAAGACCCTTTTTGGACTTTTGAAGCTTATTTTTTTGTTTAGATGAATAAAATGCAAAATAACATGATGATTTGATGTAGCTCTTATAAAATTAATTTGAAATAACATAACATGAAAATTAAAGGCACGTCTTGTCCTTGTCAGTAAGCAAACTTACAAAATCGGCAAGGGAGCAAATATACGTAATTCCGCTTCTCTGTTACGATAAAATGAGCCACACATGCCGGGTGCCACCATTCTATTCGATAAATATACCTACATATACTGCAAAAACTTAATATGATAGAGAAAATTCTCACTTTCAAATTAGTCTAAGCTGTTCTGAAATTTCATGCCTGATAATTTTTTCTTTCTTTTTCTTGATAAGTGTAATAATATTGGTTTTTGTTGACATAAAATACAATTTTATTTTTAATAATATAGTATAAACATTGATGATATTTTAATATAGTTTGACGTTAATAAAAAAATTAAAAGAACATACCGGTTTTTGATCTTCCAGAAATTGTAAATTATGAAATAGCACTTCCAATTGCCTCTAAGTTAAAAGTTAAACTGATGATATAAGTATTTATACATGTTCAAAGTTTAAAAGAAGAAATATATATTCTTTTTCTTCTTGAATAAGGAGGAAGAGACGTAAAAAAGGCGAGGATTACTTCCCTTTTACTTACTCTCCTCTTTCTTCTTTCCATTTTAAAGGAAGAAAAACTATATATAACCCATCAACAACGTTATAGTAGCCTTTTTAAGTAATCTCTATGTACTTGTTTTAAGACTGGGTCCAAAATCGACTTTTAATTCGCTTCCGTTATAATCCTACGTTACTTTGATTCAAACCCTAATATGAGTACATGTCTGGTGTGTGTAGGCCTACATTATTAAATCAGATAGTCTAACAATAAAAAAATTATTTACCTGCTGTACTTGCCACACATGATACTATCATTTGTGATGGAGATCGTGTGAATTTTTTGGCTGACCAGTTTTTTTTTAGCTGTTAATAATCTCAAGAATGAATTTTATTTTCCTAAGCAGTTGTCATTATTATTTAATTCCTGAGTAGTGAGTGAACTTCCTCTCCTAAATAGATTCAATTATATTTGAAACCTGATCAACTTCATGAAGAGTTATAACTCTAAGTCCTTGTTGGACTGAAAGTAGAATTGGACATTGAAATCGGAGTAATATTTGCTAATGTCCCGGTTCATTGATTTCCTTTCTCCTACATTGTCACGGCTAATCCCCTTCAAAACGTGTTTCAGGGCTACCATTTGGATTTTCGGCTCCTATTTTTTTAACATGCCTATTATACACACGACTTTCATCACTAAATATTTCGCCATTTTATCTTCAGCCTGTGAAGTCATAAGCTAAAATAGTAGTTCGTGAAAAGAATGGTACATTTTGGAAAAAAAAGAGTCCATACATTTATTTATTTCACCCAGCGGCGATAGCAAAAGTCTACTAAGGGGCAAGGTATAAATAATGCAACTAAAAAAATATATTTGTAGGTAAAAGTATATAAAAAAATGCAAAGGATATTAAGATTTAAAAAACTAACAATATAAAAGTATAAAAAACAAATTTTTTTTAACTATTTTTTAGAGAAAGGAAGAAGAACACATTTACCAAAAATTAAAAGTATTCTCCAGTTAAGAAATTTAGTTTAAAATACCAACTAAGCCTACCTGTATCATCTGGAAATAAAAATATATCTTCTGAAAAATAGTAGACTATATTTTAAACATTAAAAAAACATGAGTCCAAGTAAACTACCTTGCAGAACAGATGAAGAAACATCACAAGGGTTAGAGAGATTAAAATTTATCAACCCACACTGTGTTCTATTTGTCAACAACGAATTAATCCGCTTTAACACTTGACCTTAAAGAAGAATTCCCTGTAATGGAATTGGCCTTGCTGAAATAAAAGTATACAACACAGTCTAGAATATTGTTTTATTTTTCTGACACATTGTTTATTGAGATTGATAGACAGTCTACAAGACATGGTTACATATATATATCCAAGTGAATGATTCGCTGTTTTTGGGACTCGGACATGACCTAAAATTTCAGCGAGTCCACAGCCCTGACAGGTTATATTTAATTCATTAAGAACTTATGTACAAGTTGGAACATAAATATGATGCACACAGTAAAATAAAAGGTTATTTCTGTCTTTGGGGCTTGAAGCAACAGAAAGTTAGGTTAATTGTTTAGACAGATTTTGACAATAGTGAGGTCGATATTTCATCCTTTTTTTTCAAATCGTGGTTTCATTTTTTTTTACACTCTTGGACTGATTTTCTCACCCATCTAGTAATACGATTTATTTACATATGAACACTTAAAACTTCCTATGACGTCATTCTATCATTATTCACAATTTGAAAATACACTTGACTGTATAAAGTATTCATTTATTAAAATGTTTTAAAGCGAATTTTAAATAAAGCAATCGATATATATATTTTTCTATGGAACTTATTCAGATGAAACAAAAATTATAATATTTTTAAACCATTCCAAGATTTTTAGACCAAAAACTGATACTTCCATTACGATTTATAATAAGTTATTTGTAATTCTGATTCCGGAAAAAAACACAGGATTAATCACATAAATCCTCGATTTTTCTTCATTATTCTGAATCTAGTTTTTCCAAAAAAATTTTATAATTTTTCTAAGAGTTATTAGTGATTATTCATCATTTTGACTCTTTAAAATCAAAAGTTTTTTTTCTTTAAAAGCTAAAAAGTCTAGCTTAAGTAATATCTAGATATTTCATCAAAAAGATACACAATTATTACATTCACTGTCATTTTAAAAAGAACGGTCATAATTGCTCGGCATTACTAACTAAAAATTGAAATAAAATATTAATAGATGAGATACATAGTGGAAATGATCAAATTGCTCATCAATACTAAATTAATTTGATTTTATAGATTTGGAATATTTTGTTATGACTTTGTAAAAAAAAAATATATGGATATTTTATGTTTTTGTTAAGTTTTGAAAGGAAAGTAACGGAGATTTAAATATTTTAAAATATGATATTTATGTAAGACATTCTTTTACTGCAAAAAATAAAGAATATATGGTGTACAAAATGTTTTAAGTACATCTTTGTGTGAAACAAACTGTTAAAAAAATTAATTTTAGATGGGTAACTTTATCTTTCCTGGATCCAAAAGAGGAATGGTTATGACAAAATAATATTTATAAACTTTTTAGTAGAGTAAGAAAATCTAAAGGGGGAAGGGTCACACAAAATGAGGGTCTACGTAGTGTCTACAAGAATACTGGATAGGTTAAACTAATTTTTGTTATTTGAGTCCCATTGAAGTACTACACTGAACATAAATTAAATTTATTATCCCAAATATCAACCTATTTTTTACAAATATCCAAACCATATATAATAAGCTTTAGTTTAAATTTTGAAATGTATCTAAGACTTAATCATTAATTTTTTTAAATAACTAATGGTTGCATGCTAAATTATAACTGGAAAGAGATTTCCATAATAAAATACAGTCAATTATTTATTTTCATTACTAATTAATAAATAATATGAATATATAATTGATATAAATCGAAAGAATTTGTTATTTCACTGGATTGCACCAAAAAATTGAATGTTGAGATTCTTGCAAAGTCATATGAAAAAGAAAAAAAGGTTTTAAACCTCATTATTCAAAATTGAAACGGCATGAGATGTCTTCAAAATGGTTTTTAATGCCTCGCCTTTCCAATATACACATAAAGATCCTCAATTTAAGTTAACCCTTAAAACAGTACACTCTGGTGTACATAGATTACTGGTTTTTTTTTCCCCAAAGAGCAAGATCATGCATTTTTTTAAATGTATTACAAAAAAAGATTTGTATGAATCCAAATGGAATTGTAACATTATATAAAGATTCTACATTGACTCTAACGATAGTGGTCCTTAATTTCTGATACATTATAATTTTTGAAATTATTTTTAATTAAAATATCCAAAAACAATTAAATCATTTTTAAATCAATATCGAGTTTTGTAGCAAAGAAAAATCATTTTTCTTCTTTTTTTATTTTATTCAAATATAAATATACTTTAACTATGTAATTATCTAATACATTTCGGAGTGTGTTTTATCAAATACATGTATATACCTACACAAATTTATATTAACAGATGTTAGATAATAATTTTTCAACTTGTTTAATGTATAATATATACATTAGACCATATTGGGATGGAAAGATTAAAATACTCTGAGTTAAGAAAACAACATTTAAACTTTCCACAATAATTTTTTATTTTCTTCATTTGGTGACTAGTAATTAAAAATGAAAATCAAGTACTAGCATTGGTTATTAATTTTTTTCAAAATTTACAATTATCAAATATTTGAACCAAATATTTCTACAAATAAATATTCATAAAGTTCAGTTGTTAATTAAATTATTTGTCGTAGTTAAGTTGCAAATCTAAATGTATTCACACTCGTCAAACAATTATAGAAATAGTAAGTAGAATAAATAATTGTTGTTTATAACAAAACTAATCATGACAGTCCCAATATTGACCCAAATACAGAGAAAATACTATCTTCCATTTAATAGTCCATTGTAAAAAGTCCAATGTACATACATAGCATCATATCAATGTATAGTATCAATATTTATTAAACAAAACTTGTCTGTAAACAAGCATTAACGTACAGTCTTGGTAATTTATTATAACATAAACCCTTGCTTCCATCAATCTAAAAGGATGATCCATTAAGAAAATTAGTTCATTTAATATCTGACCATCGGATACAATTTGAGTATTTAGTGAGTTGATACAATTTAGCTGATCTCGCTGAAATATCTGCTTTTTTTTTGCAAAAAATATTGCTATTTGTAGTAAAAAGTATTTAAAAAGTAATAATTATTCAACTTAAGAGACAACTAGCGAGTATAAAATAAGATTTATGTATGTTTGTAATTCTTAAAGTCCTTTTTGCTTATTAAAAAAAGAACTAAATATACATGATGTGATATAAAAATAATGGATGAGGTATTGCAAAAAGTGTGTGTAGATAAAGTACAACAAGTGAGCGTTCTATATAACAAAATACTCCCTGGTTCATCATATCTTTCTTATCTGTTAGTTGACGCCTAATTCATCCAATAAGGTAGGGTATTAATGCTTGTATTTGTATTAAAAAAAGAATGGAAAATTAGATTATTGAAGTAAAGGTAAAACATTTTATACAGTTTTGTAGACAGATTAGTTTTAATAGATGCCAATAATGCACAAATATGACTTAACTTATTTAGTTTATTCTTTTGTGGATTAATAATTATTAATTCAATACAATTGCACCCATTATAATACATAAAATTGAATACCATATTTAATATAACTGTGTATATGGTGTGTACAAGTTGCAATTTTGTACAATTTTCAGACACAAAAATAAGATGAATAATTTAAACTCTTTGTTAGTGAACTGGGATTTCTGCACCCCAAATTTAATGAAACTGCTTTAAATCTGTTTAAAATAGATTTGAATGCTAAAAACAGTATTGATATGCTCCTGAAACATCTTTCAGAAGGAATACAACTTTTTATTGTAACAAAAATGTATTTTCTTGGAACTATTTGCAATTTTTAATCCAGGTTTGGTGAATTTAATAAATTTGTTCACTTTTAAGTCATTCTTTTGCTTTCTTTATTACCTTTTTTCAATTGAAGGTATACGTGTTGCTACAAATGTAATATCAGCTGGTAATCAATATATGGCCTCAGTCTTATTAAAGTTCATGAGTACATTTGTAGTACCAAAGTTTTGTTAAATGTAATAAATATTTCATAGAAGTTCTTATCGAAAATGAAATGATAATATTTCAACTATAATTATCACAAATTATATTTTGGTGTTGCCCAAATATGAAAATAAAGATTAATTAGGGTTATTTTGGGTCTATCTAAACAGTGTAGCAATAAATTAAATTCGCTTAATATTCGGTTTAGCATTTAACCCAAGCTCATTAACCACGTCGTAAAGACTTCACTAACGGAAGTTTAAATATTAATGACCTATATATTAATGAGATAGTTTTTGGCTATTTTAATACAAATTACTAAAATAGAATTATTCTTTGGTACATTATAAAGTTCAATTGCCAACATAAATGTTATCCTAATACATCAAAATTAAATGATATTATCAAATAATAGTTAGCAATTAGAATGACCAATATTTTAACTAAATAATGCATTTTAAGACGAAGAAACTGCAACTGGTACAATTTGCTTATACAAGTTGGAGCTTCTACATACATTACACCATATCATTGTCAAATGAGCGTCAGTTCGTGAGGGAAACAAATTTATTAAGTACCATTTATTCTTCATTTATATTGCATTAATTTAAATGTTTACCTTTCTATTAAAAATTAAAGGAGATTAGATAAAAGTGAATACATTTCTCAATGTTATTTACTAATTTATAGTATCTGTTACATCTCTCCTATTTGTTGTGAAAGAACAAAATAGATATCTGGAATTAATTATTCAACATTAATGGTAAAAATAAATAAATTGCTCTATGGTATATACTAAACAACTCAAGGCAAAAAGAAGGCACTGAGTAGAAGATAAGCACCCCCCCCCCTTCTCTTTGCTGATTAGCTTCAAATTGTCAGCTTTCTTAATAGCCATTTGAATAAGTTTTTCTGTGCTAAATTTAAATATTTATTATAACAAGGCAAAATTTATGGGGAAAAAGGGGAAAAAATGCTTATACTAATCGATATTGACACCATTGCTCAAATTTATTTATGGGGTTCAGAAACAAACATTAGAAGATGTGAGCAATTAGAAGAAATGTGCGCCTTATTACAAATAAACGTTTTAATGAGGGTCGAATGATCACGTTTGTTGGAAGGGTAGGATGATGGATTATAGAAAATAATATATTTATGTTCCGAAAAAGGTAAACTTATTAGAAACTCCCCGTAAAAACCCAAAGGAGAGTGAAATGGTCAGATTTTTGATGAAACTACAGCAACTCTTACACGTTTGAGGACAAAATTTCTTCAAAGGAAGTAGAAAAACTTGCATCAG